>NW_020837959.1:21745226-21806582 GCF_003676395.1 Aethalodelphis obliquidens | reverse complement strand
AAAAAAAAAAAAAAAAAAAAAAAGCTGCTTTGAATATATACTCTAAGCTAAATTATTAATATATTCTAGTATCATTGTTAATTTTTTATAGAATTACAGATAATTTTCTCAAATATGATAATGCTACTGTACCTCTGCAGGAAGATAATCTTGTGGTTAGAAAATTCATACTGAGTTATTTATGGTTTAAGTGATATGAATTCTACAACTTCCTTTTAAATTGTATATATGTACATAAATACATATATAGGTAGTAGCTAAATTTTCAGAAAGTAACGGTGTGTGTGTACAAAGACTATAATAAAATATTAAAATTTGGTAAATTTTGTTAAAACATATATATAAGGATGTTGTCATACTGTTCTTTTGAATTATTTGAATGTATGAAATACATTTAAGGTTGATAAAATTTAAAAATATAATTATAATACAAATAAAATAAATTATAATAAAATATATTATTATATGTATTTGAAATTGAGAACAAAATGTAACCATTGTTTTTTAATCCATTCAACAGTAAGTTACATATCAGCAACTTTGCTACCAGAGTATTTAAAAGTTATATATCAGCAACTTTGCTACCAGAGTATTTAATCTCTGCTTCCTCTATATTTTGTGATATACTCACAAATATATAAAGTCCAATACTTGAGCACTTATATCCCTTTTTAAGTACATTTACTGTGTAACATTTCTGTAGACTTCTTTTAAACAAAGATTTAAAAGAGTTGAAGTAGTATATGTTAATCAGAGTTTTTGTATTTTTATAGTATTCAGTTAAACATATAGTTATTTAATATTGTAGATAGCTGGTTCAACTTTCTTAATGACCGTGTTTCTTTCTCTTCATCATTGAAAAGTAAAGAAAAAAGTTGTTAAAATAATACAGAAAGTAATAAAAGATGAAAATCAAAGAATATAGAAAAGAATCTATAGACTCTTGACTATGTAGGGTAATATACACATTTTATTTATTATCATAATTGAATAGTGATATAGTCAAAGCCCCAAAAGAATGTACAAAGCTAAGATATGAAAAGGCATTCAAGTGAATGGAATAAGTTATCAGTCAAGAATGACAGATACATGTAGCTATTTTATTTTTTATATGCCATCTTTATACCAAGGAAACAAACACATTTTGTCTTTGTGGGATTATGAGTTTCTTATCTGACAACTCTCCTAGAAAATTTCCCCTGAAGCAAGTCTATCCTTTTTAAAATTTCTGAACCTATTTCCTCTGTGACAATCTCACAGTATATAATTATCAAGCCCATGCCTGGAAAAGCTAGTAGGCCTTCTCAGTGTTGACTTCCTATTTTAACGCACAACATATTTTCACTCGTTAATCTTGTCTTTTCCACACACTGTTTATAGTCCATTGTTGTAAATAACAATAGAATCTATTTTCTAAGCCATCACTGGATTAATATTTCTAAAATTCCTCTTTGTCATGTCACAATCCTGATTTCAACCTGCACCAACACCTTATTACCTACTGAATAAAAAACAATAGGTTTAAATTCTTAACCTGGCATTCCAAGGGCCTGCACTATTGACTTCTGTTTACAGATATACCTCATCTTTTTCTTTTAAAATTTTAACTCCATCTGCATATTTTCATTTTGTTCTGTCCTCCCCTGTCAACATATTATTGCATGTTTTCACCTGTTTTTGGAAATAGTCATGTCCTCCTCTTGATCTCACGTCTTACTATTTAAAGACCAGCCCATTTTTCTAATTATGTGAAAATTTCTGTAAGCATTCAAAGCCTGAATTCTATGTGTGTTCACTAATACTAATCATTTGGCACATATGGTTTAATTTATTAATACGCATATTATCAGGATGCTCATAATATTATACAACCATATAATATATATATATAAGAATATATAACTATTCTTTAGTTTTATAAGAAAAAAATACCCTTCAATTTTAACCTAAATTCTACCTTGCTTATGAAGTTAGGCATAATCACTCTCCTAAGCCTCTCCTTTCACTTTATAAATATCTCATTTATTGTATCAATTAAAATGTATTATACATATTCCTTCCTGACTATACATTTCCAGGAATAGTGACCATATCTTTTATTAAACATATTCTTTGTTATTTGCATGCTATTGGCACAAAATACATGCTATAAAAAATGTTTTCTGGAAGACTGATCTTTTCTAATCTCCCATTATACAGTATTTTAAAAGCAGGAAAAAATATTCATCATATGGTAATGGTATATATAGTCTAAACTCTTCTACATCATTATAGTGCTTCAAATGAGTTGATTTTTGGTATAGCAATATGGCAGCTAAAATTTTTTTACTTTATAAAGCAGTATGGCTTTAATTATGTCAACTCTTACTTTTCTATTCAGGTTCAGAAGGGCTACCAACAAAAGAAATTTCCATCTGAACACTTTACTAATAACCCTGTCTATATTTATATTCAGACTGAACAATATCCTGCCTAGTAGGAATATATAAACAGCTACAATCATTCTGTAATGAAAAGAAAAATTTTCATTGTATCGTGATACAATCAAATAATCATCCATTTCTATAAATATAAAAGATGAATAATAATCCCATTTCAGGCATAGTCTAAGACTCACCTCCATTTTGGTTACATTTTTATACAACAATGCTAGTCTGAGTATATAAATGCATGGAAAGTTGTGGTTATAATCCAATCATTATTTAACTCCTATATATGTATCATAATAATACTTTTAAATTGTGAATTATAGAGTCATGATCTAGATTATGTTAAAATCTAAGATATTTTCTAGTTCTAAATAGACTATTATTTATTAGAAAGAACAAGGGATGCTTCCTTTAGTGTGACAGTATTCAGTTAATCTATAAGAATTAATGATCTGTCTCAAAGATGTAATTTAAGTATTACAATTATTTGGCTTAATTTACATCTACACATTCAATCATAGACTCTTTGTAAACTCTTATAGGTAATTGCACTGATACTTATCAGAGCATGTCTATTGCAAATTTCATCTTTCTTCTTATTACAGACAGTACTGAGTATCAAGAAAAATTTCACTTAAATGAATGAGTCAATGACTTGACTTTACATTTTAAGCTGTACAATTTTTCTGTTGTAATACTTAGTGACATCAGTGTTATATTTAGAGTAAAAATATTGATCGTGAATATACCTACACAAATGATCCTAACTGTGAAAATTGAATATTAAAACAACTTGCAATAATTATTTTTAATATAATATTTCAAAAAGTATACTTTTTCACTGTAGCTTTTTATTATGTTAATTATATATTTTTGCCTTTTTAAATTTTATTTTTAAGGATTTTTTTGTTAGAAAAACTTGTTTCTGGCACTGGATTTATTTTAACAAAGAACATTTAATATAGAAAATTGGTTAAATAGGTGTAGAAGGACTTAGAGGATTTATAAAGGAAAAAGGAGATACCAAAGTATCATAGAAATAATAAGTGCAGGGAGTGTCTCTCACCCCTAGGCCTGGGGGAAAAAGAGATGTGGTTATCAGAATCTGAAGTTTAGAGGTAGGGCCCAAAGAAGTAGAACTCTGCAGAGGAGACATAGTCCAGCTGGAGGTGGTATCTTGGGAGCTCAGAGGAAGAGCCTGCAGAGCTGGAACTCAAACAGTGGAGGAGAAGGGCACAGCCTGGCTGCTGCTGGTGCCTTAAAAGAAGCCAGTGAGGCTGGTTCTGTGAATATTGAAAGAATTTGGAAACTGGAACCAACCACTGCTGGAACCAACTGCAGCTGCATGAAAGTAGTTCTTACTATCCAGGTGATGCAGATAGGAAGACTAGGCACCTCTGGTGCTGTCTGTTGGTAGAAACTTACAGAAAGCCACTGGGAAGGGAAAGATGTAGTTTGTAGGGTCCCAGTCCCAGAATCATATAGTGTTGATTAGAAGGGCTAGTTTGGAGGTTAGAGACAATAGTTTTACAACCATTATTTCTCAGTGTTAAGAAACATTGAATAGAGAGCTAATTAGGTGCTATGTTTTCTATCATGGCAACTATCCAGACTATAGTCTCTTCATTATTTATACCGTTACTGTAAAAAATAACTGATCACATGATGTTACTCCCTCCTAACCCTTAGTATGTGTTCCTTTAACATATGACAAATGTAAACTCCTTAGCAAGGGGCCTTATTAGACTGTCCCCTGCTTACCACCGTCTTTCTCTTGTACCTTTCTTACCTCAGTTACTGTGTACCAATTGTAGTATGTAAGCCTTCTTTGTTGCTTCAGATGTGAACATTTGCAAAATATTTATCAGGAAAGCTCCTATTCTATTCCTTTTAGGTGAAATGTTACTTCTAAAGAGTGGCTTTTCCTGATCCCTCAATCCATATAGAATCCCCATTGAATTCTGTATATGAATACTCTCATACCCCTGCATATTATATATCATAATTTGTAATTATATATTGATACAGATTATTATATTATGATAAATAAACTAAATTAAAAACTCCACAAGGGCATAATTTGCACCAGTTTTTTTCAGTACAGAATACTGACATCTAGAAGAGTGCCTGGTTTATAGTAGATGTTTCTTGTGTATTTTTCTAATAAAATTAATGAAATATTTACTTTTGTAATTGATAAAGTAAGTTCCAAAATATTTGGTGCTTTGTTTTTCTCTCACTTTTGAGATAACACTGGTCAGGTACTTTTTTCTTCCTGTCATATTTCTTCAAAGTACATTTGAAAACTCTCTGGGGATACAGTTCATTCAATAAAAATTTCCTGACATTTCTGTTTAAAATTCCATATTGTGAAGTCTCCCCCTTGTGACTAGGGTCCTCTTTTTGAAAATCTCAATGAGCTGAACATTCACAAAATGTAAAATATAAATTGTTAATGAGCATAAGAGAAAAATTAACATCATTCTTTTATAACTGTCTTATATTAAAGATTCATTACATATTCACATTGATTTTTCTCTATTTAACCTGAAATAAGAAGTCTTTTAACAAAATAATGTTATAAAACGTTAAATATTTCTTTACAGTTTTATCTTTAAGAGGCATAAAACACTAAATTAATGCCTAGAGAACCAGCATTAAAATTTTGACAGCTTTATTTATTAAATATGAATTTAAAATGTTAACAATTTGATTGTTAAATAAGTGATATATAGAGTTAGTAATACATATTGTAGAACTTTCGCATGCCAAAGACCAAATACATTGATCATGAAGATTTTAAAGAGTAAAGTTTCTCACTAAAAATAAGGCAGCACACACAGTATCAAAATCAGATAGAAAGTTCTAAAAAGACTTAAAGGTATCCTTCCCACGAAGAATACTCTTTTGGAGTCACTGATGAAGAGTAACACAAATTGAAGGACTAACAAAAGGTATATCTATAATAGCAAACCTATCCAACAAAGCATGTAGCAAAATAATGCACTTGACTCCCTCTCTGTGTCCAGGAATATTCTGACATTGTAACCTATCTGTTTATGTACAAAACAGTAGTAGTTTTATCCTGCTATTACAATAGTGGGTCAATGCAGTCAGTTGCAGAAACAAGCATCCTTTCCCCACTGCAGGGCTGACAAAAGCAAGCCCCTCATAAAATCAATGACGCAGTCTTTCAGAAGTTTTGCGGTAGCCTCAATGAAACACAGCTTATACGTACCACTGAAACAGTCTCCAAGGTAGCTTCCTGTCATAGGCAGGTTAACACTGTGGAATGAATGTACTGCCTCAGATCTTTACCTGTTTTACAATTTTGCTAAGTTGAAAGTCAAGAGTGGAGCAGTTTCTCAAAAAGTTAAACATAGAGTTACCATATTGCCTAGCAATTCCCTTCTCAGGCATTTACACAAGAGAATATAAAACCTACGTCCACAAACAAATTAACTTGTTCACTAATATTTATAGTTGCATTATTCATAATAGCCAAAAAGAGAAAACAACCTAAATGTTCATCAAATGATGAATGAACACAATGGGATATCCCCTTGAAATGGATTATTATTCAACAATCAAAAGGGTTGAAGTACTGATATACAGTACAACATGAACTGACCTCAAAAGAAGCCAGATATGAAAAGCCACATATTGTATGATTCCATTTACATGAAATATTCTAATAGGCCAATTTGTAGAGACAGAAAGAAAATTACCTTGCCAGAAACTGAAGGGAAGGAGAGCTAGAGAATGCCTGCTAATGGATATAGGTTTTCATTTTGGGGTGATGACAGCATTCCGGAATTAGAAAGTGTTGATAGTTGGCCAACTTTGTGAGTTTTCTACAACTCACTGAATTTTGCATTGTAAAAGGGTGAATTGTATGGTATGTGACATATTTCAATAATAAAAATTGTATGAGAGGAAAAAGAGTGGAGGCAAGGCTTCAAATTAGAAGGAAATTAAAATTGTTTCTGTGAAAGATGAGAAGGGCCTGAACTACTATGGGCTGGAGGGGCTGGGTTAGATAGATGTTGAAAGGATTGAGATGTATTTTAAAACAAATATTTCTAGTTGATGTATTGCTATTAATTAGGAATTCCAGTTCTTACTATTTATACTTTCAAATTGTTTTCAAGCTTACTATACCATTTTTCCTTCCAGTAGACTATACATTCCACTAAGAATTAGTCACCAATTGTTTCCTTTGCTGTTTCTTCTGACTGTAATACCTTCAAGCCTATCTCTTAGTATTTTAAGACATAAATTAAATTCAAACTTCTTGAAATATTCCTTTAATATAGACCTCCCCTTCTTCCATCTAGAGGAGACCTCTTCTTTCTCTGTCCTCTCAGGTTTTCTCAGGTACCTATTATCTGGGAGGAAGAAATTTTCCTCTACCTTTTTAGGTTCTTCTGGCTGGTCTAAGAATTAAGATTGACATGAGACAGATGTCAATTTGTCAGGGAAAAAAACAGGAAAAAACCCCAGACAACAGTTTTAAAAACATGTAGACATAGGAGAGACCCAGAAAAACAGTAAACCAAAATGGCCAAAACCCTCAACCTTAAATACTATCTTCAGCTAAAGACAAAACAGGATATTGGGGGTAGTGATCTGGGACTTCAAAAGGGAAGAAAGCAATTCCCATGGAGATGGAAAACCAAATGTTTGGTAAATAAATGTTTGCTGGGTCATGCAGAGACAATGGGACAGTGTGGACTCTGATCTCTAGACCCTGCAGAATTTCCCCCACCAGCAGGCTAGAATAAAAACTAGCCTATATTCTTTGCTGATATCTCTGGTGATAACTCTGATCTGGGAACAGGCCTGCTACCTAAATCGTTTTGGGCAGTTAGAAGGAAGGTCAGAGTTTCTTCTTGAAACTTGCGGGCCTTGATTGTTACAGCTCGAATAATCCACATGGCAAAGAGACATTTTGGGGTGACAAGTTTTGCTTCCCTACACTATGTCATGTCACTGCCTCCCTTGAATTTCAGAATGTATGCACTTGGCTTAGCCCAACCACAGATTATAAACATGTTGGAGCAGAGACTACACATTTTTAAACACCTTCATTCTTAACTCAACAGGACATTCTGGATACATATTTTGAAATTTTATATTGATAAATAAAGCTGGAGGCACTGAAGAATATTTTCTTCTCTTTATAGTCTATGTTCTTAATATACTGCAGCAGCGTACCACCGATCCTCATTTTTTGGTGGGTTCTGCATTTACAAATCACTTGCTTGCTAAAGTTCATTTGTAACCTCTAGCATACTCAGGGTACTTCAGTGGTTACCTGAGGCCAAGTTTAGTTTCAAAACACTGGAGCCACCCAGTGGCCACCTTCCCAGCAGAGGCCAAATAAGGAGGTACTCCCCCCTTCTTGTTGTAGCTGGGATGCTGTAAACAAGTGTACTTTTCACGGTCTATTTAGTATACCACGTTTTTCTCATTTTGTGGGTTTTGTTGGTGATTCGCTGCTTAAAATGCCCCCCAAGCAGTGTGAAAAGCTGGTGTTCTTAAGAAGGCTGTTACGGATCATATGGAAACATATGTTAGACAGACTTTATTCATGCGTGAGTTATAGTGCTGTTGGTTGTGAGTTCAGATTATATGAATTAACATTATGTATTATATAAGCCATTATTAAACAGAAATACACATTTTAAAATGTTATATAACAGACAGGAAAAAAAAAAGTTATATATTTATTGGTCTATGAAAATGTGACCAGAAGCTGGCAGGAGCCTAACTTTATTTCTCCTGTGAGCAATGGTTCAATATTTGCTAGTTCAGCATTGGTGGTGACTTTATAAATATAATACAGTGAATAACAATAATTGTAAATATAAATAATAGATTTGGGGAGACAGTTATCTCTGTGGGTCTCTTATGTTTTTGTACATCTTCTATGCAGAGGTACTGACTTCCTTTTATTCCAGACTTTCTCTTCAAGGATGTTTGTATAACAAACAGCCTTGGAAGACAGAAATAAGGTCTCTTATCTGACCAAAGGGTATGTGTACTTACTGTGAGATGTGGGTTGTCTAAGCTGAATTTTCCTTTCTTTAACATAACTACTATTTCTGCAGTCATCCATCTGGACCCATCTGTGTCACCCCATGAGACTTGGGGGCATTTTTGATGCAGATTCTGTTAGCTATGTCTTGTGAGTAAAGTCTATTGGGTCTGGCCCAAGAGGTGTACATCTTCTGCCAGGGTCCATAAAACTGTGACAGACCAGTGTTTTTTGCTTGAAAGTTGGGTAAAATCTCAAACTTTTCCTAGTTCTTGACAAAAGTGACGAACATTATTATACACACACACACAAACGCACACAGACACCTCATCTCCTTTTAGCTAAAAATCAGAATATGACACAGTGTCTTATGCTTGAATATAAATCACACATTACGTCTTCCTTATATATTTCTTCCATTTTTATTTAAATATCACTTAATCACCTCTCTTTGTTTGAATTCAGTTTACTTTTTTTTAAAAAAAAAATAACCAGCTCTTTTGAATTATGCTCTGCAGCAGCCTCTTCCAGTTTTGGAAAGCCAATTGGGCATATGTCTAGCCACCTCTGCACTTAGTGACATCACACTGGTTGCTTGAAATCAGCCATGGTGGTAGTAGTTACTGGAAACACTGCAAATCAGAGAGGTTTTGTTTTGTTCGTTTTGTTTTTTGTCTTTCCAGAGAGCTGTTTTAAGGGCATACCATTGTTACTTTTCCTTGAAATATACTACAAATTTAGAAGAAAAACAAAACTTCAAACTTTAATTAGGTAAATTTTATTTACATGTATTTAGTTTTATGAATTTTGAATAATAAATTGCGCATTTTTAAAATTTCAGTCCTCTGAAGACGGCAACTGTTATTTGAAAAAAAAACCCATTTCATTCAAAATTCACATAATCAAATAAATGTGACATTTAAGTAATTGAAATTTCTTATGAATTTTTATGTTTGCAACATTTAACTTCTGAAGCTTTATAGTTTAAAACTATATTATGTGATATCCTGTGTATTTGTATTTGAAAAATATATATATATAATACTCACTGCAGACAGCAAATCTTATTTTTTTCTTGTATGTTACAAAGTCTACTTGCATTTCTTTTTTTGCTTCTTTGTATTTTCCTTTAATACTTTATAAAATACAAAAAAAAGTTTAAATGCTATTAGTCAATAAATTATCTTTACTTTAAAAACACTAGAAACTCACTACATCATTTTACTAACAAACTTTAATAAATCCTTTAAAATTTACATAAAAAGGATAAAATGTGTAACAGAATGAATTCTAAAACATTTGCCAATTATATTTTCTGAATGTTTTTCATCTTATGCAGTTACTTAGCATATTTAATGCAAAGAATATGTTATTTTATATCCTAGAAGCAGATGTACATTTTTGAAGATGAAAATATAACATATTAATACCAGTAGTGAGCTAGTCATTTGAGAAAGAATGCCTTATTATGCTTAAAGCAGATAAAGTCACTTTCTTTCATAAAGTCAATGCCTTTGGAAGGTGGCCAAGAGTATGACAGCTCTAAAAATGAATATTTGAACCTCTGACAGACTCCATAGTGTCTCAATTCACTAAATAGAACTTCCTGCCCCGAAATGTTTGAACTAGGAGACATTGATCCCCAAAGATAGCTCGTATGTAGATGTATGCTCACTAAAGTTTAGAATAACTGACAAAACAGAAGAGATCAGTTGTTCCACTGAACACAGGTACTTTATAATTAGGCACAAGAGATTAATATAGTTCTAAATCTTAGACTCCCAAAATAAGATGGACCAACATTCAAATTGCCTTTGACTTGTTAAGGAAAAATGTCCTTCCCAAGATTAAAGATAAAAGAAAGTTCTCATCTATAATATCAGTGGACACTACTTTAAAAAACTGATTTTCAAACACAGTCTTTATTCAGAGTATCATGTCAAGTAATATAAAATTAACTTATTAGGTCCTATAGAAGAGATTATTGACTGAATCATTTAAAACTTTTTCTTTACAAATTCATTTCTTTACAAATTCATTTGGAGGTATGTTTATTCAGGAGATTCTTTCCAGAAAGGTAAATACATTCCAGCTAGTACAGATGCATCACTGAATGTATGTTCTCTCACTGCCGAGTCCCTCTAGATTATGGCTTCATTTCCTGTCTTGCTCCCCTTATCAGTAAAGCCCTGTGGACCACTGCAATAAAACGTCCTCACAAAAATGGCTAATCTCTAATTGAGACTGATTTCTTGAATTAGTCTAAAAGTTTGAGCAGAAAATAAATGATAGCTGTGAGAGGCTTTTTTAATTCTGTAATCTAGAAAATGCAAGATTAGTGAAGCACGAGGGTTAACTTATCCTAAAAAGGGTCACTGATTCATTTTTATTTCTTATATACTTGCTTTTGGAGGTAATACAGTCTTCGCAATAAATAATAAAGTTAATAATTTAGTAAGAACCCGCCATTTGCACTAGGAGAAAAAAAATCCAATTCATTCCAGAGTGAAGCCACATTTAGGAAAGGTCAGCTCAGAAGACAGATAAAGCACCTTCCTCATTCCTTGGTTCTTACACTGAATTAGTCTGCTGCCTCCAAGGCAGTAGATAAAATGCTACTGGGCCAGTTTTCTTCAATATCTTTCTATTTGTGCTAATAATTTCAACTTTTATCTGTATTCAAATACATGCTATCACTGGTGCATCTCTCTTTCTCCTTCTGGAGTTGCAGCCATAGGAATTCTTGGAATATAAGTAACATGTCATAAATATGTTTGCCTAGCCCACTCACATATTGCTGACATTTTAAAAATTCATTATATAAATGATTATTTAAATGTTTAATATAAGTATATGCTTTTATAATAGTTAATATTTTTTTAGTCACAAATAGCCAAAAACTACTTCAAAGAGGCTAAAGCATTTTATAGAAATTATAAGACTTTTTTCTAGACATAGAAGCGGGGCATGCATCAGACACTGGAATGTAGAACAGGAGACTCAACAGGAATACAGAATTCTGACTCATTTCCTGTACCTCTGTCTCTCATTTTCTCTGTCCTTATTTACTCTCTTTCATTATTTCTATCCTCCGTTCCTTCTCCTTATGAAACAGTCCTCTAAACATAAGGTTCTAATGTATTGAGAATGTATGATCAAGAACAAAATTTTAACTGAGGTAGTGTAAAATAGGGTACAAATTTTAAGCCAAAACCTATAGGAATATATATTACTTCATATAAACATTAAAACAAGTTATTTTCTTAATCACAGAAAATTTCGTTTAGAAATAGTTATTTCTTTTCATATTTGCAGAAGTCGTATTTTTGTTGATTTTATGTAATGTATAAAACTGACATCTAAAAGTTCTGCTTTGTCACTCATCAATTCTGTTTCTTAAAGCCTAAAAATCAGAAATTGCCTAGTGTAGGTCAGTTGACTAGAGTAATGACAGAATGTGTACTTTTCTTGTAATAAAAGCATGGTTTTGATATCTTCATGGACATTTTAGCTCCTGATACAATACCAAAAAAAGATAATGCTATATTTCTTTATCATGGGGGAAATTAAACTAAGAAAATTTGCATGGGGCCACACTATAAAGTAAAACTTAACACATTTTTATAAATTAGTACATTTTTTATATGTAACATATTAGAAAACCTGTTTTATATTAGCCATCTAACATATTATAGGAAACAAATTATCCAGTTATGAGTAATTAGCACTTTCATTTGGATACAGCTTGAAAAATGCATAATATTCTTTTCTCATAATGAGCTAAATCTTAGACATTATCATGAGTGCCACCAATGTGGCAAGTTTTCATGAGAAAGTCAATGATCTGAAGTGTCAATTCTCTAAAAATATGGCTAAAACAAAATAACACATCAGCCAGCCATTGATTAATATGAATCATTTAAAAGAACAGAAGAAACAAGTACATCACAGTTAAATTCTAAATTAGCAAAAATGTTCCTTCCTGATTTATATATTTTTAACTATTGTTAATTTTCATATAGAATTTCTCTCTTTGCTACATTTATTGAGAAGTGACTAAGCTTAAAACTAAAGTTATAGAAGTTAAAAAAATGGTTTATTTTCTCATTAAAACCCTAAAAATATTTTCTTTGTGTTCCAATGAAAGTATTTCACATTGGAGGTTAAGGAATTGGTAGTGCATATACAGTGGAAGATGTTCCTGGTAAGTGACTGAAAATTGGAAAAGCCAAAGTGAAATCCAACACATATTTTTAATAAAGGCACTGTTTTTATGCAAACCCTATCACTCAGGATCTTACTGTGTTCTCACTGATACACACAAATAGCCAACAGGTAAATGGTGATCAAACACAATTTTCTTATTGGGCCAGGCAATTGTGCAATAAATGGGAATTATTAAAGCTAAAGTGGGCAATACAGTATGCTGTCTTTCGAATCACAGCTGATTGAAAACAACTAAGTAGCTCTACAGAAAGGACAGCATCCTTCATGGCCCTGCAAAAAGTGGGTCCTGCCAGATTTGCTTCTTGCAAAGATGAGTCCCAGACATTTAGGTAAAGAGATAACTGAGGAAGGCAAAAACGACTCTGCAATGCATAAACAATTTCATTTAACACAGTACCATACCCACTGGGAAACGTGTGAATGTTTATTGGACATCATGACTCAGGATTTTGCTCATCACATTGGCTTTTTCCTTAAGGAGCAGTCAGGCTCAGAAGGAGTTGCAAGTCCCTCCCCAGCACTTTCATAGAAAGCAGAATGCCTGTACATCCCACCTCTATAAGTGGTGTCAAAGAATCCCTTTTACACACATTTTTTAAAATTCCTATAAGCCATCCTTAACTCTTACTTTTTTTTCATAAAATATAGTGCCTTAATTACTACACATGACTGTATAGAGAGAAACTATTATCTTAAGTACAATCCCCCCCGCCAAAAAAAAAAAAAAACCTGTTAGAAGAAGAGAAACTTTTGCAAACCTGCCTAGAAGGAACTGATATGTCTACTGGCACAATCATTAGAGTTGCTGCCTTTTGTTGAAGTTAATCCTAGAACTTGAGGTGTGCTGCTTGCTGTTGCCATCAATGAGTGTCCTCATCATGACATTTTCCTCTTGGTGGCAGTTATTGACTGTGAAAGTGGTGGTAGGATTAGGGATCTGGCAGCAAAAGTAGCAGCAACACTCTTGGCAACCTGGTTGTGCACCCTTGTATTTGATTCTTTGTTTTGTTTTATATTTTGAATCAACCCTGAAAGGTCAAAGTAGCACTCATTTTCAACCTTCTAGATTATTCTGAAAGTCAATTTCTAGAATAACATTCCTTTGTACTTTGTTTAATTAAAATAAATCAATAAAAATGAGCACCCAGCATAGTTACAGGAGATAACTGTTGATAAACTGTGAACCTAATGTTGATTATGTGGTCTGCTTGGATGTGAAGTTTGGATAATCTAATCAGAATTAGAAAATGGGACACTAGGATCCCATGGAATGTGGTGATGCACTTTTAGGTGTGCTGCTGGAACCTATTACTGAATAAGATGTAAGACTGCCAAAAGCCTCCTAGCTTTCAATCAACAGAAGATGAGGTTCTCTAGTTGGTCTCTGCTGCAGGGCAAGGAGCATTGCAACTTTGCCTTTGTGACCGCTGGGATTATCTTCCCACAGATCAAGATAATATATGGGGAATGTATCAGCACCAATAGTAGAAAAGCAGTGCATGCACCTAGGTTTTTGGAGCAAATCCATATACACTTCAGACAACAATTCTCACAGAAATAGATCTTGGCTTGCTAACGAGACCTAACAGAGTCTGAATACTTGAACTTGGGACATTCAATGACTATGACTACTAAAATATTTGTCATAAATTGGGTGTTATCTCATTTACCTGTTCATAATTTTTCTGGGGCAGCAACACTTGTCAAGTGAAAGTTGGAAAAGTGAAGATCAACTTCAACAGGCTCTGAATGAATAAATAATTGTATGAGCGGGTGACTCATTTCCCAATGTATCTCCTCTTGGGTGAACTGCCACCTTTTCCTCTACTCACATTAATGGCCTGTGGGTTATTCACCATATCCAGAGTATTGAATAGCAAAACATTTAGCCTGACTTAAAGGTAATTCTGCATGCTATATTGACACTAGGCATTAATGGGCTATAGATTGTGATGCAAGGCAGGGTGGCCAAGGCCCTAAGAATGAGCTTCTATGCCTGATATGCCATCCATATAATAATAGTGGATATTCAGTTACGTTGGACTGTGTCCATAATGGTGTATATGACAATTTACCTTCCCCGAAATAAACACTTATCCTGGGGATGGATTTACTCTCTGCCCACTGTACCTTTGTCAGTAGTACCATTCATGAAATTCCAGAATATCTTCTTAATTACCATCACATGCTATACAATCTTGTTTCTGAACAATAAACTCATTTTACAGAAAAGGAAACCAGACAATGGGATGATCTCATGGGATTATTTGATTTTATCATGCTTCTCATGGCAAAGTAGCAACAAGTCTTCAAATGAATGGATGGACTCTGGAAGACTCAGGGAGCCAGCTGGGAGTTAAACCTTGCAACTTTGAGATGCTATACCATGAAATTTGGTATATGCATTGATATAATAAGCATTGCTTAGTGCTGTTTCTCCCATTTCCAGAATATACAGGTCCAGAAACTATAGAGTAAAAGTGGGAGTGTTATCTCCCATAACTACAAACTTGCAAAATCTTTACTTTCATCCTCTTCATCTTTAGCCTCTGCTAATTTATACTCAATTTCTAAAGGATAAATGTCTCTACTTGGGGACTTAACAACATTTCCAATAAACTGGACATTTCCAGACTACCACCTGGCCATTTTGGGGCTTCTTAAAACCCAGAACACACAAGAAATTAAAAAATATATATATTATGTGAACTGGATGATGATTATAAAAGGAAAAAAGGGATGCTGCAACACAGTGTTGGCAAAAAGGTATATGTGTGCACTGACCCTTGGGACAGTTGTCACAGTGATAGGACTGGAACAACATAGGACTGCAGGTAGGACATGGAGGATAGGACTGGAGGAAGGACATGGTGGTTCAGATATTTCAGGAAAAAGGTCGGTGTCATACCTTAGTAAAGAACCTCATCCAGAGGAGTTGCTGAATATGAGCAAAGAAGACATGAAATGGATAATGAGAATGAAAAATACAGCTATAATACATGCAAAGTGATAATAACAAAATGAAAAGTATAAATAATCAAATTATGAATCATAGTAGATGACTTTAACACACCTCTATTTCAATAGCCAAAAAACAAGTATATGAAAATCAGTCTATAGTTGATATGCATTAATAAATTAACAAATTGACATACATGAAACATTATATTCAACAATTGCAGAGTACATGTTCTTTTCAAGAACACATGCAATATTTATAAAATTCCAGGTCATACATCATCTCAAACAATTTCAAAAAGATTGAAATTTTTGAGCATATTCTCTGACCATAGTAACATTAACATTGAATAAATAATAAAAAATAAAACTAGAATAATGCCAACAATTTGAAAATCAACACACTTCTAAACAACCCAGTGTTTAAGAGAAGATTATACTAGAAACAAGAAAATATTTTAACTGAGAGGTAAGGAAGATTTGATATATCAAGTCTTGTCAGATATAGTTAAAGCAATGTTTAGGAAAAAAATGTGTAGCCTTAAATGAACATATTAAAAGGAAGACTGACTAAATTTCAATGATTTAAGCTTCCATCATTACAAGCAAGAAAATGAAAAGCAAATCAAACCTAAGGATGTTAAAGAAGAAATATAATAAGGATAACAGAATAACCCAATGATATGGAGAATATGTGCAATAAAGAAAGCCAAATTTAAATGTTGCTATTTTGAAAAGATTAACAACTAGACCTATCATGCTGGGAAAAAAAAGAGAGAAAACACAAATAACCATTATTAGACAAGAATATATCAATATAGACCATACAGGCATCAAAAGTGTTAGTGAGAGAGTACTGTAAAACTGTATTAAACCAGTAAGTTTGATATGTTGTATAAAATAAACCAATGCTTAAAATAATATGTGTCTTCATATTCATCGGTTCTTTCCTTGGTTGTGTCAAGTCTACTGCTGAGCTTACGGAAAGCATTCTTTTTTGTCACTGAGTTTTTATTTTGAAAAATTAGTTTTTTAAATTCTTTCTTAAACTTTCCATCTCTCTCTTTGCATCGCTTATCTACTCTTGCACACTGTCTACATTTTCCATCAGAGCCCTGAATTATAGTAATCATAGCTGTTTAAACTTCTCTAATAATTCTAACATCTTTGTCATGTCTGAGTGTTTCTGATAACTTGTCCTTTCAAACTGTGTGTGTTTTTGTTTTTATTTATTTTTTTGCTTTTTGTGATATTATAATTTTTGTTGTAAGGTAGAAATGTATTGACTATAAGGAATGAAGGTAAATATGCCTTTGGTGTGAGGATTTATGTTAATCTGGATGGGAGTTCAACTGTGTTTAATGTTTTTATATCTGCTCTTGACTTTGGACTTCTCATAATTACTTTTCCTTAGAAGATGGCTGTCTTGAAACTCAGCTATAATCCATTGTTCTTATACTGGTGCCCTGTTGGTGTGGGGGAAATGTTGGAGGGAATGGAGTGCTCTATAATCTTCCAATTAAATTTTATAACTGACAATATATTATACTAAATAAACCACATTATTATTATTATTTTGTTGGAAAAAGATGCACAAAATTTAACCATTAAAATAGGGCAGTTTTCAAAACTCACATGTTTCTCTAGCCTAGAAAACACTGTTGAATTTTTGAAAAGAAGTGCTCACGGTAGTCGGGAAGAATCAGGCAAGACTTTCCAGTGTTACAGGATTTGAAGGATGAACTAATGTAAAACAACTAAAAGGAGGGTATTCTGCATGGTCCGGAAAGGGAATGTATAAGGAATATTGGTTGAACTGTATCTAGTGGGTTCATCTTGGTATACAGGACTCATAAAGGAGAAAATGTAAATGCTCTTTAAAAATATGACATTTGCCATTTGGTGGGAGGTTCAAACACAGGTTAAAGAAATTACACTCTATTTTTCAGGAAGTGCTTATCTTTGAAAATATTTGGGTAAGTGAGTGCCAACATGAAAGGTATGTGTAAAGCAAAATGAACATGTTTGCTTCAAAAGATGTGTTTCTTTGATATTTTCAGACAAGAATACTGGCCTCAGGAAAATCTCATCATGGCAATCAATCTGAAAATGTTAACACATGAAATCTCCCTCAGGAATTTTTAGTTTGCTGTTTGACACACAGGCCTGTTCTTCCTCTCTGTAAGCTTTGCATTTTAGTTTTTTGGTTAAAAATACATGACCAGCTGTTCCACATTTTCTTTCACAGACCTCTACTTTGATATACCATCTAGTGGGGTCCCCAGACATTTTTCTTGTCCCTAATTTTATTATTCTGATTGTTTAAAGCTTTTACATTCTCCCACACAAGAACTGCCATGGTTTCATTCCTCCTCCCATTGTATTGCTCAAGTCCCATAACTAATTCCTGTTTCCTTCTCTCTACATTCATTAAGGACTCCCCACTCCAGATCTTTTCCGTAATTACCAGGCAGCATAGTGGACAAACTATTTTCTGACTCCATGATTGTATCCTTAGCTTTCTTATCCTTATCCTTTCTTATCCTTAGCTATTGTTTCCTTAGCTTTCCAGAACTGCGTTGTGCTGTGATTATATCTTAAAAGCAATTTCACAAAAATTTCAATAAGTTTTATTACATTTCTCTCCTTGACCATCTAACACTATATTGCTAGGTAAAAAATACAGTTGGCTGGAGGTTTACAATCTGAAAAATATGTGACTTCTAATTGGAGAAATATCTATGTATCTATTATTATTATTCTATCACCAACCCAAGAGCACATAGTGGAGTAAACTCTTTGGTAATATACTGTTTAGAAATTTCTTTATTTTTAGACACTAAAAGAATAGAAAAACAAAACAAAACAACAACAACAAAACACTTCCTTTTTGTGAGGACTTACATACAGCATAAAATTGGTATTTAAACAGATACATTGTTTGTGAAATAGTAGGTTTTAATTAAAGCTTCCTAGTAAGTAAAGTCACATTACGGTATAAAAATTTGTTTTCCAAGGTTACATTAACTTGTTTTATAAACCTTGCATGATTTCTGCAATATTAATTAAAGTATAATGAAGTAACATCATCAAAATATGACCAGTGTTCTCATTTTAAAAACAACTTACAGAAGTTCCATTTCGTGAATGGCATTAGCAAATTGTAGAATTTACATAGTGTGTATGCATTAGGACTTAATGAGAAATATTTACATGAGATTTAAACATTGCTTTTTGTTAAAATCATATTTAAATTCTGAATCAATTTGGACTATGGCTGTTATCTATTTTTTCCCTAAAAATAGCTGCAATAAGAGAACAGTTTTTTTTGATCTCCTAGAGAATCAGTTTACATCCTCTTATATAAAATACTGAATTCTGTGCAAAGATCCAATCATCACTCACCTACTCTGCTTGAGGGGAAGGAAGCTGCATTAAGCTAGCTGACTCCAGATTCGAAAACACTGAGCTATAATTTTAAAATGGAAAAAAAAATGATAAATGACCCATGATTCTGGAATAAAATATAAAGCATCTAATCTTTTAAGTGTTACTAGTAGAATTTGTTTCTTTTTTCATTATGTTTTTGTCCACCGGAATATTAAGAATAACCTCATTGCTCAAAAAAACTACTCTCCCACAGTTAGTAGATGTTGCCATTATTATTTCCTTCCAAGATACTCATATTTTCTTTAAAAGCTTGATAAATTGTATCTATCTTTTAAAAAAGAAAAATAAATAAGCTGGTGTCAGTTTTTTTAGTTGTGATGGTCTTTAGTTTAGTTCACTCTTCTGAGACTCATTTAAATCAGGGGTCCCCAATCCCCAGGCCGAGAAACGGTACTGGTCCTCCTCGGCCTTTTAGGAACCAGGCCGCACAGCAGGAGCTGAGTGGCAGGCAAGCCAGTGAAGCTTCATCTGCCGCTGAAGCTCCCCACCACTAGCATTACTGCCTGAGCGATCCCTCCACCCCCATGGAAAAATTGTCTTCCACGAAACCAGTACCTGGTGCCAAAAAGGTTGGAAGTATTTAAGCTGGGAGTGATCACAATTCCATATAACATGTACATTTTTTTTTTTTTTTTTTTTTTTTGCGGTACGCGGGCCTCTCACTGTTGTGGCCTCTCCCGTTGCGGAGCACAGGCTCCGGACCCGCAGGCTCAGCGGCCATGGCTAACGGGCCCAGCTGCTCCGCGGCATGTGGGATCTTCCCGTACCGGGGCACAAACCTTGTCCCCTGCATCGGCAGGGGGACTCTCAACCACTATGCCACCAGGGAAGCCCCATGTAAATTTAATTAAGTAAGGAAAATGTACATGCGTGGCATGCAGATTTGCTATATAATTTGAAATGGAATCTTTCTGTTCCATATATGTATTAATTAGCTAAAGAAAAGAGAATCAGAAACATCTTTTCTAAAGTGTATCTCATGAAAAAAATTCCAAAAGTTGCTTTTCAGAACAAGGTTCATGGATCATTATCTTGAGAAATGTTGTACTTCATTATCCTCTATGAGGGTCAGAGTCATTTTAGAACACATAAGACTTTGGAAAATGTTCTTTAGCTTTTTAACTATGAATTTTTCAAATTTTTTCACCATGAAATAAGTTTCACAAAATATCTCAAACATCTTAGGCATTGTTGCTCACACGGAGATCTACTCTGTGGCCATGAT
This sequence comes from Aethalodelphis obliquidens, assembly GCF_003676395.1. Lineage (NCBI taxonomy): Eukaryota > Metazoa > Chordata > Mammalia > Artiodactyla > Delphinidae > Aethalodelphis > Aethalodelphis obliquidens. Next base: position 21,786,253 of record NW_020837959.1, on the reverse strand, counting down.
GTCTAATGAATGTGTGGTAATGTCAGGGTAACAGTAGAATTCCCTTATTATACGTATGAGAAAAAATAACTACCAAAAATTAAAACGGCTTGTTTGAGCTTAGAAGCATAATCACCACAAAGATTCTGCTTCTGGTTCAAATTCCACTGCTAGTTCAGGAAAGTGAGTTTTATATTACTTGTTTAAAATGATAATGAAAATCACTCTACCTATTTTGCATTCATTTGATCAACTAATTTGCTACTTTATAGATCTATGTTATTAATGAGTATTTAGACATGATCCTTACACGTTCTGTAGATATCTAACTTATTTTTAAACAACAAAAAAGCAAATATGTAAATTTAATATTGAAAGATAGAGATAACTTGATATAGACTTTTAAAAAATCTTTGTTTAGCCTCAGAATGAACATGATGGCATTCTCATGTTAAGTGTGTAACAAACATTGACTAGGTCACCAAATGGATTTTTAACTCATTCTACCTTAATACATTATCATTTTGACTCAGTACTGCATACCTCAACCACCCAGAAATTCTTAAAACAAGGTTCATAACTTCAAAGCATGATTTTATTTAGATTTCTGGATCCTATTTAGAGAGAGAATGCTCTGAAATTCAGTTTTATGCATTTTAATATAGGGATAATATGTCCCTTGCAGTTTGTAATGAAGCTTAAATCAAGTAATGTATGTGAAACACTAGGTTTATGCCCCAGAAACGGTGTCTATTATCATAATAATGAAATTTCAGAACTAAAATACTTTTATTGCCACCTAATTCAGTCCTTTCATTTTACAGATGTGGAAACAATATTAAGAAGCCAGCGTGGTTAAGATTACAAAGCAAATGCATGATTCCCTTTCCTGATTTTCAGTTCTTTGTGATTTCTTCACGGTTGTGCCATTTGTTTGCTCATAGTTCTTAATCCTCCTTCCACATACCCTTTGAATCTCTATGGAAAACTCATGAGATCAAATAAGAGAAAAATCTCGAATGATGGAATTGTAGCTATAACAAGATATATATTTGGCTATCCCATAACTCTCTAAACATCTCAAAATTAAAAATTGCATGAGCTATTCAAAAGTTCAGCAGTGCAAATATATAATTACTTTCTATAAACTGGAATAATCTTATTAAGCATTCTCCATTATCTTTCTACAACAACACACCCATGATACAGTCTTTTAAGGTAGTGATTTGTGTGTGTGGTGGGGGGCAGGGAATCGGGAACAATGATGTTTGGGATAATGGAGGAAAGAAAGAGTATATACTTAATGCTCTATCAGGTTCAGAGGATGACGAAAGCATGCAGTTTTAATTAGTCGTATGGGCTTCTGCCTACTTTCCCTCTTGGATATGGTGATAGTTGTTTTGCTTTTTTATAATTAGGTCAAGGGAATCATTATATCAATGAATGCATGATGCTAAGAAGAGAAAAAAAATTCTGATACTTTCTTTAGGTGACCCCTGCTAGTCTTTAAATAATTTTATAAATTAATTTAAATTTACCTATGGATATTTAGCTATACCCTTTGTATTATTTATTTTAGTGGTTGCTCAAGAAATTATAATATACATTCTTAACTTTTCCCAATCTATAATACTTATAGCTATTTTATACTACTTTACATAAAAGGCAGAAAACCTGCAATCATTTTAAGTCCATTAAACTGCTACCTTTATGCTACAGTTGTCATTCTGAATTTTATTATTATTAACCTACAAAACATTACTTTTTCTTTTAAATGGTCATATATATTTTAACAAAATTAAACGTAAGACAAAATAGTCTTTACCTAAATATTTACCACTTATCACCTGTTCAATTTTTCTTTAAAATCTAAATTTTCATCTGCTCTCATTCAGCTCACTAAAGCTTTATTCAACATATTTTATAGTGTAGGTCTACTGGTGACAGATTATCTTACGGTGTTTTGTTTTGTTTGCTTTTTGTTTGTTTGTTTTAGCTGAAAAGATTTTATTTACTTTGTATTTTTTAGGATGTTTTTACTGGATATAGCATTCAGGGTTAACAGTAGGTTTTTACCTTCAGGACTTTAAAAGTGTTTCAAGTTTTCTGGCTGCCAAAGTTTCTGATGAGAAATCCATGGTAATAAAAATCACTGTTCTTCTGTTGAAAATGCCAAGTTTTTTTAATCACTTTCGAGATAATCTCATTATTTTCTTTTTAGCAATTTGCCTATAGTGTTCCTAACCATGGTCTATTTTGTATTTTTTCTGTTAGAAATTAACTGAAATTCTTAAATCTGTAAAATTATGTCTTATGCCATGTTGGGGATGTTCAGCTATTATTTCTTTTAATTTTTTCTTTGCCCTTGTTTCCCCTTAACTCTCTCTGGATTTCCAATTACATATATATTAGATTTTTGCTATTGTTAAAATGTCCCTAAGTCTCAGGCCCATTTTTTTTTTTCAATCTTTTTCTTTCTATTATTCACATTGAGTAATTTCTCTTGATTTATCTCAAGTTCACTGACACTTTCATCTTTCATCATCATTCTGTTATGAGGCCATCTGATAAATATGTGTTTTTTGTTCTAGATTTTTCATCTTTTTGTTTTTTTAGATTTGAACTATCATATATAATATGTGATATATTTAATATCAAATATATATAATATTTGATATTTCTTCTTTTAGATATTAGATTTCTATTTGTTCTTCCTTATGTGTATAGTTCCATTTACCCCACTGTGCTTGGTTATAATAACTGCTTTAAAGTCCAAATTTAATAATTCTTACATCTAGGTCACATTGTGGTTGTCTTATACTGATTGTCTTTTCATTTGAGAATGGGCCAGTTTTTTTTTTTCCCTCATATTTTGTATGTTGAGTAATTTTTGTTTGCATTCTAAACATTGTAATTGTTCTCTTGTAGAGGATATGGGTTCTGTATTACTCCTCTAAATGTTCTTGATGTTTTTATGTGGTGATTACAAATTTCAGAAGTCTAAGAATTTATGAGGAGTTTGAGGTATGAGCAGCTTGGGGTTCTATTTTTATTCTAATTACCTTAGCTTTAAAGTTTATTTTTGAGGCTGAGTTTGATATGGAGATTAACCTGGCATTTTTATTCTGGACTATAAGATAATTTACGTGCTTTGTAATTGAAAAATATAAAATTTTCAGTTTATTCAATTTTGAGCCGATTTCTTTAGCAGGCAAGGTATTATATATCTCTAACGTGCAATGTGGATTCGATAAATTTTCTCTTCATCATCAATTTTTATTCCCTAGGAGAAAAGCATAAGGTATTTTAACAGAAAGTTATGTAGTCTTAATTAGAGTATACTCAGTACTGCTTATGTTTCATAGCAGGACTAGGTAGATCCTGGAAATATAAAGCACGTTAGGATACATTCACCGACAACCAGGGAATTTAGAAGAGACACATGAAAATTCATTAAAGCTATTCAGTTGAATGGGCTACAACAGACAAGTGGGAGGTTGTGACTAAACTATATTCATGACCCGTACACTTTGTTTTCACTAAATAAGTATTACTTATTTGGGCAGTAAAGATATCTAATGTCTAGTAATCATATCTTTAGTCATATTCCTTACACTCTTGGTGAAAATTAAGTCATATCACAGGTAGTAAGTAGTATATCAGTGGAGAAAGGCTTGAGCTTCTGTCAGAATATCAAGATTCTAATCCTTTCTTACCTGAATTTTGGCTTTATGATTTGGGGAAAGCTACCTGATATTTCTGTGCGTCTGCTATTCTCATTAATACTACTTAGGATAATAAAGTATGATTATTTTGCCATCTAACATTCCTGGAAAAAAGTTCTTCAGTATACATTAACTATTAATATGTATATTCATAGCTTGATTTTGTGAAGTACTCATTTAGTTTAGTGTACCTCTTATGAAAAACTAAAGTTCAATAATAATAGAAGTTTATTAATATTGTTCTACAGTTTCTTTGAATTTTGCAACGTATTATAAAGGTAAATTGAAAATGAGTTTACAAGATTTTCAATAGCAACATCAATATTTCAGTGTATCCTCCTATATTTTGACCCTCTTCTTTCATTTGTAAATTTAGAAAGTATTGATTAATAGAAAGTATTGCTTAAAATTACAAGATCTAGATTATGTCACTTTACTCTATTGAGTGTACAATGAATATGAAATAATTGTTATGAAAATGTCCATCATAGTAACCATACAAAAATATTATTTTAATTGTTGGATTTTTTGAAAGAAATATATACATAGATGACATGTATGGTAATGTTTTAAAGACAATGATATTTTGCTTTTTGTCTAAATTTGTACTTTTTATCTGTGTCTATGGTGTATCTTTCAATAATTTATTATTGCCTAGGCAATTCAGCTACTTGTGAAAATGGATCAGATATATGAATTTTCTAAAATTTAAGTTTGGTCTGTTTTCCCTTCAAATGTGTTTCTTAAAATGCAGATTTAATCAAAGCATACAAATGCCTTTGTACCCAATTTTAAAGAAAATAGATTTGGGGCTAATGGGTTATAGTAAAATTTCAACAATATTTCCTAACAAGATGAAATATAAATAAAATATAAAATGCACCCAAATTGGTTTCTCTGCCTCTCTTTACTATTCTAAATAATTTCAGTGACAACTGGTCAGCCAAACTTGTAATCTTGGTAACCACTTTTAAATTTTCCTTTTTCTTTACTTCCCACAATAAGTCCTATAATTCTACTTCAAAAAAGTAGTTCATATATTCAAATAGGATATACATAAACAAATTATTGCAATAGACCCTCTTAGGTATTATAACTTAAATACGTGTTTGTAGGTATATATAATATACATAATGTTATATATATATATTACATATATTATATATTTTATATATACCTACACACACATATAAAGATATAGTGACACACTATGGTTGACGTAAAGATACAATAATAAGCAAACGTAAAATGATCAATTAGAAACGGAAGTATGATCACAGATGGCAGAACAGAGGGATGATCAGTAGATGCATCCTAGATATAGAAGTTCATTCCAGTTTGAGGGGATACCAGCATGTTAAAAGGCTGCGGTCATGAAATAGCATGTTTCCTTTAGTTACTTCTATACAGTTTGCTATGACAAGCAGAAGGGTTAACAACAGGCTAGGATTTTGAAATGATAGGAAGGAGAAAGTCCTATTGGTCCTGTAAAGGTGTATGAGATGAAGAGTTACTGAAAGGTCAGGACAATTAAGTAATATGCTTCTATCAGATTCTTAAAGTATTATGATCAGAGAGTATATGGCAGGATAGAAGGAATTTTTTTTATAATAGGAAGAAGACAGTTTAGAAGAAACTATTGCTTTAGCCTGAGTGGGAAAAGATGTATGTACACAGTAACAGTGCCGATTCAGAAAAGGTAACAAATGTGAGAACAATTAGGTTGTAGCATTGACAGAATATAATCAGTAAATTCAATGCAGTGTGGAAGTTAAATGAAAGGCCATGTTTAACATTAGAATTCTTTTCACTGTGTTATTAATAAAAAGTATAGGAGAATAGCAAGATGCTGTTGAGGAAAACATGAGTGTATATTTTTTATTAGATTGAATTGAGGAGGTATGTCAGTCAGTATAGTGTAAGTGTAAAGTGCAGAGTTTATGGTAAAATAGCTATTGGATTGATTTTAAAAAATCAAAAATCTTCTACTGTGTCATTTTGGACAAGTTACTGGATTTTTTCTCTGTGCCAAAGTTCCAACCAATGTAAAACGGGACAATAATATTACCTACTAATTAGATGGTTGTGAGGGTTAATCATATATTATAAAAAAGGTGGTATTTAGAATAGCACTAGGCCCACAGGAAGCATTGTTCAGTGTTGAATATGATTATTCTCTGTCAAAGGTAAATTCTAATAACCACCTCATTGAGTGCATAATGTTTTGAAGCTGCCATATTCCCCAACATATATTTTGTACAAATGGTATCTGTAATTCACTACTGTTAGTGGCAAAATAATTAGATGGAGATGTAGTTTTCTATGTATCTATAAGAAGATCCATGCTGGAGTACAGATTTGATACCCTGTAGGTGGTTGTTAGAGAAAAACGTGCCTGGATTAAATCACTCTGAATAAGAAAAGATGTAGATCAAAGGTAGAGTCCTGAATAAACAACAAATTTTTAAAGAAAACACAGAGCAAATGTATTTGGTGAAGATAACTAGCTATTGGAAAATTTGCATAGTACATATCCGGTATGTTACTTATGCTGTGGGGCTGGGGCATGGACATTTTGCAGTGAAATACAGGGCTGGACCCTGGTATGGGGGAGGGGAGGACAACTCACAACAGCTCACACAGTTTTTTATGATTACGTTTGTCACAATCTAGCAATTTCAGAGCTTATTGATGGAGAAAAGATTGAAAACTTGATACTACACTTAGGATGGAATTGCTATAAACATGGTGGGAAAACTGATACAAGTTTTGCCCACTTACAAGTCAATTAAACATGTTTGGATGATACCCAGAAAAACAGATCAAGACCACAGTGAAAAGGGTGTATTTAGGAAAACTTTGGTGGAAGAAAGCTTGTTGAAGAAGAAAGTATTTTGACTGTGGTGGCAGAAAGCATGAGTAGAGACAAAGACTGAGTACAGGGAAGTGAAGATGGAGCTGTAACAGACTGGTGCTAGAGATTGTTCTAAATTTACAAAAATAATGGTTAATAAAAGATAGCTAAAAACCAGACCCTGCAACCACTCTTCTAAATAAAAGAGAAAAAAATACAGTGTTCTTAAAAGGATCATAAGAAAGAATATCAGAGAAAAGCACTTGGCTCTGAGAGGCTTTCTGTCTTCCTCTTTACTTTGAATCACATAATCCTGTAGTAGTAAATTTGAAAGCCAGAACTTTTATTTTTCAAAGTACTATCAGTAGGAATTGTCTGTATTCAAAATGTCAAGGTTAAAAAGTGAAAGTTTTATAACCTTTGATTTTGTAACAGCTTAAGAATTGTTCAGTGTCTTTATTTTCAGGAAGGACAGGGAGGTGTAACTGAGATTTTACTTCATTTAATCCTTGGTTCCAAATAGTTATTTGACTGCCAAGAAAATGAGCTCATTTTTCTTCCTCATGACTTGTGCTTTCCTCTACTTTTCTCTGGGAACATTCTAAAGGAAGGAACCCTTTTTTTTTAATTTTTGCTAATAGGCATCAGTGCATATTTTGCCTGTACCAATAAAGCAAATGTTAAGAGAGAAAACTTTGAGTTTAGCAGTAATAGAAAATAATTACTAAAAATTTCTAGAGGTTATCTGTGGACTCACAGAAAGTCCTTTCTTATGGAGACTTTGGCAGTTTATATAGGATCAGCACTTTTTATTTATTTATTTGATATGAAGTGGTTGCCATGTACAGTTATAATTGCAAAGCAAAACAGAAATCATTCCTCTGAACATCCAAATAAGACAGGTAATGAGTAAACAAAAGATGATTCACAGGATTTCACTCCATCTTATAGAAATAGTGTTTATTTTAGACAAAGATTATAGAAATTAAATTTAGTATAAATTTGAGGAAAATATTTGGAGCTTAGGTTAGAATAAAAATCATGTGCCCAAGATTGAGGTCCATATTATCTCAGGGTACACAAAGATACTAAAAATTATTTACTTACTATTCCAGTGCATGTGTCATAATACTTTCCCTCTGATTTTGAAGATAATTTTTAAACACTATATTTAATATATTTGACTTTGTTGCTCATGTATCTTCCACTTGTGGATGTATGTGTGTGTGTATAATGTACTCTCTTTTTTTTAAAGATTAACAAAACGGTAATAATTCTTAAGAAATGGTTTATTTGGAGGTTGGTTTTTATTTTTTATTTGTTTTAAATTTTGAAGCTATGCACATTTACATCAGGGAATATCCCACTGATGATTTTTCTGAAGGAGGCTACATTGTGATACAAATTAGGTCCTAATATTTCATGTTTTTGAACGAAAATCCTGGATGAATGTATACCTGGAATGATTGCCATGAAAAATGTTAGAAATTAAGTCACTACACATTGAAGGTTTTTATTTTCAAAATTATGCAGTTTTCTGAATGGATCTTTATATTCTCAGAATATGACCATCACTATAATTAGTTATATGGAACAACAAACATTATGAAAAGCCTAACTGTCACACCATTTATAAAGCAAACATGAAAGTGATGTGAGGTATGTCAACATACAAAGAACAGATGGTGACTGAGTGCCAAAATTTGAACTGATCCTTTTCAGTTGATTATGCATAATTTAATACATCAGTCAATGGAGGCCTTCAATAGAAAATAGAAAACTTGTGGGAGGTAATTGGAAATGAACCTTTTAGAGCCAATATTTATAATAAGTTGACTACAGCACATTAAGCAAAAAATACTATGGAATGGCTTTTCTGTGTTTTGATTTATAGTTTGAAATTCTGAACTTTTTTTCTTTTCCAAAGTGACCTAGAATTCAAAGAATATTAGATGATTTTTATTCCTTTTGATGAAAGTTAGCTTTTTGAGATTGAAGTATTTCTGTAGTAATCAAATACATAGATATACATTTTAAACAGTCAAAAGCATAATTGAGGTTTTCAAAAAGGATACAAAATCTTTATTGGTGAAAATATTGATAGGTATGTTTGAAGTGAAAACTTGCGGGAAGCTGTAGACACGGATGATCATTTCTTTATGAATAACTATTTTGTGTTTCAAGTAATGCAGTCCAAATGATTTTAAAGTTAAGTAAGTGAGATCTGTGGACATTATAGCAAATGTAGTGGTTTTTTAAAGATCGAATTTAGAAAAGTACTTTAGATTTTTTAAAATTAAACTTATCTGCTCCATTTATTGCTTTGTCATGCTGGTAGATATTTGCTACATAGCTTTAATCCTTTAACTAGGTTAATTCTACTATAAAGATAGTGTGATAAAATAGTGATATATAAGTTTATCACTTATAAACTGCTTTTGAAGATTTTTTTGTGCATTCTATTTTATCGTATAAGATACAGGTATACAGCGTTATAGTTCAACCCATGTATACAATGCAGATTGCTCATCTGTTTTTGAAGATTTTGAAACAGGAAAGAACAAGAGACTGCAATTTGAGCACTTCACTTAGTAAGCCAGTTAAGCAGTTATCCCATAATTACTTTAAAATATTGAATTAAAAATTTAAAACTATAGAAAAATGCTCTATTATCCTTATTAGATGAAGCAATTAGCTAAATGCAGCACAACGTTGCAGTGTGAAGAGCTTGCATATATGCAGGGAAAACCTAGAAAGAAGAAACTATTGAAAGCAGGGAACATTTGAATCCCTCCCCCATCCCAGATATCCTCTAAGTGTTTGTAGCTGGTGCCCCAGAATGTGGTAGCTCTGTCATTGCTCAAGAGTACCTGGAAACCTCACTGAATATCAAAGGGTTGTAAATAACAGTACAAAACAATGATAAATTTCCTTTGCTCTGGCCCATGCATGTTATATCTTAGCTGCTCGTCATCTTTCTAATGTCTACTAGTTAATTAAAGTATAGACCTTCAATTAGTGCCTATAACATGTAAATAAAAATAATTAGCCTCCTCTGCTCCCTCAAATCCATACAGATGCTAAATATAAAAATGGACAACAATAATGAAGAGTATGAGTTCACATGGACAACCTTTAGAAGTGGGAGATATTGAAATTTGGGGATTCATTGTAGAAAATGATTTGAACAATATGAAATTCAGATGCAAACACTGCACACAGTATATTAAGGTTTTACTCTTATTTCAACAAAAACATAAAATAAAATATGTCATTTCATATTTATTGTAAACCATTACATTAAAAGAATCAAAAGTGATAAAGTCAAATCAGAGACTGAAAAGCAAGAGACAAAGAGTATGGGACTTTCACTGTCTTATATATTCTTTCCACTTTTCTGTAGCTTCAGAACTGCTGCTAGAAAATAGAACAAATGCTAGCTAAGCAGAGAGAAAGGCGGAGGATAGCAAAGAGTTAGCCAGCCTTCCTCTTCTTTCCTTTTTTCATTTTTTCCTATTTTGTCACTAAGCCAGAAGAAAAGCCAGAACAGAAGGCTTAGTGTGGGTTGTGCTTTGGAAATTTTGATGGCAAACATATAAAGTACATGTTCTTATGAGTTTCCAGAAAAATTAATCCTTTATTATAGTCATCTAAGGGTGGCACAAATAATTAAAATAAACTGACAACATTGAGTCTTCTAGGGTGTATTTGAAATCATGGACAATCAACATTTAAAGAACATCTTAATCTCTTTGGAGTAGCATAGTACATATTTTCCTATTTAGGGTTAAATATATCATATGATAGAAAAGAATTTACTGGTGATATATGTTTGGTTAAATATGTATTGACTATCCTCTTAAAAATTCAAAACTGTCCTATAAAAATTGCTGAGAAAACTTTATAATTAAGAAAATTGCTTAAATGTGTTTTAGTTATTAATTCACATATATCCCAGACTATTTTTCTTTCTTCACTCAGTTAGCTATTACAATCTCAGGAAGATTCAGTTGTGAATTTCAAGTAAAAATATTTATGATTAGTTTGCTTTTGTAGATGTATAATTTGGTTATGACATATTGTTGTACTAACTGTATGTCTGTGTGGACCCCTTGCTCCAGGAGATTGAAAGGTGTTATAAGAAAGCTCTACACTCTCAATAATTTTTTTTCTGCTCTCCAATATTAAAGGGAAAATGTTTAACAATAATCAAAATTTGACTGTAATTATTTCTGTTGAATAATAAGTATCATAGGATAGTACTAGGATAATAATTGGGTGGGAATGTTTTCTCTATGAGATGATTCTCTTCAGTGAGTACACAAGCCACATATCCTTGTTATATCAAAAGGTATTTATATCATACTTGCCTTAATTATATATATTTGCCTGATTAAAGGAAGCTCGCTATTGCAAACATTAAAGTCACATAAAATCTGGCTTCTCCCTTAGGGGAAGCTATTTAGTACTTGGTATTGCAATTTCCATGGCTGCCTTGTCTGCTTTTTCTGTGGACCACACCTATAAGGGAAAAGTATGTCTTAATCATAGGTCACATTTTGTGTGTGACATAATATCCTAGGCTCCCTAAAAACGTCAAAAATTTATTCTGCAAATCACACCGCTTTTTGATAATTGCTATTAATCTGTCTTTTAAGAAGTTACTAAAATTATTGCCATTTTTCATAGGGGGAAACTGAGGTTTAGAAGTCAAATAATTTGTCAGGTTATACACAACTAGCAAGCTGTTGACTTGGAATTTGAATCAGACTTCTAAATTCAGAGCCTTTATTCATTATATTAATATATTATTTCATTATGTCATATCTCATTAAGACTATTTTGTTAGTTAGAAAATTAGAGAATTAAATGAGAAAAACCTAATAGAAAATAGGGTTTCTACTTGAGTAAGTGATAAAAAAGATGTTTGAAATGATAATACATTTTTTGAGCTGAGGAGAATTTTGAGATAATAAGATTTAATTTCTTTGATTAAGAAAGAGAAACTTATAACAAGAGAGTATGTATGACTTTCTCACAATCACACAATAACACATGTACTAGAACTGATAAATAAATTAGAACTGATATCAACTGACCTCTATCAGCCATGCAATAAAGAGGAACTATTCTCTTCTTAGATGTATAGCCACTCAGTATTTTACCTTCTCTGCTGGAGCATTGGTAACGCTTGTTGTGAAAATGCCATAAACACTGCTTTGAATCTGGCTTCTAATATGTATTATAAAGATATTTAATAAAAGTGAAAGGGTACAAGAGGATAAGAATCAAGAATGAGACAATATATGCAGATAGAGACCCAAAGACCAACATCTTCTCCTCCATAATTTTATGGCAAGCTTGGTCTTTTTATTGACGGAAGCAGTGTATGTTGTAGAATATGGTCACACTGCCTAATGGTTCATATATTTATTTATATGTACTTCTCATTGTGGCTGGTTTCTTTGTTGGAAACTGAAGGTAGAGCTGACACTCATTTCCTAATGAAGCCCTTTCTGTAGCCTTCATATGCAGAGGAGTACATTAAAATGAATTCCTCATATTTTACAAAATAAGAATTGGACATGCCAAATGATCAAATGAAAAATAAAGTCCTGCAAATGTGAGAAAATAATTTAGGATAGAGATTGGTAAGTTTTATCAGGAGAAACACATTATTTTTAAGATCTTATACAAGATGGGATCAATCAGATCAAAAATAATATAGGAGAGAACATGCTTAGCTAGTGATGGATTCTAGGTTGTTTACACATTCTGTGTTTTCACTCAGGAGAATTAAAGAACCTTGTCAGAATGGTGTAGGGCAGTGTAAGTCCCTTATATCATTCTTCAGCCTCTCTCTTCCTCTTAAGTAACAAACTGGAGGCTGCATGGTGGCTGGTGAAGCTTTCTGGAGTCACTGATTTTCTGTATGCATCAGAATAGCTCTTAAATATTGCAGGATCCTTGGACAGATGTACATAAGCAAGAAACAGACTTCTGTGGTGTTAAGTGGATAAGAATAGTGTTCTTTGTTATTATGTCATTGTTTACCACATGCTAACACAGTGAACTTAGCCAAACCTTTTAATTGCCTAACAAAAGTTAATGAAAATCAATAAGATGCTAACCTAGACATGGACAAATGTCTATAGTGTCTTTCAGAAGGGGTTAGCTTCATGGTTGAAAATAGGAGCACTGCATTGGTTTACTGCTGCCTTACCTGGTACTAGATTATACTTCCCATGTAGGCCAAAGCAGAAACTGAGTTTCACTGATGTTGCAACACTCTGAATATAGAGTAACAGAATTCTGAGTCCAATTCCCAATATCCAGAAGGAGCTGATCTTAAGCTGATCCCTGTATCTTCCGGTGAAAATCGAAATCACTGCCTAGATTAAGAAGGATACCCAGGGCTTTCCTGGTGGCACAGTGGTTGAGAGTCCGCCTGCCGAGGCAGGGGACGCGGGTTCGTGCCCCGGTCCGGGAGGATCCCACGTGCCACGGAGCGGCTGGGCCCGTGAGCCATGGCCGCTGAGCCTGCGTGTCCGGAGCCTGTGCTTCGCGGTGGGAGAGGCCACAGCAGTGAGAGGCCCACGTACGGCCAAAAAAAAAAAAAAAGGAAAGAAATCCCTGAGTGATGCAGTGGTAACCATGGCTGAAGAACAACATTGTGAAAAAGGAAATATATTATATCAAAAAGAACAGGGAATTCCCTGGCGGTCCAGTGGTTTGGACTTGGTGCTTTCAGTGCCTTGGGCCGAGGTTCAATCCCTGGTCGGGGAACTAAGATCCCATAAACTGCGAGGCCTGGCCAAAAAATAAATAAGTAAAAATAAAAAATAAAATAAATTAAAAAAAGAACAGAAGCCCAGAACAGCAGAGTTATGTCGTACCAATCACCAAGTTGATGAGCCCAGCACAGACAATTGACCTAACTCTGGCAGCAGTGACATTCTAAGTAGTCAATGTTCAATCTCATCATGGCCTAAATACCAGTATTCTACCTTCAGACACAGCAAATGGCGTGAAATCTCTGGTCATTGCAAGACTTTGGGTCACTTTTAGAATTTCAGTTTTTTATTGTGTCTAATATGAATATCTCATGTTGATTTCTTTGTCTTTTATTAAAACTTCCATTTGAAATATTGAGGTCAGCTTGCTTTCAAGTAGGAAATAGGCATGAACCGTTTTGACAATGCACAGGTTATTTAAGGGCTCTCAAGACAATAGCAAGATAGATTTCCTGAAAGGCAATATGGATATTTAGCAGCATGAGGAGGCTTCACATAAAGACTAAAATGTATATATGCTGAAAAGGGAGAAAAATGGTGCAGGGAGAGCACTAATCATAAGTCCCTCTAGGTTTAGTTGCTGATTGGGTTTCCAAAAATGTTATTCTTTTTAAGAAGACAACATGCATCTAAACTTCAAATGCTACAAGGTGTTTTCTGAGTTATTTATAGACAATGAAATGCCTTTTCCAAAAGGAGAGGCCTACAGCATAGACAAGATACTTGGGAAGTCTCAGAGGAAAATGATGATATAACCTTTCTGCCAATAATAATGATAGTAGCAGTTATCATTATTAAAGATAATTATTAAAATATAAAAAAGTTTATTTTCTATTTTAATCACCCAAATAGATAGTGATAAAAAAGTTTGGAATAAAATGCCAAAATATAAATAATGATTATCAGAAAGAAAAATTTGAGTGATTTATTATCTGAATTTTTGCATTCTCTATTATCCCCCTTTTTTATAGGTATGCATTTATTATTTTACCAATCATATAAAGTAGAACAAAAGTTTTTATAAAATTAAAGAAAAAAATACACTAGGACTGTAAAAATACAAAGTGCTTTGGCAAGATTAGACACCAATAATGTCAGAACAGATGGATCTAGACAATGTCATCATGTTATTTATTGTTTGGGAATAAACACATGTTATTTATCATCTGGGAATAAACGGTGAGATATACAGCTATGCCTGTGGAATCAGACCTTGACAATCTGCACTCATCTACCTTCCCCTTCATATGTCTGTTTATTTTCAGGTTACCAAATAATGTTTCAAACTTAGTCACTACTGATGACCAGGCCACCTGCTATGTCCTTGACTAGTTTATAATGCTTTCAGTTCTTTATAAACCTCTTTCCTTCAGCTGCCTATGTTACTGCCAGATTCCTAAGACATTTCCTCAAGAATCACCATGCAGTGATGTGCACTAGTAAACGCACAACCTTAGGAATGCTTTACGTTAGCAGTCTGCCTTGAAGATATTCTAGGTCATGTATTATCCACTATCAGGAAGATCCAGTCAAGATGGGGAGCTGAAAATTCTCAGCTAAAATTGATCATGAAAGTGTATTAGTTGAGCAAAATGCCAATCAAATGATGTGCTCAGAGATGAAGCAGAGAAGCTAATGAGGCAAATGAGCACATCTTTGGCACGCTAACAAACGGCATATTGTCCTGTGGCTTCCAGCTAATATTTTCTACTTAAAATCAAATTCTCAAACAGTTCTTCAGTTGTGATACACTGAGAGCCCAGTGGCAACGGAGTCACACTCATTACAATCCAGCTTTATGGGGCTAGTCTGCAAGACAGGGTGACTGACAGGAAGCCAAACCACATACCTACTGATGAGTTGAAGCAGGGTGATCACAAGCAAGTCAGGTAGAGAAAACATCACAAGACCCCATTATTTGGCAAGTTGAAGCACTGTGAAACATTGCTGATGGCTGAGAAGTGACAGCAGGGAAAGAGAAACAAACCGAAAAAAAAAAAAAACTATAGTAGCACATAAGCTACTGAATAGGGAAAGCTCGATTTGTGCAAAAATGTCATGTAGTCCTTGGGGCAGAAGCAAAACTCTGCACAATGACAGGTCCTGCAAGCAGTGGTCATAGCTGGAGACTAACAAACAGTTGGTAAATATTCTCCATGCATTGCTGTGCAAGTAAGAAGTTTCCTTTCATCCAAGCACTTGGGGAAACATTGACAATGAATCTTTTGAAAGATAGCCCTCCAACAATGTTATTATCTTTTGCTGAGTCACATAGCTTAGCAGTGAATTACAGAGTAATCACTTACATTGTAAATTACAGTTTATTTAGTATAATAACTAAATTGCAATTATGCACAATTAGTGAGATTTAACACCTTTAATTGTTGAAATATGTAAATAGAATTCATTCATTTTCTGTCCAGGTGTACTGCTATGAGACTTCTCAGAACATAAAATTTCATAGCTGTAAAATTGTTGAAAGTAAAATGAAAAAAAGGAGAAAAGAACCTTTCACATATCTGTGGTGACACTACTCTGTTTTTCCTTCACTGAGATCCACACACAGATTCAGAAACAACACATCTCTGTCCCTGGAAACATTTTAACTATTTTCTCCTAGTTGCTGCAATGGCCAGGAGGACACCCTTGATTCACTGACACATTTAGGAAGCAGAATGGACAGGCTTACTATATAGCAGGAGCTGGGGCAGGAAGAAAAGGAAGAGTTTAGAAAAACTTAAAGATTTGGTGCTTGGGCAGATGTTTAGATGGTGAATCCACATATAGGTGCAGGGTGACTGTAATATACCATTTCAAACTGACCGTAACAGTAGCCTCTTCCTCCCCAACCCTAGCCTGCTATTACCTTGAACATGAATACTGCATATTCAAAACAATATTTGCTAGAACTCTGTAGGACCTATAACGGCTATAGGATGCTACTATGTGTTGCATAAAAATCTCTTTCAGCAGTCTGAAATGATTGTGAAAACCCAGGTTATACAAATTTAAGTGCTTTACATAGGATATCTCAAAGACTTTCTATGTTAATGTGCACTATGTATTGCCAGGGAACGAATATGGGATACAACGCCTTGATGTGTCCAAAACTTATTTGATTGCAGAACTCCCCTATGGTACTTTTTACAAACTAAAATTTCAGTGAAACAGGCTTCAATCAATCACTTCCTGTCTTATAATTTAGAATTTGCACTGATCTGAACATGTGCGTCTTTTTCTAGACTACATGTTCTTTGAGGAGATGAGTGGGATATTGCCCATCTCTATATTACTGGGGTATAACACAGTTCTTCCTCATAGCAGGAACTCAGTAAATGTTTATCAAATGATGATAATTGTGTTGCAGTAATTCTAAAGCTACTGTCAAATATTACAGAATAGATGTAATGCTAATTTTTGCCAGTCTCTGTTGATTTGGGCATAATTTGATAAACCTTGGAAACAACAGCAACAGAGGCAATTAGTAGAACGTTATATACCTCCTAGAAGCCTTGATTATTGGCTTTTCTCTATACACACCACTTAAGAAAATGTGTCTAGATTTGCTATCTCTAAATATGGTTGATCATACATTGTCAAAAGACACATGCTCTCCTGCATAGAGTTGCTAAATAAATCACAGAATGTCCAGTGTGGTAGATACCCATGGAGTGACCTCAAATGAGACAAATTCTTGTGTAATCCCCTCCTCTTGAATGTAGGCCAAACCTGTGACATGTTTCTACCCAATAGAATATGGTGAAGGTGATGGGCTATCATTCTGTTACACTATAGGACTTGTGACCTAAAGAAGTTATAGGATGATATATGAATATTTTTTAAGATGCTAAATGTGTGATAATTTGCTACATAGCATGGAAAATTGATATACCCATTTAAATTTAAGTTTCAGAAAAAGTGAATTTAAAAAAAAGTGTAAGTATGCCCACATAATATTTGGGAGATACTTATACTAAAATAAATATTTGTTTCTTTGAAATTTTAATTCACTGGGTTTGCTAAATCTATTTATTTATTTATTTATTGCTAAATCTGACAACCCTACTCCTTGGAAGTTCTCACAATCTTTACCTGTTCCCTAAACCTCTAGGTGAGTCACTAGTACTTTCCATATAAAAGTTTAGCTTGAAAAGTGTGGTTAAGTCTCACAAAAATGATTCTGAGAGGAAAATTGGGGCCACAAAATAAGCAATGTTTAAATTTGTATAGCGTAGAAAGCCCATTTTGGTTAATAACTTCTATCGTAGCCTCACCCACACATACAAATAATTCAAAGAATGTTGTCACCTTTAAGCACACACATTCAGGCACATGCACTGACAACCAATAAAACATATTCCTGAATCCACATACTATTCAATAGCTTAGTTTTATCTGTTTAAAGAATGGTTTATTGAACTTCCCTTTTAACCAAAACCAGAACAATCAAAATATTTTAAAAGTCTATTTATGTTTAATTTCTAGATTTCTCTTCACCTCACAAGAATCTAGATAAACTAGTTGTAATCAACACCAGATTTTAGGATGTAATCCTAACTTCTCTAAATATACTGTTTCAGGTCTTTAGAAGTTGTTAGAATTTCCCTAAATTGAGGCTATTGTGTTTAAATATAGATGGCCTTTAAATAATATAGTTTTAAGTGAAAAGGGCCTAGGTTTTGATGTAAGCAGGATTCTGGTTTTAATCTCCATTTGACCATTTATTAACTCTTTGCCTCTGGGTAAGACATTCAGCATTTCTGAGATCTCGAATTTCTTATCTGACATGTACCTGGCAGGGTTAAATTATACTTAGTGACAATTATAATTTAATTATAAGCATCTTAAACATATTGATTTATTTTTTACATCAACCGCTTTTTACAAATGAGGAAAATGAGTCTCCATGTTATTAATTAACTTACACAAAATCATACAATAAATATGTCCACATCTGGGTTGCAATTCAATCTCATGTCCTACAGCTTTTGCTAAATAAAGTTTACTTTCCATATATTCACTTCAAGAGTTTACATCAACTGTCTTTCAGTAGAACTCTCATTATTAGAAAGAAAAAACCAAATGGAGCAAAGCATGGTAGCCATGAAAAATGTTCATGATCTTGTATTCTGTGTCATACGCTTTCACCTGTATCATCTATTCTTACTTTCACAAAATGCTGAGTCAAGTGGGGAAGATATTATTAGCTTTATTTTCAGAAGAAATTGAAAATTGGAAAGGTTAAGTACCATGTGAGTTCAACTGGTTCTTAAACCTACAGCCCTATACAAATTCTTCTTTCTGCTTTATTTCATCTCAATTACATATGTTTAAAGCATCTCAATTGAGGGACCTTATCATTATAAATTTCCTTTCTTTGTATGCGGCAGCTTAAGAGGAAGAAAGTAAAGACAGAGATTACACACACCCAAATTCTGGTCCATAAAGTTTTACTGATTAATAAGAATTCATGGACAGAGTAAAAAGGGCTAGCTTTGCTTCTCTACATCCTTACCCCAAATAACACAGCAACTATCATTTTTCCTCTTCTACTCTGCATTCAAGCATTGAGAGGGGAAGGAGCTTCAAGAAAAAAGTAGCTTATCTCCTATACTTCACCAGGGAATGGGTTGTGATCTTGGTTTGTTTTGTTCTTTCCTTCTTTGTAGCTTGACTAAGAGATCTTAGATATCCGCTGTCACAGAGGAAGTGAAAAGGGAGCCAGGGAAGGACTTTCATTTTAGGAACATCAAGTCATCATCTCAATGTGAAGGTTTGACTCCAAAGAAGCAGTACTTTTTTTGTTTTCAGGTATGTGAGAGCAAATCTTTATCCATATTCTCACTCATAGGGATTCCCATTCATATCCCACACTTACTATTTTCAAAAAGTATGATAAAATTAGCTTATTCTTACAGACAGAGTTTGCTTATTTTCCAGATCAGACTAGAGTTCACATCAGTTTAGAGGATTGGATCACCTCTTCCTTAATAAGGGTTTATTGAAAATCTCTAATCTATTTGGGTAGCTCACTCTTTGATGTGTAAATTGTTCCGAAGTTACTAAGACTGAAAAGAGGTTTGCTTTACCAAGTGTAAGCTTTCCATTCATACACAGTAATGAATGCACATGGACTCTCATTTAAATGTCATTGTCACTCGGATGTTCCCATGAGATAGGCAAAAGTAGCTCACAATAAGTGAAACCACTTCAGCCAATAAATAACTGTAAAGCCATGTTACTTTGGAAAAAAGTGAGTTTTTGCTTGGCTTTTGGTTTTGTTTTTATGCTTTGGGATTTTTTTTTTTTGTTTGTATTATATCCTTTAATCATATACATCTGAAAGAAAGGAGGTATAGATTTCAAATGTCATAAAATTAATTTAAAATGCAAAACAATAAAACTTCTGCCCAAATCATTATTGTGATTAATTTAAACATAGGAATTGCTTCATTTAAATTTTGGTTAATTCAATACAATGGTTTATCAGACGTGTCTTGATTTTGGACCTGCCCAGAAATAATTAGAAAGGATTTTAAAATGGTTAACAAAGCTGAATATAAAAATATTAACAATTTTTTTTATTATGAGTCATAACATTTCAACATTCAGCTTTTTAAAAATGTCATTAATAATCATTAGTTTCTGGAGAGATGAACTAAACTGGGCAACACGAAATTTACTGGCTTTTAGTTCACATGTCTTTTTTATTTTTAATATCCATCTTCATTGAGTTTTAAGTCATATTTCCTTTAGTACTTAAGACTTCCTTCAAACTTTTATATAATTCAATTACAAGGAGTAATGATATTATATTCCACAGTGTGACAAACAACCATGTTTAAAGGTTATTTATTTTTTTTCATAAGGAGCAAGGGTACTATAGAATGGGAGTTTATTATTAATATAATTGCTTAAATAAATTATTCCTCAGGTCAAGTTATTCTATTTGACAAGTGGAATATAAACTTTGCATGATAATCATGTATTTTGCCAGTGCAAGAGTCAGAGTCATCTTCCAATCACAATGGCTATGAATATTTCAATTTTTTTAATTGTAAAGATTTGTCAAATATAGGTAGTTTAACTTTTTTATTTCAGATTTTATTAAAAATATGATTTAAAAGTTCTACTAAAAGTTTAAATCAAGCATAATTCAGCTCACTTACTTCTCTAGGAAATAAGCAAGTGACCCTAAATCTTCTGAGAAAAGCTGTTTCCCTTTATTTTAGTTCTTTTTAAAAAGGACATGTTATTTTGTTACATGTTGCTTATTATGAGCCAGTAATTTTAGAAATATTAACATGTTTAATCCAAGTAACAATGCTGAGTAGGTACCATGAGTAACCTATCTTGCAACTAAGGAAATTGCATCACAGAAAGATTAGATGACTTGCCCTCAAGAGGTGCACATGCAACTTTAAGACAGAGCCCGATGGGGTGTTAATTGGGAATGGAGATTAAAGAAGTTTATTCTCTAGAATATTCTACTCCAGTATTTCTGAAATTTCATTCTAGATCTATTACTAAGAGGTTACAACATGCATGTGTGAATACATTCACACACACACACACACACACACACACACACACACACACACCCTTTGATTTAATCATTTTGAAAACACTTTTTGGGGTATGTCCCTATTATTTGACCAGGTCTCTATTTCTTTCACATAACACCAAGTAATGTTTAAGGAGACACTGATATTCACTTCAGTGGAGTGTAGCTGAAGCAATACCACTTAGCACCATTGTCCTAGTATCCCTGTAGCATACAGTGGTCTTCCAGTTTGTAAATGGGAACCCAAGTGTCAGGCTACATCTAGACTTATGGGTAGCAAATTTATACTAGGTGGGATTAAAACTCTTCTTTCCCTGCTTCTGAAATGACCTTGCTTAGCACCCTTCTATGGGGAATTAAGCTGATACCATTCTAAATATTCTCTCAGCAATTTTCTGCAGCTGTACCACTGGATTTTCATTGTTTGTCCAAATAAACAGAATCAAAATATTACTTTTTGAAATTTAATTTGTTATTCAATCAGCAAAGATACAGAAATGTCAAAAGAGGTGATTTTTAAAAAAAATTCTGTTTATTCTGGAACACATCTGTAAAACACAACCATACTATCAGGGATGAAGGGCTTCCCCAGAACAGAGGCAATTCTGTACCTTATATGGTACAGAAGTGAGTGTCAGCCTGAATTCTATAATTGGACTACCTTTCATCATATTTTGATAATGTGCCCCAAACTCTCTTCATTTATGCTGCATATGTTTTGTCTACTAAGTATAAAGTATTGTTCACCAGTCAAGAGTAAATGAAGTTTCAATATTTTCTTTATGTGTAATGGAGATGTTTGCTTCAGAATTTATCATGTGATATTTACATATAAGAGATGACTTTGCAAGACTAGCAGAATTTGTCATAAAACCATCATAACCGTCACAACAGCAATAATGCAGAATTGCATTTTTGTAACTCACTAGCCTGAATGTGGGTAGCACACTACATTTTATTAGTGATGACACTCCTTAACAGTTCATTTTATCTAATGAGACCATCTGCCAATTCCTTGCTAAGCATTCACTTCTGCAGTAAGTGTTAAAAATAGTACTTAAAATGCCATTTCCTTTCTGCTGTGCACAGCTTCTTCCATTAAAGCTAGGGAATTTCAGAGGTTTGATCTATTTCAGAAAATTATTCTCTATCTTAAGCTCTTTGATTGTACCCCTCTTTAGATTCACATGAGACTGATTCTGGATAGAGCTTAGTGATCTTTGACATCAACAGAATAATCTTTGGTGTGATGAAATAAAGTTCTATTGACTAAATTACAGGCAATTATATTTAGACCTTTGACCTAATTAATGACCTTGAGATCAAGCAAGGCAATCAAGTCAATAGAACTTCCTTTTGATCATATCATGCATTTCTCTATGAACTGAAAATTTTACAGTGGACTAATTGGTGGTATATTGACTTATCCCAAAATTGAGACGTAAAAGTACATTAAAATATTTTACAAATGTTTTATCATTAAAAAGAACAGAATAAAAAGTACAACATATAAGTTATATGAGATGAATTTTATGTAAAGTCATTAAAATAACCTCATATCTTTGTATTAGGAGGTGAGTTAATTTAGTTTGCTGTTTTCATCTTCGTTAGGTTTCAAATTCCTTCTAACTCCTGGCTAATTTATGTCCTTAAACAAGACAAGAAATTTAAATATGTATTATAGAAATCATACTTTCTCTAAAGTTGTCATTATTTTAGAGTAAATTTTATAAGTCATTTGCAGAAGGTTTGGAGCAAAACTTGTTTTTTTTCCTCAGTGCTAGTCTCCTTTTTTACCAACTCAAGATGAGAAGACAAAATTAGAGTTTAGGTCAAAGTAACAGATTACCAAACAAAAAATATTTTCTTATTTACCATAGGAGAAAAACCAAGCTAAGATAAAACAGGCCAATAATTTGAAATGAAGCTATCATTGTGAATGTGAAGATATTGGCACCAAATTAATGTACATTTTTAAAATGTTTGTCTGTTTTTTGGTATGGTGAAAAGTCTTTTCTAATACCAGAATAGAATTTCTGTCCAACTCTTTATTTGTTCCATTCATGGTAATTACTACTGAAAAGTATTTCATTCATTCAAGAAACTAAATCTGTAAGCAGTGAGCAATAAAGGTTGCCAAGGATTTTAGGCTAAGATCCAATATATATTTAACTGGAATTTTTAGAAACTCCTGGAAACTAGGCCATTCTCATATTATGTATATTAACAATGGTTTCCCATTGAGGATCCTAGAATAAGATTGTTCCCATGAGTTACACTTAAAAATGTTTCCCACATGCAAGGTTTATATAACTTTTCAAACAATAACAAGAAAAAAAGAAAAGAAACATAAATAACATCATTCTGAAAGGAACTTTGATAAATGTGGATGTGTTGATGATTGTTTTCATTTCTGATATAGGCAACTTAGATAAAAAACTTAGAAATATTAGCAATAAGATTTGGAATCAGATTCTCTTAGTAATTATTTTTCACAAAAGAGTTTGCAAGTAACCACAATCATGTAATATTTAGTATATTGACTCTATAGCTCTTTAGGAACAGTCTTTGCTATTTTAGCTTCACTATAGATTTATCTAAATTGTTTCTTACTACTGTCCAACATAAAATTGGTTAGTATAGTTTCTATTGTTATATTATTTTTATATCTAGCTATATATTTTGTTTATATTTACATACATAGTTATTATTTTATTAGTCTTATAATTTTATTTTTATAAGGTCTATGGTTTTGTGCAATTTAGATCTTTTAAAAATGTTTTCTTATTTGTGTGTGTTTATGTTTCTACTTTTTAAATTAGAGCTTTAATTTAACTCCTCCAATTTCTGTATCACATACATCTATATCAATATCTATGCTATCTGGAGACTATCATGTAATTTATTTATTTCACCTGTTAACTAAAACATTGTATTTTTATCTAAGTCTTTCTTACATATGTGATGCTTTTAAACCCAAAGAATTAATTCAAGTACACAGTCAATTACCAAAAAAAAAAAAAAAAAATTTAAGACTTCAGATTTGTGAGAATGGAACTTTTTGAAAACATTAATATTTATAAGTAATTATGTGCTGGGCACTATATAATTATTGCTATTTATTGTTAATTAATTTTTCAAAAATAATTATTGAGTCCCTTCATTTTCTGAATAGTAAATATACTTAGCAGTACACAAATATACAAAACCTATGGGCTCATAGGATTCATATTCAAATGAGGAATTTTGAAAAATCACTTACACTCACTAAGCCTCCGTTTCCAAACTTTAAGATAACAATTCATATCAATTCACGGGGTTGTACTATATATACATGTGTATAATATATACACGCTGCTTTTTTTAATGTTTGTTTTCATTCAACAGATTTTATTGAACAAATACAATTTGCATGGCACTCTTGTAGGTGCTAGCAATAGAACAGTAAGAGAAACGCAGTGATAGGTGCTATAATAGAAGGAAAGATTCATTAATAGGAGGGCAAAGAGCAGGAACAACTAATTTCATCTGAGGAAGGATAGGATGCAGGTAATGCCGTGGGAGCTTTTGCACAAGAGTTGATATCTGAACTGACAGCTGAACTATGACTAATAAGAGTCAGCCAGATAAGTGAGATGAGGTAAAGAAGGAGGCAGCTTCCAGGTAGTTACCTCATTTACTGTGAAAAATAGCCCAATGACTTTTAGGTTAATTTCTCTCTTTGTTATCAGACCACATTTTGTCGTGTGAGAACTCTAAAGCTCAAAGAATATAAAATATATACTTGTTCACCTGGCTATTGAGAGAGCCTGAATTGAACCTGCTCTGACTCTAAAGTGGAAAATATTCCTTCCATTATGCCACCGTGATGGAACGTATAATAGATACTAAATATATATTCGATATTTTACTTGAAAAACTTAGAATAATGAACCAACTCTAGAACACTGAAACTTCTTAGACATATTTAATTTAAAATGTTGTGCGTGACAATCAAATTAATATTTCTATATGTGAAGTGATAGACAGGACTATTTAAAGGTTTATGTATTTTACAGTATTCACCCAGAAACAGCATATCACTTAATCCTATCTGATCAATGAAATTATATAAATATGGAGTCCATGCAGACATACAGCAGGTTAACTAACTAAGCAACTGCATACAAATTTCTCCAAGAAGAAACCATTTTTGTTGCTATTTTTTCTACCCTAGAAGAAGCCTTTAGGTTTCTTGTCTTTGAAAAGGTAAGACCCATAGAAGAATTATAATATGACCAATGATCAGGAATACCTCCAAAATTCACAGAATATGTCAATATATGTCAATACAAACAATATACCAGTGCAGCTTTCAAAGAAGAATGTTTCTGTTTTGCCTTAAGCTGTTGTTCTATGAAAATAGAGAAAGTAATCAAAAATGTTAGTAAAATATCAAGTAGTAAAACCTTATTCTGAATATAGTAATGCTGGACTTTTTTATTGGACATTCAGCTTTAGTCTTTGAAAATATTTTATTAAATGTTTTATTATTATTTTATTTAAATGTTTGCCTTTAAAATATATGCTTGTAATCCATAATATATTAAACTGCAAGATTACATGGAACAATTTTCATACAAATAAATTAATGGCTAAATTAAACTTTGCCTTAGGCCTGAAATAAATTTTTCATTACACCACATGTAAAAAACAAAGAAAGAAAAAGAGAGAGAAGGGAAAACACCACTCCTTATTTTTTTCCAAGAGCATTTCTTTTTGCTCTCTTTGTTTATTTTGCTGTTGATAAAGGGACCAAATCTGATTATTAAGATAGATCATCTGAAAGGACTTCTAAAATTTTTGCTGTAAAGGATACCAGTTTTCGAATGAGTATGATAAATTTTAACGTCCCCTCTATTTCCCTGCAATAACTAATTCACTTCTTATTTCTCTACAATTCTATGATTGTAATCCCTAGCCAGAATGTCTGTGTTAGACTACAAAATATGGTTATGCAGAATAAGAACAGAAAAGACTATAAAATTCCAATTCTAATTAATATTAAAAATCATATATTTTTTTTTCATGAAATAATTTGTCTGCATGTGGGTTAGGGTACTTGAACATATTATTCTACATGGAAAGATTGATTTAAAGTAGTCATAGAATAACATGACTCTGATGAGTGAGAATAGTAAATAATTATCAGCAATTATGTTCCTAAAATGTCACCAATTTCCAGATCACCTAAATTCTATTGTGATGGGCAGAATTCTAAGGTGGACCCCAAGATTCCTGCCTTTTGGTATACTACTCACCCTGTATAATCTTTCCTCTTTAGTGTAAGTAGGACATGTAAGTATGATGGGATGCCACTCTTTTTGTTTTGAATTTCAAAATTGTATTAAATATCATCACAATTCTAACAATTAGAGATTAATTAAATAGGAAATAATTTTGAATCTTAAATAGTAGTCCACGTTTACTTAGAGGAGGATGAGGAGGTAGTTTGAATTTTTTTTCCTACCCCCCTGCGGATTTGCCCCCTTGGTGTCCATACATTTGTTCTTTACATCTGTGTCTCAACTTCTGCCCTGCAAACCAGTTCATCTGTACCATTTTTCTAGGTTCCACATACATGCGTTAATATACAGTATTTGTTTTTCTCTTTCTGACTTACTTCACTCTGTATTACACTCTCTACATCCATCCACGTCTCAACAAATGACCCAATTTTGTTCCTTTTTCTGGCTGAGTAATATTCCATTGTATATATGTACCACATGCTCTTTACGCAGTCTTCTGTTGATGGGCATTTAGGTTGCTTCCATGACCTGGCTATTGTAAATAGTGCTGCAGTGAACATTGGGGTGCATGTGTCTTTTTGAATGACGGTTTTCTCTGGGTATATGCCCAGTAGTGCGATTGCTGGGTCATATGGTAATTCTATTTTTAGGTTTTTAAGGAACCTCCATACTGTTGTCCATAGTGGCTGTATCAATTTACATTCCCACCAACAGTGCAAGAGGGTTCCCTTTTCTCCAAACCCTCTCCAGCATTTGTTGTTTGTAGATTTTCTGATGATGCCCATTCTAACTGCTGTGAGGTGATACCTCATTGTAGTTTTGATTTGCATTTCTCTAATAATTAGTGATGTTGAGCAGTTTTTCATGTGCCTCTTGGCCATCTGTATATCTTCTTTGGAGAAATGTCTATTTAGGTCTTCTGCCCATTTTTGGATTGGGTTGTTTGTTTTTTGATTATTGAGCTGCATGAGCTGTTTATATATTTTGGAGATTAATCTTTTGTCCATTGATTGGTTTGCAAATATTTTCTCCCATTCTGAGGGTTGTCTTTTCATCTTGTTTATGGTTTCCTTTGCTGTGCAAAAGCTTTGAAGTTTCATTAGGTCCCATTTGTTTATTTTTGTTTTTATTTCCATTACTCTAGGAGGTGGATCAAAAAAGATCTTGCTGTGATTTATGTCAAAGAATGTTCTTCCAATGTTTTCCTCTAAGAGTTTTATAGTGTCCAGTCTTACATTTAGGTCTTTAATCCATTTTGAGTTTATTTTTGTGTATGGTGTTAGGCAGTGTTCTAATTCCATGCTTTTAAATGTAGCTGTCCAGTTTTCCCAGCACCACTTATTGAAGACACTGTCTTTTCTCCATTATATATCTTTACCTCCTTTGTCATAGATTAGTTGACCATAGGTGCATGGGTTTATCTCTGGGCTTTCTATCCTGTTCCATTGATCTATGTTTCTGTTATTGTGCCAGTACCATATTGTCTTGATTACTGTAGCTTTGTACTATAGTCTGAAGTCTGGGAGTCTGATTCCTCCAGCTCCTTTTTTTTCCCTCAAGACTGCTTTGGCTATTCAGAGTCTTTTGTGTCTCCATACAAACTTTAACATTTTTTGTTCTAATTCCATAAAAATGCCATGGGTAATTTGATAGGGATTGCATTGAATCTGTAGATTGCTTTGGGTGGTATAGTCATTTTCACAATATTGATTCTTCCAGTACAGGAACGTGGTAGATCTCTCCATCTTTTGGTATCATCTTTAATTTCTTTCATCAGTATCTTATAGTTTTCTGCATACAGGTCTTTTGTCTCCCTAGGTAGGTTTATTCCTAGGTAGGTTTATTCCTAGGTATTTTATTCTTTTTGTTGCAATGGTAAATATGAGTGTTTCCTTAATTTCTCTTTCATATTTTTCATCATTAGTGCATAGGAATGCAAGAGATTTCTGTGCATTAATTTTGTATCCTGAAACTTTACCAAATTCATTGATTAGCTCTAGTAGTTTTCTGGTGGCATCTTTAGGATTCTCTACGTATAGTATCATGTCATCTGAAACAGTGACAGTATTACTTCTTCTTTTCCAATTTGTATTCCTTTTATTTCTTTTTCTCTGATTGCTGTGGCTAGGACTTCCAAAATTATGTTGAATAATAGTGGTGAGAGTGGACATCCTTGTCTTGTTCCTGATCTTAGAGGAAATGCTTTCAGTTTTTCACCATTGAGGATGATGTTTGCTGTGGGTTTGTCATATATGGCCTTTATTATGTTGAGGTAGTTTCCCTCTATGCCCACTTTCTGGAGATTTTTATCATAAATAGGTGTTGAATTTTGTCAAAAGCTTTTTCTGCATCTATTGAGATGATCATATGGTGTTTCTTCTTCAATTTGTTAATATGGTGTATCACATTGATTGATTTGCGTATATTGAAGAATCCTTGCATCCTGGGGATAAATCCCACTTGATCATGGTGTATGATCCTTTTAATGTGTTGTTGGATTCTGTTTGCTAGTATTGTGTTGAAGATTTTTGCATCTATTTTCATCAGTGATATTGGTCTGTAATTTTTTTTTGTAGTATCTTTGTCTGGTTTTGGTATCAGCGTGATGGTGGCCTCATAGAATGAGTTTGGGAGTATTCCTTCCTCTGCAATTTTTTGAAAGAGTTTGAGAAGGATGGGTGATAGCTTTCCTCTAAATGTTTGGTAGAATTCACCTGTGAAGCCATCTGGTCCTGGACTTTTGTTTGTTGGAAGATTTTTAATCACAGTTTCAATTTCATTACTTGTGATTTGTCTGTTCATATTTTCTATTTCTTCCTGGTTCAGTCTTGGAAGGTTATACCTTTCTAACAATTTGTCCATTTCTTCCAGGTTGTCCATTTTATTGGCATAGAGTTGCTTATAGTAGTCTCTTATGATGCTTTGTATTTCTGCGGTGTCTCTTGTAACTTCTCCTTTTTCATTTCTAATTTTATTGATTTGCGTCCTCTCCCTCTTTTTCTTGATGAGTCTGGCTAATGGTTTATCAATTTTGTTTATCTTCTCAAAGAACCAGCTTTTAGTTTTATTAATCTTTGCTATTGTTTTCTTTGTTTCTATTTCATTTATTTCTGCTCTGATCTTGATGATTTCTTTCCTTCTGCTAACTTTGGGTTTTGTTTGTTTTTCTTTATTCTGTTCCACAGCAGTGAATTCCACCATTCTGTCTTCCAGGTCACTTATCCGTTCTTCTGCCTCAGTTATTCTGTTATTGATTCCTTCTAGTGTAGTTTTCATTTCAGTTATTGTATTGTTCATATCTGTTTGTTTGTTCTTTAATTCTTCTAGGTCTTTGTTGGACATTTCTTGCATCTTCTCAATCTTTGCCCCCATTCTTTTTCCGAGGTCATGGATCATCTTCACTATCATTATTCTGAATTCTTTTTCTGGAAGGTTGCCTATCTCCACTTCATTTAGTTGTTTTTCTGGGGTTTTATCTTGTTCCTTCATCTGGTACATAGCCCTCTGCCTTTTCATCTTGTCTATCTTTCTGTGAATGTGGTTTTTGTTCCACAGGCTGCAGGATTGTAGTTCTTCTTGCTTCTGCTCAGGATGTCACTCTTATGTTAATGTTACAAAGCAAAGGTGAGGGCACTTTGTAGATATAACTTATGTCCCTAACCAATTAACTTTGAATTAAGAAAGGGAGGTTAGACTGAGTTAGCCCAATGAATGAGGAAAAGAATGAAAAGAAGTCAGAAGGGTTTCATGTGAAAGGGATTTTTCTGTTGGCTTTGTGAATTGCCCATAGAGGTGGCCACATGACAAGAACATGAAGGCAGCCTCTAAGATTTAAGAGAGATATCCTGCTCACAGCCAGAAAGGAAACAGGGACGTGAGTCCTACAACTACAACAACACAGAACTAAAGTCCATAATGTCTAGGTCCATCCCAGTTGCTGCAAATAGCATTATTTTCATTCTTTGTTATGGCTGAGTAATATCCCATTGTGTATATATACCACATCTTCTTTGTTCATTCATCTGTCCATGGACACTTAGGTTGCTTCCATGTCTTGGCCATTATAAATAATGCTGCTATGAACATTGGGGTGCAGGTATCTTTTTAAATTATGGTTTTTCTGGATATATGCCCAGGAGTGGGGTTGTAGGATTATGTGGTAGCTCTATTTTTACTTTTCTAAGGAACCCCCATAGTATTCTCCGTAGTGGCTATACCAATTTACACTCTCACCAGCAGTGTAGGAGGGTTCCTTTTTCTCTACACCCTCTCCAGCATTTATTAGTTGTAGACTTTTCAATGATGGCCATTCTGACCAGTGTGAGATGACACCTCATTGTAGTTTCGATTTGCATTTCTCTAGTAATTAGCAATGTTGAGTGTCTTTTCATGTGCTTTTTGACCATCTGCACGTCTTCTTTGGAGAGACGTCTATTTAGATCTTCTGTCCATATTTTGATTAGGGTTTTTTTTTTTTTTGATATTGAGCTGTATGAGCTGTTTGTATATTTTGAAGATTAATCCCTTGTCATTTGCATCATTTGCAAATATTTTCTCCTATTCTGTTTGTTGTATTTTTTGTTGTTTTAAGCAGTCACCTTTGCGGTACTTTGTTATACAGCAGTAGGAAACTGATATATCCATTATGGAATATCAGCTACATTATACATATTGTGGTTCCCATCAAAAGAGTGAACGTTCAACTTAAAACAACTGCCTAAAATGTCATTATCAAAATTAACTCCTAGGGATAAATCTGAAATTTTATAAGAAAAAATTCATTTCCAATCTCATGATAAAATAATTAAATATACATAAATTTACTTTTCTTTTCTGCCTTGATACATTTATTTACTCTAGAAAGTCTTCTGTATCAGTCAGTTTTCAAGGTGAAAAAACCCAAGAAAGCTCTCTAGGTTTTTCAAGCAGAAAGGTATTGATTTCAGGGAATTAAGTGCTTGCCCAAATCATCAGGAGGGCTATGGGAGAAAAAGTGAAGTGGCCTCACCATGTTTTAAAATTAGCCAGCAAGATTCAGTTGGTAATGAGATCTATTTATGTGCATTTTGGATCAGAAGAGGAAGCGTAGAAGAAGAAAATTAGCCAGATTAGTTTTTCTGATTCTCTCAAGCCTAGCTGTGTATTTCCATGACATTTATCTCTAGGTTTCTGTGTTTTCCCTAGCATAACACTTATGATCCTATATTGTAGTAACTTACTACTTTCTAAAATTTTATTTGTTTATATTTTTGTTTCAGCATTTCTTTGTAATTCTCGTTAATACAATTGCTAAATAGGCAGTTTATTTCAGTAATAACCAACCCAAAAGCTTCAGATTATTCTTTAACGTATATTAAGTATATTATGAAGTTTGATTATCTTTCCTAGATTTTCTTTTAAGGAATTGAGAAGTGCAAGAATATTTCTAAAGGAATGTCATATGTATTAAAATTCAAGTATTAGGTAGCAGTATGGCTCATGTTTTAATTGTGTATGTATGTGTGTGGTCTCATAGAACCTAAGTTATATCTTTATTTCTTGCATTTAGTAAGTGTATTGCAAGGATTTAAATACAGATCAATGTAACTTCAATGCTACTATCATGCATTGTTTCTTATCTCTGCAAAAACACCAGAAAAAAAACCAGCCATTACTCCTCATAACTTATCAAATTAATGACTTTGAACATATAACTAGTTAAGACATTGTCACAAACTTAATCAACAGCATTTATTTTGGGGGTCTGGTCTATGTGTGTTTGATTTCTGTTATTTCTTTAGAAATATTATTTGTTGGTCACGTCTCCATCAAGCCACATTTTTAGAGGGAATTTTCTGTTTTCTAATTTGTTTTAACTAACTGGATGAAGTCTCAATGTCCTGTAGAACACTAGAGGCTTCTTCAGAGATAGTAAACACACGAATATTGGTTTTCTAATGTATCTTTGGAGCCTCTAAGTCCTCAAATTTTAACATTTGGAGCATATAGATTTAAAATCTATTTTTGAGAATTTATATACATAGCACTAATCTAAAGCATAATTCATACTCATAAACAAGGCCAATATTTAGCCAGTATGCTTCAGTGCCCTCACAACTGATGATAAACTCTTTAAATATTTTTTGTGCTGTTACCTTTTTCCTTCTACCCTGGTCATACCAGCCTTTGCTAGGAAATTCCCTCTATCTCTTTGTGTTCTAGCAGCTAAAGTGTTAATAGCTGGCCTAGGAGGAAGCCCACAGGACCCTGTCAGAAATGGCCCCAGTACTACCTGGCTGTCCTGACTGTAAAGTACCTCTGATTATGCTCATTTTTTAGTGTGAAAACTGAGGTACTGAGAGGTTAGGCAACTTGCCCAAGAACAGCTGGAATTTATACCCAAGCAAGTTGATCAAGAATTAAACTCTGTAAGCAATACTATATGTTCCTAGGTATTATAATAAGTTAAAAAGGAAGGTGGTACATTTATACTCATATTTTGATAAACAAAATTCTAAGGAACTGTAACGAACTGATACAGACTTATTATATTTGTATTACGTTCTACACTTACGCATATATATCTATATAAGTATTCACATTATATATATTGTTTATATTTCATTTAAAAATAAGAGCTTTCTTTTAACCATATATGCATTTATGTATTATATAGACTTATTGAAGGCATAAAAAATACATAGCTATATTTTGTAAATAAAGAAGATATCAGGAGAAAAAATTGTTTGACTTCCACATGCACAGCTAAGTCAATTTCAGCAGCAATGGTACTTTGAATTTGTTTTCCATGGGAAAACTACAGTGGGGTCGAGGCCCCAACCTGCTACCTCAGTTGACTTGGTCATTTGTGTATTTGGGGCCTGAGATCTTTGTGTAGCTGCAGGTTAATGATCATTGAGCTAATGTAAGTAGGACTGTTGCAGAGGTGACCTTTTCAGTCTCCTACAATTTATGTCATTTGCTGGCAATTGGGAAAGCGGCTACAATAACATCAGCTGCCTGAGAGGCTAGTCACTCTGCCAGACCTCCTGGCCAGACCACAGACATCTCTGGAGATCCTGTGCGAAGAAAAAGCACGCAAGTAGATATGGAAAGGGGTAAAAACAAAGCGTCCTGGAAAAGCTCTTACATTCATAATCAAAAGTAAAAGGACTCTTCAAATCTGTTGGCATAAGGCATTACATAAGGAAATATATTTACATGAGGTTCAGCCAAAAGTAGGGAACTAGGAAAAAAAGAAAACAAAACATTGGAACAGGGATTCCTTTTTCTTCTTTATTTCAAAATTTGTGTAAACAACACTAAAAAGCGTTTGTTCCTGTGCCAGAAGAACAAGGGCATGAATGAATCGGTTGGTCAATATCACCTTGTACAAAATAAGGTGACTTTCTCGGAACAAAATCTAACTAAATAGGCATTGCTTTTGTGATTGACCTCTCCTTCTGAGAGTAAAATTGATAAGCTTATTTTATCCATTTTAATAAAATAGTGCTTTAAAGGAAGTTCTCTTTAAATACTGAGGTCTTTGTCATTTCACTTAGTGATTTTGTATAAGAATAAAAAATAATGTTATACAACAAAGTTTCAACATGGCATCTATCATAAAATATATAAGGCAACCCTGAATATAAGAAAATCTCCCATGTCCTTTATGAGAGAAACTTGAAGCATTTGGTCAAATCTCTATTTGCTTTTAATATATTATTCAATAATACAGCTTTAAAATTAACTGTTACAGGCAATAATATATTTTATTTTTAGAAGTAGAGCTATTTTCTATTGTTACATTTTATGAAAAAAAGTCACCCAAATTAGTGACATATATATTTTGTTTCATCATCTTCATCATGAATGAGGCTACTTCATGAATTATTTAGTAATTTTTCTGGAGCACATCAGTTCACTCTTATCTAAGTTGTCAGAAGTAAAATACCTGTTTAAATCCATGTGTATGATTTCTGTCACTGGCAACTTCACCCCATGCAACAGGTGCCCATTTTCATAACTACAACTCTCTATTGTGCATCTGTGAACAGCACTTTCCAAGGTGCTTTATAAAGTGATATTCAAGAGTTTTATTTACCATGGCATCCAGCACAACCATGAAGATTTACCCTCAGGAATTATTAGCCTTGTGTCAAATATCTTTGCCTTCTGTTTACTCACTTCATTCAGTGACCTCTATCATCCTCCAAAACTAGCACTGACTGAGATTATTTTCCTGTCCTACAGGGACAGTACCGTGTAGCCCAAAATAAAGCAGTGGAATGGGTGTCCAATTGTGTGTCAGCAGTAAGCCCACCTAAGAAGGGTCACTAACTGAGCATTGGCAAAACTCTAAATTTTCAAAGACTTCTATTTTATAGATCTAGCCCATGCTAATTTTAGTGAGATGTATCATTTAAGTGAAGAATAAAGATTGATGTGTACACATATATACATGCATACACACAGTTACACATTACTAATTGTATTATTTAATATCATTTCATTTCACACTTTCACAGAACCAGTAAATTATGATGAAGGCCACAAAAGTGTGATTAAGTTCAACAGTTTGGATTCAGTTATTGACTTCCGAACCTTGGCTCTGCTTTCTAACTCTGTTGCTTTAGACAAGTTGCTTAAATACCCTAATTCTTACTTCACTTACCTCTAAATTAGGGCTAATAATGGTGCTGACATGCTAGGACTGATATAGGGTTTTAAGAACTTGACAATATGTTTGTTAGTGATATGACTATTAGTGTCAGAAAAACATTTGGCAACCAATTTTCAAAGCAAGTAGACATAATATTTTTATTTTTAATATTCTGTCTATAAAAAACAGAATTGGAACTTTACAAGTGCAAATTAACAGAATAAACCAATAAAAATTATATAAAATGTTAAATTCTGGATCTGAATATATATTTATATATACATATTTATAAATATTTCTTATTTATATAAAAATATATGTTTATAAATATGCACATTTTATATGTATATATATATATGATATTCCACTCATCTCTTCATTTCTTATATATATATATGAAATATAGATAAATAAGATTTATAGTTTTAAACACTTCCTATGTAAAGATTTCCTTTTTATATATATGAAAAAAAAGGGAAACACCATATGCATATGTATAGGATGGACTTACTTTTGCTATCATTGAGCTTTCAATTTGACTGTAATTTTCCACACAAAGTGAAAATGCCAAGAATAATTAT
This sequence comes from Aethalodelphis obliquidens, assembly GCF_003676395.1. Lineage (NCBI taxonomy): Eukaryota > Metazoa > Chordata > Mammalia > Artiodactyla > Delphinidae > Aethalodelphis > Aethalodelphis obliquidens. The sequence continues at coordinate 21,750,827 of NW_020837959.1, read as the reverse complement.
TTGGTGTCCTACGTACTTCTGTACTTCCATGGCACACATAAATAGTATGGTTCATATTCTTAAAGATCTTATAGTTTATTTGTATATTTTAGAAATACTTAGGCAAATTTCAATTGCCCATACCTTATGTCTAATACTATGTTTTCCATGTAGAAAACTGCTAAGCTCCTAAAGAGATCATCTGCCTTTTCCTGTGGTGGAAAATTATTAGTAACACGTGAGTAATAACAAATTCAGTTTTTCAGCGTTAGCAAACACCAGCAACACTTGGTGGGGAGTCTGGCTCCAGGCCAAAATCCTAGGTGTGATCCTTCAGGCCAGACCATAGGCAACTACAAAGGCTCTGTCTGGCAGGTCCCACACCAGGCTTGGTGCACAGCCAGTACACGGACCCCCTGGCTGGCTATGCTCTCATGCATGTCCGCATTCTAACTTAGACACCCCTGTTTGGTGGCCTCTCTTAAGCATCTCTGTCAAGACCCCTCCTTATGGGTGGGCCTTGGAGACACTTTTCTCCACTCTGACTCAGACTCAGTACATTTGTACTCCTAACCCTCCCCCCACCCCCTTCCCTTGGCCCCTGAGTCAAAAAAATGTCAAGAACCTTTTGTTTGGGGCCATTCCCTAGGGAAAAATGGAACGTTGAGGGGGCTAGTGCTTTCTCCTATTTATACTGCTTATACTTCACAATAAGTGATTAAAGACTTGACTGTTACTTTAATTTTGACTTGTCTTAATAGACCACTTGACATCTGGCAGCTCAGCACTCTCCCACTGAGCTGAGCAGTTGACAATCAGTGAGGATAGAGGATGAGAAAGAGTTGCTATTCAAAGGTGACAGATCAAAGAATGAGAGAGATTGAATGCAATTTCTTAAAACAAATAACTCAAAAGAAATACAGTATCTCTGATACCCAACACTATTTTCTTAATTTAACTCTATATACAAGGAACCTGGGTCAGGAATTTCAGAGATGTTTCCTATATTTGGTTACCATGGAATTATGCAGACTGATGGTTTGGTTCCGGTATGCTTGTATTTCAGTTAACCAGGGATCAGTGCAAAGCAAAGAATGCTTACATCATCTGTGTCATTTTAGGGCTCATTAGATAGGAAAATATTAACAGGAAAAATAATAGAAAAAATAAAGATTCAAGCAGTAGTATGGTTAGTGCTTGTTTTTCTATAACTGACTCTGCATCGAATCCTTTAAGCACAGCAAACCCTACATGTGGCAGTACCAAAATTTGCTGCACTTAAGTAGTAAGATCTCTCCAGTGAGTGAAGGCATAATTTTAGCACGACTCTACAGAACATGTGAAGTAGATGATGGAAGCCAGAAGATAGACATTATTAGTCTTTTAATTCCTTGGTTACATTCACCAAAGCTGATGACATTAGACACAGTAAGTAGGGAGTAGGAGCTTTGACCCCTCAAGGTTCTTTTAAATCCAGAAGGCATTCCACAACTTTGATGGGCTTGGATTCACAGCAATTTGACAACATGTTCCTTCTCTGATTAAAATTGCTGTAGTTAGCTTGAGAGCAGCAGAGAAAGCTGTCAAATTAATAAGCAAGAAAATGCTGCTTAAAGCAAGATTTTAGAGGCTGCTTCTCACCTCATTTGCCAGCACTACCTCAAAGACCACTTACTTGAACAGTTCTTACATTGAAATACCGTACCTTCCTTGTGTTAATTTTAAACAGCCCTTAACACTAGACTAAATTCCCAATATTCATCATGATATCTATCACAGCTTCAAGTTGTTTCTGCTACCTCAAATACAGGGCAAACCTACTGCTTATTTGATAGACTAAGATATTTTAAAACCAAATCACCCCCACATCCCACTCCAAAAGAATAGCTTTCATTAACTATTTCATGACTTGAGATTTTTTTTGGAAATAAATATGTCTTGATTCCACTTTAAAGTATGAAACTAAATAAACCCACCCAATGCTGTAACTGAGAAAACTAAAACACCTAATGTCTACATCCAAATGGATTCATTACAATATGGATATAAGAATAATTAGTTAAATTTGAGTGAGGTTCAATAGTAATAAAAAATATCCAAAGTCCAATAACAAATACACTCTTTTAGCAAATGATTTGAAAGGTATTGAGTTAGTATTTGCTGAACAGTTCTTAAATAGCCACCACCATCAATGATAGATATGTCACCTCAGAACCAACAGAGATAATTTAATGAATGCAGATGCATGAACTAAAGTCCTGAGATGCTCAACAACTTCACTCAGGTCACACATGTACCTTCTATCAGAACCCGGCTGGCTTCCTCAGCTCATCTGCTCTATTGATCACGCGTATGGCCCCTTGATGTTTGCTGAGCATGTGCAAAGTTACACTTTGTACTGGAAGACTGAATAAAGTACTCAGGATGAGTTTCCATGTTTGTGAAAATTACTAAATGCAGTTAGAATGAGATAAAACGACAAGGTATTATGTTAAAAAGGAAGGAATGGAGAGAGGGAGGGAGGGAGAGAGTAAATGGCAAGATGTAAAGTTTTTTTTTTTTTTAACATCTTTATTGGAGTATATTTGCTTTACTGTGGTGTGTTAGTTTCTGCTTTATAACAAAGTGAATCAGTTATACATGTATATATGTCCCCATATCTCTTCCCTCTTGCATCTCCCTCCCTCCCACCCTCCCTATCCCACCCCTCTTGATGGTCACAAAGCACTGAGCTGATCTCCCTGTGCTATTCGACGGCTTCCAACTAGCTATTTATTTTATTTGGTACTGTATATATGTCCATGCCACTCACTCACTTTATCCCAGCTTACCTTCCCTCTCCCCGTATTCTCAAGTCCATTCTCTAGTAGGTCTGTGTCTTTATTCCCGTCTTGCCCCTAGATTCTTCATGACCATTTGTTTTTTTTTTTAGATTCCATATATATGTGTTAGCATATGGTATTTGTTTTTCTCTTTCTGACTTACTTCAGTTTGTATGACAGATTCTAGGTCCATCCACCTCACTACAAATAACTCATTTCGTTTCTTTTTAGGGCTGAGTAATATTCCATTCTATATATGTGCCACATCTTCTTTATCCATTCATCTGTTGATGAACACTTAGGTTGCTTCCATGTCCTGGTTATTGTAAATAGAGCTGCAATGAACATTTAGGTACATGACTCTTTTGGAATTATGGTTTTCTCAGGATATATGCCCAGTAGTGGGATTGCTGGATCATATGGTAGATCTATTTTTAGTTTTTTAATGAACCTCCATACTGTTCTTCATAGTGGCTGTATCAATTTAAATTCCCACCAACAGTGCAAGAGGGTTCCCTTTTCTCCACACCCTTTCCAGCATTTATTGTTTGTAGATTTTTTAATGATGGCCATTCTGATGGGTGTGAGATGATATCTCATTGTAGTTTTGATTTGCATTTCTCTAATGATTAATGATGTTGAGCATTCTTTCATATGTTTGTTGGCAATCTGTATATCTTCTCTGGGGAAATGTCTGTTTAGGTTTTCTGCCCATTTTTGGATTGGGTTGGTTTTTTTTTTTTTGATATTGAGCTGCATGAGCTGCTTATAAATTTTGGAGATTAATCCTTTGTCCGTTGCTTCATTTGCAAATATTTTCTCCCATTCTGAGGGTTGTCTTTTCATCTTGTTTATGGTTCCTTTGCTGTGCAAAAGATTTTAAGTTTCATTAGGTCCCATTTGTTTTCTGTTTTTATTTCCATTACTCTAGGAGGTGGGTCAAAAAGGATCTTGCTGTGATTTATGTCATACAGTGTTTTGCCTATGTTTTCCTCTAAGAGTTTGATAGTGTCTGGCCTTACATTTAGGTCTTTAAACCATCTGGAGTTTATTTTTGTGTATGGTGTTAGGGAGTGTTCTAATTTCATTCTTTTACATGTAGCTGTCCAGTTTTCCCAGCACCACTTATTGAAGAGGCTGTCTTTTCTCCACTGTATATTCTTGCCTCCTTTATCAAAGATAAGGTGACCATATGTGCATGGGTTTATCTCTGGGCTTTCTATCCTGTTCCATTGATCTATGTTTCTGTTTTTGTGCAGGTACCATACTGTCTTGATTACTGTAGCTTTCTGGTATAGTATGAAGTCAGGGAGCCTGATTCCTCCAGCTCCGTTTTTCTTTCTCAAGAATGCTTTGGCTATTCGGGGTCTTTTGTGTTTCCATACAAATGGCGAAATTTTTTGTTCTAGTTCTGTGAAAAATGCCATTGATAGTTTGATAGGGATTGCATTGAATCTGTAGATTGCTTTGGGTAGTATAGTCATTTTCACAATGTCGATTCTTCCAAACCAAGAACATGGTATGTCTCTCCATCTATTTGTATCATCTTTAATTTCTTTCATCAGTGTTTTATAATTTTCTGCATACAGGTCTTTTGTCTCCTTAGGTAGGTTTCTTCCTACATATTTTATTGTTTTTCTCGCAATGGTAAATGGGAGGGTTTCCTTAATTTCACTTTCAGGTATTTCATCATTAGTCTATAGGAATGCAAGAGATTTCTGTGCATTAATTTTGTATCCTGCTACTTTACCAAATTCATTGATTAACTCTGTTAGTTTTCCGGTAGCATCTTTAGGATTCTCTATGTATAGCATCATGTCATCTGCAAACAGTGACAGCTTTACTTCTTCCTTTCCGATTTGGATGCCTTTTATTTCTTATTCTTCTCTGATTGCTGTGACTAAAACTTCCAAAACTATGTTGAATAATAGTGGTGAAAGTGGGCAACCTTGTCTTGTTCCTGATCTTAGTGGAAATGCTTTCAGTTTTTCACCATTGAGGACGATGTTGGCTGTGGGTTTGTCATATATGGCCTTTATTATGTTGAGGAAAGTTCCCTCTATGCCTACTTTCTGGAGGGTTTTTGTCATAAATGGGTGTTGAATTTTGTTGAAAGCTTTCTCTGCATATATTGAGATGATCATATGGTTTTTCTCCTTCAGTTGGTTAATATGGTGTATCACATTGATTGATTTGTATATATTGAAGAATGCTTGCAATCCTTGGATAAACCCCACTTGATCATGGTGTATGATCCTTTTAATGTGCTGTTGGATTCTGTCTGCTAGTATTTTGTTGAGGATTTTTGCATCTATGTTCATCAGTGATATTGGCCTGTTGTTTTCTTTCTTTGTGACATCTTTGTCTGGTTTTGGTATCAGAGTGATGGTGGCCTTGTAGAATGAGTTTGGGAGTGTTCCTCCCTCTGCTATATTTTCGAAGAGTTTGAGAAGGATAGGTGTTAGCTCTTCTCTAATGTTTGGTAGAATTCGCCTGCGAAGCCATCTGGTCTTGAGCTTTTGTTTGTTGGAAGATTTTTAATCACAGTTTCAATTTCAGTGCTTGTGATTGGTCTGTTCATATTTTCTATTTCTTCCTGGTTCAGTCTCGGAAGGTTGTGCATTTCTAAGAGTTTGTCCATTTCTTCCAGGTTGTCCATTTTATTGGCATATAGTTGCTTGTAGTAATGTCTCGTGATCCTTTGTATTTCTGCAGTGTCACTTGTTACTTATCCGTTTTCATTTCTAATTCTGTTGATTTGAGTCTTTTCCCTTTTTTTCTTGATGAGTCTGACTAATGG
>NW_020837959.1:21706204-21744826 GCF_003676395.1 Aethalodelphis obliquidens | reverse complement strand
TCCCTCTTGCATCTCCCTCCCTCCCACCCTCCCTATCCCACCCCTCTTGATGGTCACAAAGCACTGAGCTGATCTCCCTGTGCTATTCGACGGCTTCCAACTAGCTATTTATTTTATTTGGTACTGTATATATGTCCATGCCACTCACTCACTTTATCCCAGCTTACCTTCCCTCTCCCCGTATTCTCAAGTCCATTCTCTAGTAGGTCTGTGTCTTTATTCCCGTCTTGCCCCTAGATTCTTCATGACCATTTGTTTTTTTTTTTAGATTCCATATATATGTGTTAGCATATGGTATTTGTTTTTCTCTTTCTGACTTACTTCAGTTTGTATGACAGATTCTAGGTCCATCCACCTCACTACAAATAACTCATTTCGTTTCTTTTTAGGGCTGAGTAATATTCCATTCTATATATGTGCCACATCTTCTTTATCCATTCATCTGTTGATGAACACTTAGGTTGCTTCCATGTCCTGGTTATTGTAAATAGAGCTGCAATGAACATTTAGGTACATGACTCTTTTGGAATTATGGTTTTCTCAGGATATATGCCCAGTAGTGGGATTGCTGGATCATATGGTAGATCTATTTTTAGTTTTTTAATGAACCTCCATACTGTTCTTCATAGTGGCTGTATCAATTTAAATTCCCACCAACAGTGCAAGAGGGTTCCCTTTTCTCCACACCCTTTCCAGCATTTATTGTTTGTAGATTTTTTAATGATGGCCATTCTGATGGGTGTGAGATGATATCTCATTGTAGTTTTGATTTGCATTTCTCTAATGATTAATGATGTTGAGCATTCTTTCATATGTTTGTTGGCAATCTGTATATCTTCTCTGGGGAAATGTCTGTTTAGGTTTTCTGCCCATTTTTGGATTGGGTTGGTTTTTTTTTTTTTGATATTGAGCTGCATGAGCTGCTTATAAATTTTGGAGATTAATCCTTTGTCCGTTGCTTCATTTGCAAATATTTTCTCCCATTCTGAGGGTTGTCTTTTCATCTTGTTTATGGTTCCTTTGCTGTGCAAAAGATTTTAAGTTTCATTAGGTCCCATTTGTTTTCTGTTTTTATTTCCATTACTCTAGGAGGTGGGTCAAAAAGGATCTTGCTGTGATTTATGTCATACAGTGTTTTGCCTATGTTTTCCTCTAAGAGTTTGATAGTGTCTGGCCTTACATTTAGGTCTTTAAACCATCTGGAGTTTATTTTTGTGTATGGTGTTAGGGAGTGTTCTAATTTCATTCTTTTACATGTAGCTGTCCAGTTTTCCCAGCACCACTTATTGAAGAGGCTGTCTTTTCTCCACTGTATATTCTTGCCTCCTTTATCAAAGATAAGGTGACCATATGTGCATGGGTTTATCTCTGGGCTTTCTATCCTGTTCCATTGATCTATGTTTCTGTTTTTGTGCAGGTACCATACTGTCTTGATTACTGTAGCTTTCTGGTATAGTATGAAGTCAGGGAGCCTGATTCCTCCAGCTCCGTTTTTCTTTCTCAAGAATGCTTTGGCTATTCGGGGTCTTTTGTGTTTCCATACAAATGGCGAAATTTTTTGTTCTAGTTCTGTGAAAAATGCCATTGATAGTTTGATAGGGATTGCATTGAATCTGTAGATTGCTTTGGGTAGTATAGTCATTTTCACAATGTCGATTCTTCCAAACCAAGAACATGGTATGTCTCTCCATCTATTTGTATCATCTTTAATTTCTTTCATCAGTGTTTTATAATTTTCTGCATACAGGTCTTTTGTCTCCTTAGGTAGGTTTCTTCCTACATATTTTATTGTTTTTCTCGCAATGGTAAATGGGAGGGTTTCCTTAATTTCACTTTCAGGTATTTCATCATTAGTCTATAGGAATGCAAGAGATTTCTGTGCATTAATTTTGTATCCTGCTACTTTACCAAATTCATTGATTAACTCTGTTAGTTTTCCGGTAGCATCTTTAGGATTCTCTATGTATAGCATCATGTCATCTGCAAACAGTGACAGCTTTACTTCTTCCTTTCCGATTTGGATGCCTTTTATTTCTTATTCTTCTCTGATTGCTGTGACTAAAACTTCCAAAACTATGTTGAATAATAGTGGTGAAAGTGGGCAACCTTGTCTTGTTCCTGATCTTAGTGGAAATGCTTTCAGTTTTTCACCATTGAGGACGATGTTGGCTGTGGGTTTGTCATATATGGCCTTTATTATGTTGAGGAAAGTTCCCTCTATGCCTACTTTCTGGAGGGTTTTTGTCATAAATGGGTGTTGAATTTTGTTGAAAGCTTTCTCTGCATATATTGAGATGATCATATGGTTTTTCTCCTTCAGTTGGTTAATATGGTGTATCACATTGATTGATTTGTATATATTGAAGAATGCTTGCAATCCTTGGATAAACCCCACTTGATCATGGTGTATGATCCTTTTAATGTGCTGTTGGATTCTGTCTGCTAGTATTTTGTTGAGGATTTTTGCATCTATGTTCATCAGTGATATTGGCCTGTTGTTTTCTTTCTTTGTGACATCTTTGTCTGGTTTTGGTATCAGAGTGATGGTGGCCTTGTAGAATGAGTTTGGGAGTGTTCCTCCCTCTGCTATATTTTCGAAGAGTTTGAGAAGGATAGGTGTTAGCTCTTCTCTAATGTTTGGTAGAATTCGCCTGCGAAGCCATCTGGTCTTGAGCTTTTGTTTGTTGGAAGATTTTTAATCACAGTTTCAATTTCAGTGCTTGTGATTGGTCTGTTCATATTTTCTATTTCTTCCTGGTTCAGTCTCGGAAGGTTGTGCATTTCTAAGAGTTTGTCCATTTCTTCCAGGTTGTCCATTTTATTGGCATATAGTTGCTTGTAGTAATGTCTCGTGATCCTTTGTATTTCTGCAGTGTCACTTGTTACTTATCCGTTTTCATTTCTAATTCTGTTGATTTGAGTCTTTTCCCTTTTTTTCTTGATGAGTCTGACTAATGGTTTATCAATTTTGTTTATCTTCTCAAAGAACCAGCTTTTAGTTTTATTGATCTTTCCTATTTTTCCTTCGTTTCTTTTTCATTTATTTCTGACCTGATCTTTATGATTTCTTTCCTTCCACTACCTTTGGGGTTTTTTTGTTCTTCTTTCTCTAATTGCTTTAAGTGTAACGTTAGGTTGTTTATTTGAGATGCTTCTTGTTTCTTAAGGTAGGATTGTATTGCTATAAACTTCCCTCTTAGAACTGCTTTTGCTGCATCCCATAGGTTTTGGATCGTCGTGTTTTCATTGTCATTTGTTTCTAGGTATTTTTTGATTTCCTCTTTGATTTCTTCAGTGATCTCTTGGTTATGAAGTAGTGTATTGTTTAGCCTCCATGTGTTTGTATTTTTTACAGAGTTTTTCCTGTAATTGATATCTAGTCTCATAGGGTTGTGCTCAGAAAAGATACTTGATACGATTTCAATTTTTTAAAATTTTCCAGGGCTTGATTTGTGACCCAAGATACGATCTGTCCTGGAGAGTGTTCCATGAGCACTTGAGAAGAAATTGTATTCTGTTGTTTTTGGATGGAATGTGCTATAAATATCAATTAAGTCCATCTTACTTAATGTATCATTTAAAGCTTGTGTTTCCTTATTTATTTGCATTTTGGATGATCTCTCCATTGGTGAAAGTAGGGTGTTAAGGTCCCCTAGTATGATTGTGTTACTGTCGATTTCCCCTTTTATGGCTGTTAGCATTTGCCTTATGTATTGAGGTGCTCTTATGTTGGGTGCATAAATATTTACAATTGTTATATCTTCTTCTTGGATTGATCCCATGATCATTATGTAGTGTCCTTCTTTGTCTCTTGTAATAGTCTTTGTTTTAAAGTCTATTTTGTCTGATATGAGAATTGCTACTCCAGCTTTCTTTTGGTTTCCATTTCCATGGAATATCTTTTTGCCATCCCCTCAGTTTCAGTCTGTATGTGTCCCTAGGTCTGAAGTGGATCTCTTGTAGACAGCATATATACGGGTGTTGTGTTTGTATCCATTCACCCAGTCTATGTGTTTTGGTTGGAGCATTTAACCACTTACATTTAAGGTAATTATCGATATGTATGTTCCTATTACCATTTTCTTAATTGTTTTGGGTTTGTTATTGTAGGTGTTTTCCTTCTCTTTTGTTTCCTGCCTAGGTAAGTTCCTTTAGCATTTGTTGTAAAGCTGGTTTGGTGGTGCTGAATTCTCTTAGCTTTTGCTTGTCTGTAAAGGTTTTAATTACTCTGTCAAATGTGAATGAGATCCTTGCTGGGTAAAGTAATCTTGTAGGTTTTTCTCCTTTATCACTTTAAATATGTCCTGCCACTCCCTTCTGGCTTGCAGAGTTTCTGCTGAAAGATCAGCTGTTAACCTTATGTGGATTCCCTTGTGTCTTATTTGTTGTTTTCCTTTGCTACTTTTAAGATTTTTTCTTTGTATTTAATTTTTGAGAGTTTGATTTATGTGTCTTGGCATGTTTCTCCTTGGATTTATCCTGTATGGGACTCTCTGTGCTTCCTGGACTTGAGTAACTATTTCCTTTCCATATTAGGGAAGTTTTCAACTATAATCTCTTCAAATATTTTCTCAATCCCTTTCTTTTTCTCTTCTTCTTCTGGAACCCCTATAATTTGAATGTTGGTGCGTTTAATGCTGTCCCAGAGGTCTCTGAGACTGTCCTTAATTCTTTTCATTCTTTTTTTTTTTATTCTGCTCTGCAGTAGTTATTTCCACTATTTTATCTTCCAGGTCACTTATCTGTTCTTCTGCCTCAGTTATTCAGCTATTGATCCCTTCTAGAGAATTTTTAATTTCATTTATTTTGTTGTTCGTCATTGTTTGTTTGCTCTTTAGTTCTTCTAGGTCCTTGTTAAACGTTTCTTTTATTTTCTCCATTCTATTTGCAAGATTTTGGATCATCTTTACTATCATTATTCTGAATTCTTTTTCAGGTAGACTGCCTATTTCCTCTTCATTTGTTAGGTCTGGTGGGTTTTTGCCTTGCTCCTTCATCTGCTGTGTGTTTGTCTTCTCATTTTGCTTAACTTACTGTGTTTGGGGTCTCCTTTTCTCAGGTTGCAGGTTCGTATTTCCCGTTTTTGTTGTCTGTCCTCAGTGGCTAAAGTTGGTTCAGTGGGTTGCATAGGCTTCCTGGTGGAAGGGACTACTGCCTGTGTTCTGGTGGATGAGGCTGGATCTTGTCATTCTGGTGGGCAGGTCCACGTCTGGTGGTGTGTTTTGGGGTGTCTGTACCTTATTATAATTTTAGGCAGCCTCTCTGCTAATGAATGGGGTTGTGTTCCTGTCTTGCTAGCTGTTTGGCATAGGGTGTCCAGCACTGTAGCTTTCTGGTCGTTGAGTGGAGCTGGGTCTTGGTGTTGAGATGGAGATCTGGGTGATTTTCACAGTTTGGTATTACATGGAGCTGGGAGGTCTCTTGTGGACCTGTGTCCTGAACTTGGTTCTTCCACCTCAGAGGCACAGCGCTGATGCCTCGCTAGAGCACCAGGAGCCTGTCATCCACACGGCTCAGAATAAAATGGAGATAAAAAAGAAAGAAAGAAGAAGATAAAGTAAAATAAAGGTAAAATAAAATAAAATAAAGTTATTAAAATAAAAAATCATTTAAAAGATTTTTTAAAGTAATAAGAAAAAGGAAAGAAGAGAGCAACCGAACCAAAAAAGAAATCCACCAATGATAATAAGTGCTAAAAAACTATACTAAAAAAAACCCCAAAAAACAAACAAACAAAAAAACCGGACAGACAGAACACTAGGACAAGTGGTAAAAACAAAGCTATATAGACAAATTACACACAAGAAGCATACACATACACCTTCACAAAAAGAGAAAAAGGGGAAGAAATATATATATATCGTTGTTCCCAAAGTCCACTTTCTCTGTTTTGGGATGATTCGTTGTGTATTCATGTATTCCACAGATGCAGGGTACATTAAGTTGATTGTGGAGATTTAATCCACTGTTCCTGAGGCTGCTGGGAGAAATTTCCCTTTCTCTTCTCTGTTCGCACAGCTCTCGGGGTGCAGCTTTGGATTTGGACCCGCCTCTGCTTGTAGGTTGCCTGAGGACATCTGTTCTTCGCTCAGACAGGACGGGGTTAAAGGATCAGCTGCTTTGGGGGCTCTGGCTCACTCAGGCTCGGGAGAGGGAGGGGTACGGATGTGGGGCGAGCCTGCGGCAGCAGAGGCCAGCATGACGTTGCACCAGCCTGAGGCGCGCTGTGCGTTCTCCCGGGGAAGTTGTCCCTGGATCCCGGGACCCTGGCAGTGGCGGGCTGCACAGGCTCCCAGAAGGGGAGGTGCGGGCAGTGACCTGTGCTCGCACACAGGCTTCTTGGTGGCGGCAGCAGCCGCCTTAGTGTCTCATGCCCGTCTCTGGGGTCTGCGCTAATAGCCACGGCTCGCACCTGTCTCTGGAGCTCCTTTAAGCAGCGCTCTTAATCCCCTCTCCTCATGCACCAGGAAACAAAGAGGCAAGAAAAAGTCTCTTGCCTCTTCGGCAGGTCCAGACTTTTTCCCGGACTCCCTCCCTGCTAGCTGTGGTGCACTAACCCCCTTCAGGCTGTGTTCACGCTGTCAACCCCAGTCCTCTCCCTGCGCTCCGACCGAAGCCCGAGCCTCAGCTCCCAGCCCTGCCCACCCCGGCGGGTGAGCAGACAAACCTCTCGGGCTGGTGAGTGCTGGTCAGCACTGATCCTCTGTGCGGAAATCTCTCCGCTTTGCCCTCCGCACCCCTGTTGCTGTGGTCTCCTCCATGGCTCTGAAGCTTCCCCCCACTGCCCCCCGCAGTCTCCGCCCTCAAAGGGGCTTCCTAGTGTGTGGAAACCTTTCCTCCTTCACATCTCCCTCCCACTGGTGCAGGTCCCGTCCCTATTCTTTTGTCTGTTTTTTCTTTTTTCTTTTGCCCTTCCCAGGTATGTGGGGAGTTTCTTACCTTTTGGGAGGTCTGAGGTCTTCTGCCAGCGTTCAGTAGGTGTTCTGTAGGAGTTGTTGCACGTGTAGATGTATTTCTGATGTATTTGTGGGAGGAAGGTGATCTCCTTGTCTTACTCTTCCGCCATGTTGAAGCTCCTCCAGTTTTTTTTGTTTTTTTTTGTTTTGTTGTTGCTGTTGGGTGGCCTTGGTAAGTTACTTAAACTTTCTTTAAATTTACAAATCTGAAAATGGCATTTTGAATAGAACCTCTTTTGTTGGCTATTGCAAGATGAGAAAAAAAGATGTTTATAAAGCATTTAACACAGAAATTTACAGAATATAAGCTTAATATATGCTAACTCTTATCACTATTAGGTAAGGAAACAAATCTTACATTCTAAAAAGCATAGTAACAACCACAGTAACAATGATAATAACAATGACAGTAGCACTAATCACTTCAGGTTACATGAATTAACTTAATCACCTCAAGTATCTTGGCATATTATTATCCACATTAAACGGTAGAGAACATTACAGTACAGAGAGATTAAGTAACTTGTTTAACAAGTCTCCAGCACTAAGTGACAGAGAGCCAAAAGACTGGTCCTTGTGGGTCATTTGACCTGTGCATATACGGCACACTTACTAACCGTGTTCATGCAGCTGTAATGAGTACACCTGCGCTGCTTAGTCACTGTGCATTTTCCGTAGGTAGCGTGACACGATGTTTCTATTGTGATATTAAAAACTAACCAGAGCACAGATGTTAGGTCCAGGTGAAGTGGCTAGCTAAAAAGATAGTTTTTACTTTTACAGCAAGTAATTGTGTTGGAATCTCACAGTGATAGGGTTGGGAGTTCTCAGGGATATGCTTAGAGCTCCCTGCAGCCTAGCAGGATCTCCCCTAGACACAATTAATGCCGTTGGCACCCAATACCGGCACTTCCAGCATGAGTGAGCACTGGGGCTTGCTGACTGTCCACTCCCAGCCTGGCACATTCTGCCCTGACATTGCTTCCTTTAAGCTTATTGTAAAAAAAATTCCCGGTCTTCCCTGGTGGCGCAGTGGTTGAGAGTCCGCCTGCCGATGCAGGGGACATGGGTTCGTGCCCCGGTCTGGGAAGATCCCACATGCCGCAGAGCGGCTGGGCCCGTGAGCCATGGCCGCTGAGCCTGCACGTCAGGAGCCTGTGCTCCGCAACGGGAGAGGCCACAACAGTGAGAGGCCCGCGTACCGCAAAAAAAAAAAAAAAAAAAAAATTCCCCACCTAAGAAGCAGAGCGCTCATTTTTCACCAGCATCTGTCCCAGTGCTCTACTTTATTGGACACAAAACATAAGCGTTAGTAAAAATGACCTCCTGCCTTACGTTTTAAAAGGCTAACGGGGAATAAGCCTTCTCTATACATAATGGCTGGCAATCCACTGCACCTGTTCGCTGCCGAGCATGGGGTCCTATGGGTCCTCAATCTGCAGTCTGACGGGGAGCAGGTCTAGGGGATAGCTTGCAGCAGCCAAGAAGCGCAAGATACAGGAATGGAGGGGACTTCTTGGAAGAAATATGTTACATTTTATTTCAATTCACTGGACAGGTGGGGGCAGAGATAACTTAATGGAAAGCAGAAGGAGAGAAGCTGCCTGAGGCAGCTTGCACATTCTGAAAGCACTTGGAATCATAGCAGAGGAAGACTTGATTGATTTAATTACTACTCAAGTGTAAAGAGTTTGGAGCCCACAGGCATACTCCAAGCATGCACACGTTCAGTCTGTTAGGTGAAATTTATGCTATTGAGAAAGAACAAAGCTGGATGGGTGAGAGAATCTGGAGAGGAGTGTCCCCTGAAGAGGAGATCCCTATTGTTCTAGTCCTATCTCTCTATGAAAATACTGAATGCTATGGTGGTAACAGAGCTTGTTTATTTTCTTCCTTTTCACTACCAGAGGATGGGGCAAGGCATTTCATCAAGCAGCAGATGCCTGGTGACTGTGTTTTCCCAGATAATCATAAGTAATGGTTCACACAGTATGGTACTTACTCTGTCCCAGACACTGTTCTAAAATGCATACTAACCCTTACTGCAGACCCATAGTTAAGGTGGGTACTATTTTGATCCATATTTTTGAGAATTACATATATCTGGAGAGTAGTAGATCCAGGATTGGAGCCCAGGAAGATGCTTTAAAGGTCATGCTCCTAGCTACTTGGATGATATACTGCCCCTAAATTGTAGCATGACTAGTAATGAAGAAAAATGGAGTGTGTTAAATAATGACCGTGAGGTAGTACATCGTCAAAAAGCTCTATTTCACTCTAGATGTCTCTAGAATGACAGCAATTAAGAACAATATTTTCAAACCTAATGAATGGTGGGTCACAACTGATTTGACTCAGTGAAGTTGAATTCCACCAGATTGTATCTCTGGCAGAATTAGTCCTCAGCCTGTCTGGATGGCAGGTTGAGGCTTACAAAATATGGTTGAATAAGGAAGTACCCTGTGCCCTTGCTATAAAGTGTTAAAAGTCCCAGGGTGGAAGTAACCATCATTAAATAATGATGCCTGAGAAAATATGTAATCTAGATGGATTTGCTATGAGATGGGGTGCCATCTCTTGGGAGGAGAGTTCACGTTTTCTAGTTTCGGATGTTTTTAGAAGTAAACAGTTAACTTAATGAGGATTTATTATTGGTAGAGGCTCCACCTCATTGGAAACTCCTGATAGACATATAGTATGGAAACTCCAGCCACCGTGACATAGTGAGTTAACATCATATTAAATATTGCTGCCTGGGTGAGAGAGGCAAGTTGGTTGCAAGGGGAGAAATATCAATGTAGCTCAAAAGATAGGTCAATAATGCCTAAATTGACAGAGAATTTTAACCAATGATGGCTATAGGTATGGTTAGAAATTATGGGGAAGAAATAGCTGATGTCATGTTGGTGAGACTGTTTCATTAATAATGAAGAGGTGAACAAAGCTTTAGAGGCTTACTAGATACTGGAAAACAAACTGATATTAATACTAGTTATTATTAGTCAATATTAACTAATTTCTTGGTGAAAAAAATCGGAAATGGATAAAGCAAGAAACATCTGTGACAGATTGTGTTCCCTAGGAAGAAGACTCTGAGTGGAGATTAGTGTGTAGGAATTTTACTGGGAAGGAAGCCGATCTGGGGAGGGGAAATATTGGGCTGTGGCAAGGTCATAGTAAGGATCCCACTGGGATTCACGTGGGTAGTTATGAAGTTGGCATGGCCCTTCAGAGTTGTCCCACACTGAGGAGAGGCAAATGGGGCTTTGAAGCCTTATATAGTGATATAGTAATAATGCTCTATTTCTGGGTGTGAGCTTCCCTAGGAAGGGAACATTCCATTAAGTGAAGTAACTCTCAGAAACTGAGGCAGTTCCCTTCAGTTCTCAGCAGACATCTGAACAACATAGCACAGCATCCACAGCAACATCATAGTTTTGAACGAATCATGACAGGAGTGCGAGTCAAGGCTCAAATATATATAGTTGGGGCCCTTCACTGGCATCCAGGTTTTTGAGGGCTGATCAGTCTCTGCATGAGTGTTTGTGTGTGGTAAAAATAAATGTGCTTCAACGAAAGGGAAGACAGTTACCAGGTAAGCATGTTTCAACCTTTGGGAAAGACACAGTGGAGTCTCCTGGAGCTGCCAAGTTCTGACAGATAGTTTCAAGCAGTATCATATACTAGATGTGTGTTAAAGAGACTTCAACTTTACCAAAATAAATGCCCTATAATAAATCTTTATATAATAACCTCTGGATGACACATGGTGAATTATTATCATTAAAGCAGTTGCTCCCATCATCAATTTAGTGCTAGACCTGGCCAACAATGGTAGTCAAAAGTTCCCAACCTCTTGTGAGCTGTATGGAGTAACTGAGCTAGAGAATCAGCATTCTCTCAGTAAATGTATATTGCGGGAACAATTTGCACACACCAAGGAAAGATCACGGTATACCTCACCATGTCTCTCTAAGAGTGCCTCGAGTTGCCTTAGTATTACTGTAAAATTGTGTGTGTGTGTGTTGGATGAGAGAGGTACTGAGAGAATGCCACAGTGCCTCATCCCCTCCAGTATTGCACTGCAGTGGTGGCATTCTGCCGTGGGTCTCACTATAGATGAGGATTTGCAACGAGCCTTAGTCTATAAAATGGGGTTCTCCAAAGCAGGAATAGTGCTGAATATTGAAGGAACTATCTCTGCAACCTTGTGATAGAAAAATTAAAACCAAGAAGCAAGCTCTGGGTGTGGTAGAAACCCATCCTGGCAGCATTGTGATGGGGAAGTCAATACTGAGAAAATTCAGAGCCTCCTCGAAAATGGTGAAATGTATTTACTGAGTCAAAATTTGTTGAAATCATCTTATCAGCATGGAACAAGAGAATTAAACATTTCATCAGTCCATAATAGAGCTCATACTCTTTGTATCGGGACATTCCTGTGGAACCTTTATAAAGTTATTTTAAATGCAACAAAGGAACCACAGAAAGCCAAGATCCTAGAGTGCACTAAAGAAGCCTGAGAAGTATAATACTTAAGAACTGATAGTATCATTGTCCCAGCTAGTCCCATCCAAACTGAAAAGAGCCTGTGCAGACTTTAATTAGGGGAGCCAGCACTAGCCTTTTTTGGTTCTTATCCATATTCTTATACTCACCAGTGATATAGAATATTTGAGGGAAAAAAAGCAAAACTGTTTACATGCTACTGTGTCCTGGAGGCCACTGAAATACACATGAGGGAACGTTATCTCATATAGAAGCCAGAACTACGCACATAAGCATACCGCAGAGGTATTGAGAATTCAGTTCCACACTGCTGCAAACAAAACAAATATTACAATAAAGCGAGCTACACACATTTTTTGGTTTCCCAGTGCACATAGACGTTATGTTTATACTATACTGGAATTCCAAAAAGCAGGTGGAGAACTGTCCTTTGGTGAGTGAATCCATTTAATAGGTTAGGAGATTTATTCTATTTCTATCCAAAGCTCCTGGCTTCACAATACAGATTCATAAATGAATCACTTTTTATAATATTTATTTATTTTTGGCTGCGTTGGGTCTTCGTTGTGGAGCATGGGCTCAGTAGTTGCAGTGCTCAGGCTTACTTGCCCCGAGGCATGTGGGATCTTAGTTCCCCAACCAGGGATTGAACCCAAGTCCCCTGCATTGGAAGGTGGATTCTTAACCACTGGACCACCAGGGAATTCCCCGTAAGTGCATCACTTTTTGATGGACCATTCTTCCAAGCCCATTACAATTCCCACGAGCAAAATGATGTATAAGAAATGTATAGAATGACCCATAACCCAAATGATAACCAGCGACCAAGGAAATAATTTTATAGCCAAAGTCATGAGGGGCTAGGCAAAATTAAGCAATGAGTCTTGGACTTCTCATTTACCTAATCAGCTCTGAAACATGAACTAGATGCCCATACCTATCCTCATTATATATCTAGCTAAAAGAGTCAACATAACCAACCAATCTAAAATAATCTAGAAGAGGAAGAATGTCTAATATTTCTTCAGTGATGGCCATAAGGGTGCAGGAATCAGCAGGGTGTTTATTGCACACACACTCCCTGGAGCACAAGCAGAATACCCTAATTTCTGTAGTCACCACAGTGTAGGTAATAGATTAGAAGTTGTCTCACGCTACAGATGTCCTCAATTCATGCTAATACTATAGTGCAATTTAAATACCAGTAATTTCCCCTACTAAAGTGATATTACTGAATATTGGTGATATGACAATAGGTTTATCAAATATTCCCTTTTATTGGAAAAGGGATGTCAGCAGTGGCACTTGTTCTGCCCCCCATCCTTCCACAGGACATATCTCTGTAGCTCATCAGAAATGACTAGAGCTACTGAACTAGTTGGGATCCACATAGTGTAGGGTACTATGTCCAAAAACTATTATGTGCTAGCTCTCTGGAAATAAGAGAATGGAAAATGAAAAGTCTGATTTTTAATATTTTCACCACTATAAAAATTATTGGTAGCATCATCACAAGAAATCTATCAACAGGAAGTTGATAGAATTTATGAAATTGTAATACTAACTCCCTCGTTCTTCAAGTTATTTATTAAAGTTTGAAGGATTTATACACTCTGTGAAACACATCATGTTCTGTGCCCATTAATCAGTCAGGGGGTTTGCAAAAAGTACTTTAACAGTGCCAGGTTCTTTTAGTCTCAGTCCCTTAAAATAGGGCAATTGGAACTATAGTTCCAATTGATGTTTAAAGATGCAAGCAATACACTGTTTACACTACCTTGCAGTATTAAGTTGTAGTAGCATGTTTTTTAACTAGGTAGAAAGAACTACTACCTGTATCATCTTGTTCTTGGTTATTAAGTTTGGTCAGAAAACAGGAGATCACCACTGAAGTCCACAACCAGTGTTTAGAATGGGACAAGCCCTGGACAGCCCGGCCAGGCTCCATATGTCCTAGGTCTTGTAACTGCATATCCACATACAGATTATAATTTTATATTTGAATTGTACCCATGCATGCATGATACTTATTCTTCATTATAAAACATGAGAACAATGCAGTAAATTGAAGCTGATAAGAAAAAGGAAGGAATTTTACCCAAAACCTGGATTGAGATGGTAAGGCTTGCTAATGGTAGATGCACCATGACATAAATGGAAGAGTTTCTGTAATACCCTACTCAGGGTTTAGGCTGCAGAATACCAATGTCACTTGCCTGGGGATCTCTTAAGAGAATGTAGGGAGATTCAGAGCGATCCTCTCACTGAATAACCCCGGCAAGGTGTATAGTGGATTCCTTTGCTAATAATATATCTTTTTAGCTATTGAAGCAAAATTTTACTTTTATAAGATTTATGTGTCCAAGAAACTCATTCTCTCCAAGCCTGCAGGCAGAGATTTGTGTGTCTATTTTAAGAAGTTAAAAACCTTGTCACATTTATATTGTAGACTCCAAAGCATTATATTACATATATTTCTTTCTCCAAAGCCTGAGCTTTCAACCATTATAGTTTACTGCTACAAGCACCTCAAATTAAATATATCACAGTTACATTACTTAAACAGTCACAAAACATGTTTCTTGCAATGCATTTCTTACAATTTTAAATGATGCCACTTTTTACCAAAGCCATTAGTAAACTGAATGCATTTCAGTGTTGATCATGTCCTCTGTCTCTTCACCACATTAATTAAGGACTGTATCCCATTAATTATACCTCATAATAATACTTGAATCTGTTTTTCTTTTTATATTCCACCTTTACTACTAATTTAATCACATCCTACTTTGATTGGGGGACTTATATAAATAATTTCCCCATCTATAGCATTGCCCTCTAAAATTAATCCTTGGCATTGTGACCATAAAGTCTTTCTAGATCATTACTATGATCAAGTTACTTTCCCTTATAGTTGTTTCTCACAGCTGAAATGATAATAGACAAATACTTTAATTAGTACACAAGATCTTTTATGGATTCTTCTTTACTTTTCAAAATTATGTCCAATGACTATCCGTATCATGCTCCTTCCTAGGTAGTACCAACTAGTTACAATTGCCAGCATTAGTCACACTATTTTATTCTTTTATGACCTTGCTATTATTTCCTCAACCTGGATTGTTTCCCTGCTGAGTAACATATACTTATCTTTCAAAACATTCTACACTTTCCGCCTACACTGACTTCCAGTGATCATTCTTTTTGAATAAGCACTGCAGTCTCACGAACAAACATAATGACTGTTATTTAGTAGCAACTCAATAAATATTTATGGAGTAAATAAACAAATAGAAGGATGGATGATGAAACTTATCCATATTTAACTCAGGCACCATATATAGCCCTATGTTGGGGGCAGCTGCTAAGTTTGCTCCAATAAGACCCCCACTTTCTGGTGTTCATGACTAGAATATGGAAGGAATGGTTATATCACCTCTAATATTGTTTCAAAATGACTGGGACATCTGCCTTTGGTGCTGTCTTTTGCTCTCTTTGGGATCACCTGTTCCTAGGGAAGCCATTGCCATGTCCTGAGGCAGCCCTATGGACACATAGCTTGTACAGCAAGCCACGCCAATGACCACGCAAGCTGAGCCTTTGATGAGACCATAGGTTTGGCTGATGTTGTGATGCAACTTTATGAGAGATCTTAAATCAGAGGCATGCAGTTAAGCTGCAACTGGATTCCTAATCCACAGAAACTGGAAGATAATAAAAGTTGTTGTTTTAAGATGCTACAATTTAGGATCATTCAGTATATAGCAGTCAATAAATAACATGTTATAATTCAGATATATGTGCTAAATATACTTTAGATGTTAAAACAAAAGGAAAAAACTCATTGAAGAATATTAGTGGGGCTTCCCTGGTGGCGCAGTGGTTGGGAGTCCGCCTGCCGATGCAGGGGGCGCGGTTTCGTTGCCCCGGCCCGGGAGGATCCCACATGCCGCGGAGCGGCTGGGCCCGTGAGACATGGCTGCTGAGCCTGCGCGTCCGGAGCCTGTGCTCCGCAACGGGAGAGGCCACAGCAGTGAGAGGCCCGTGTACCTCAAAAAAAAAAAAAAAAAAAAAGAATATTAGTGAACTAATATTTTGTTGTTAATTTTTTAAAACTTAAAATGTTCATGAAGTTAAACCACGTAGACTTGTGATTTTAGTTTTTACATTAAAGAGTTTTAATATTAGAAAAGAATAGGGAAATCTCATATATGAACAACCTAAATATGTGTAGAGTTGTGAAGAAGGAGATGATCCATGTGAAATAATGTTGCTTTTTAAATTTTCTTGATGTTTTCATGGTCTAAGTAGATGATTGTGATCTTGAAGCCCACTATCTAAATTTGGATCTCAAATTTATTTTAGTAAACTGGTATCTTTTAAAAAAATAGAACTCCTGAATTTATATGCCTCTTGGTTCTTCAGACACTATCTGTTTTTCAGCAGGTCCTACCATTTATTTAACCACATGCCATTGTTTCTAGAATGAACATTCTGTCACATTATAATAATTCTGAAATGTGATGTGTCTTAAGGTTGATGGCATTGTTCTGATGCTGTTGGGCAGCATCCATTTTGACATGGCTCTACAGATTGGTTAGAATCCCAAGAGGCCTGATGGGACAAATGCAACTCCTCAATGTTTAACTCAACAAAACTGATTAAGGATACTTGAGGAAACAATAGGAGCCTGGTTGTCATGTGAAAACCTGCTTAAACTTTCTAGAAAGGTCAAAGATGTGATGGCATCAAGATTTGTAGAACTGGGTGGCAGTGGCTTGAATGAAAATCTCAGAGACCAGTGTCTCAGAGACCAGTGTCACCATTTTAAGAAATGCTCCATTACCAATATTCTTAATATATAGAAGATATCATGCAAAAAATTGTAGGCATGGGCAGCTCCAAGCTGAGAAAAAATGGAAAGACCCTAAGTGGGAAGGTGTTTTAGGAATCGTTATCTACTATCATTTATTAATATTTTTTTGCATACCTCGGAGATATTGTTGGTTTGGTTATAGACCACCACAATAAAGTGAATATTACAACAATGCAAGCCACACAACTATTTTGGTTTCCTAATACATGTAAATGTTATGTTTACTCTATATTAAGTGTGTAATAGCATTATGTCTAAAAAATAATATACATTAGCTTAATTAAAAATGCTTTACTGATAGAAGATGCTAACAACTATCTGAAGCCTTCAGTGAATTGTAACCTTTTATTGGTGGAGGGTCTTGACTTGATGCTGATGGCTGCTGACTGATCAGGGCGATGGCTGCTGAAGGTTGGGTGGTTGTAGCGAATTCTTAAAATAAGACAACAGTGAAGTTTGCTGCATCAATTGACTCTTCCTTTCATGAAAGATTTCTGTGTAGCATGCCATACTGTTTGATGGCATTTTATCCGTAGTAGAACTTCTTTCAAAACTGAAGTCAATCTGCTCAAGTCCTGCTGCTGCTTTAACAACTAAGTTTATGTCATATTCTAAATCTTTTGTGGTTATTTCAACAATCTTCACAGCACCTTCACCAGCAATAGAAACCATTCAAGAAACCACTTTTATTGGTCATGCATAAGAAGCAACTCCTCATCTGTTAAAGTTTTATCATGGGATTTGCAGTAATTCAGTCACATCTTCAGGCTCCACTTCTAATTCTAGTTCTCTTGCTATTTTCACCACAACTGCAGTTACTTGCTTCACTGAAGTCTTATACCCTTCAAAGTCACCCATGAGGACTGGAATAAATTTCTTCCAATCTCCTGTGAATGTTGATATTTTGACATCTTCCCATGAACGAGGAATATTCTTAGTGGCATGTAGAGTGGCGAATCCTTTCCAGAAGGTTTTCAATTGACTTTGCCCAGATCCATCAGAGAAGTCACTATCTATAGCAGCTATAGCTTTACAAAATGTATTTCCTAAATAATGACTTGAAATTACTCTTTGATCTAGGGGCTACAGAATGGATGCTATGTTAGCAGGCATGAAAACATTAATCTTCTTGTACATTTCTGTCAGAGCTCTTGGGTGGTCAGGTGCATTGTCAATGAGTGTTATTATGAAAGGAATCTCTTTTTCCTGAGAATTAAGTCTCAATGATGGGCTTAAAATATTCAGTAATTGTTTTACAAATTCTTTGTAAACAAATATACTGTCATCAAGGTTTTGTTGTTCCATTTATAGAGCAAGGGCAGAGTAGGTTTAGCATATTTCTTAATGGATTTTCTAAATGGTAAATAAGCACTGGCTTCAACTTCAAGTCACCAGCTGCATTAACCCCTAAAAAGAGAGCCATCCTTTGAAGCTTTGAAGCCAGGCATTGTCTTCTCCTCTCTAGTTATGAAAGTCCTAGATGGCACCTTCTTCCAATAAAAGACTGTTTTGTCTACATTGAAAATCTGTTGTTTAATGTAGGCACCTTCATTAATGATCTTACCTAGATCTTCCGGATAACTTGCTGCAGCTTCTACATCAGCATTTTCTGCTTTACTTTGTACTTTTATGTTATGGAGATTGTTTCTTTCCTTAAACCTCATAATCCATCCTCTGCTAGCTTCAAACTCTTCTTCTGTAGCTCCCTCACTTCTCTCAAACTTCACAGAATTGAAGAGAGTTAGGCCCTTGCTCTGAATTAGGCTTTGGATTAAGGGAATGTAGTGGCTGTTTTGAACTTCTATCCAGACCGCCAAAACTTTCTCCATATCAGCAATAAAGCTGTTTTGCTTTCTTAACATTTGTGTGTTCACTGAAGTAACACTTTTAATTTCCTTCAAAACTTTTATTTTGCATTCACAACTTGGTTAATTTTTTTGTGCAAGAGGCCTAGCTTTTGGCCTACCTTGGCTTTTGACATGCTTTCTTCACTAAGCTTAATTATTTCTAGCTTTTGGTTTAAAATGAGAGACATGAGCTCTTCCTTTCATTTGAACAATTAGAAGCCATTGTAGGATTATTAATTGGCCTAATTTCTATATTGTTATGTGTCTCAGGAAATAGGGAGGCCTGAGGAGGGGTAGACAAGGCCATGACCAGTTGATGGAGCAGTCTGAATATGCACAACATTTGTCTATTAAGTTCATCATTTTTTAAGGGTACAGTTTGTGTCCCCAAAACAATTGCAATAGTAACATCAAAGATCACTGATCACAGATCACCATAACAAATATAATAATAATGATAAAGTGATATAATATTGTGAGAATGAACCAAATGTGACACAGAGACATGAAGTGAGCAAACACTCTTAGAAAACTGGTGCCAATAGAATTGATCAAGGCAGGGTTGCCACAAAACTTTAATTTGTAGAAAATGCCATATCTGTGAAGCACAATAAAAAGAAGTGCAATAAAACAAGGTATGCCTATATATGAACAATATTTTTAATAAAGTTCTGTTTAAATTTGGCTTTTAATGAGTGTAATGTAAGTACAGCCAGCCTTTTGTATCCGTGGGGGATTGGGTACAGGAAATTGGAACTGAAATCTGTGGATGCTCAGGTCCCTTAGAGTTGGCCCTCGGCATCCTCAAGTTTTGCAGCCATGGATATGGAGGGCCAGCTGTATATGTATTGAAAAAAAATCTGAGTACAAGTGGACTTGCACAGTTCATATCCATGTTGTTCAAGGATCAACTGTTTTCTAGAATCAGTGGTCCCCAACCTTTTTGGCACCAGGGACCGGTTTCGTGGAAGACAATTTTTCCACAGACGGGGTGTGGGGGGATGGCTCAGGCAGTAATGCGAGGGATGGGGAGCGATGGGGAGCAATGGGGAGTGGCAGATGAAGCGTTGCTGGCTCTCCCACCGCTCAGCTCCTGCTGTGCGGCCCAGTTCCGAACAGGCCATGGACTGGGCTGGGGAAGGCTGTTCTAAATGGTATAAGTATTTTATTACAGTTTAATTAGCAGCATGTCTTTTCCATACAAAGAATTTGTAAAAAACAATTACTGAATATTTTAAACCCACTGTTGAGACCTACTTCCATAGTGTAACATAAAATAATGATGTGTTTTATAGCAAAAGAGACATATATGATGTATAGTTTATAAATTGATACTTCACAGATTGATATTTTCTTGCATGTCTTTTGAAGGTTTTGCGTTTGGTCTAAAATGTATATATATTAACAAAACAAAATAACAAATCATCTAAGAGCCATATATGCATTTAAAAATTACTTAGCAAAATTATGTATCTATCTTTAACAATGGTGTAAAACCAAAATAAATATTAAAAATTTCCTTGTAAGATTTATCTTCTGAATCTTCCTATAACACTTGTGGTAAATGAGCAGTCTCTCATGCAGAGGAGAGAGACTAAATTTAAACGTTCTATTCTTTCATGTTTCAGTAGCACCTAAGGAGCTAATTTAAGTCTGTTTAATGTAGGTAGCATAGATGGGGTCTCCCTGACTGGCAAAGAAAACATTTTGATTATTCCTGACAGTTCAGCCAATGGAAAATAATACACTTCATGTTTACTCATGAACAAACCACTCTGCTAATAGCCTAAGAAGTGTGAATATAAAAAAAAAAAAAAAAAAAGAAGTGTGAATATAAACTAGGATACAAATAAATGCTTGCTGAATAAAATGAAATTAAGAAAAAAATAAAATGAGATCCCAGAGCTGCAATGAGTTTGGTAGATGGAGGAAATTGAACACGAGTGTTTGGCGTTTGGGTTTGAACAAGAAGCTGTAGTTGTATTTCAGGGTTGTGGTCTTTTATGAACTTCTGACTTATAAAATTCCCAGAAGACACATGATGTTAGTCAATAACAAGGAAACACAAATAATTTAGAACTTACTGTTTTGGAACTGTATGGAGGTTCCTTAAAAAATGAAATATAGAATTACCATATGGCACAGCAATCCCACTACTGGGCATATACCCAGAGAAAACCATAATTCAAAAAGACACATGAACCCCAGTGTTCATTGCAAAACTATTTACAATAGCCAGGACATGGAAGCAACCTAAATGCCCATTGACAGACGAATGGATAAAGAAGATGTGGTACATATATACAATGGAATATTACTTAGCCATTAAAAAGGAATGAAACTGGGTCACTTGTAGAGACGTGGATGGACCTAGAGACTGTCATACAGAGTGAAGTAAGTCAGAAAGAGGAAAAACAAATATCATATATTAATGCATATATGTGGAATCTAGAAAAATGGTACAGATGAACCGGTTTGCAAGGCAGAAATAGAGACACGGATGTAGAGAACAAACGTATGGACACCAAGGGGGGAAAGTGGTGGGGGGTGGGGGTGGGATGAATTGGGAGATTAGGATTGACATGTATACACTGATATGTATAAAATATATAACTAATAAGAACCTGCCGTATAAAATAAATTAAATTAAAAAATAGAAAAAGAACTTGTTGTTTTGAAGTTCATTTTCTGAGGTTTCCCACATTGGGAAAGATTAAATAAAGTTATTTTAAATTACTTTTGTGTGTGTGTGCTCCCCAGTACATCTGTTTTGCTATAAAAATCCTAAGTTCTGCTGGAAACTATTGAAAAATGTAAAATATGGTTTTGGAATTTGCTTGGGAAAAATATAGAACCCAGCACTAACAAACAGATAAAATATTACCATGACTTTCTTTAGAACAGCAGGGATTTTTGTAACCATTATAGCTTCTGCTACTGTTTTGACCTCCAAGGATTGAAGATCCAAATACTAACTGTTAGTGAGCTCTGTCAGTTCTGGAGAGAACTTTGGAGAAAGAAAAGAGGTTCACAACCATGGGAGGGAGGTAGAAGGAGGGGGTGGAGGGTGGCAGCGGGGAGGGTTGGATGTGTTGCTGCCTTTTATGGAGGCTTGACTGCTAACTCCAGAGGTTATCTGATATTCTAGGCTGTCATTAATGAGTGTCATTAAAAAAATAAGAAAGCAGAATTGTGTAAAGCACTGTGGCTGGTTAGGATATAAATATAACAATGAAATGCTCACCTACCATCGGTCGAAATTTAAAAATAGAATATTTACTATTAATTGATTTGTAAACCTTGTTATATTTATCATAGTAATAGATGAACTCAGTATCATATCAAAAGCATAGAACCCCTTACATTGAACCACTTATGTTGTCTCCTGTTTCTTTCTTCTCCATCCTTAATCCCTCTCCTACATGTTATTTTTTCAAAGTTTTTATTTCTATATTTTTTTGATATTTAGCTTTATTACTCTAGACATTATGCATATGGTTCTACTCTTGGATTAACAAATACAGATAACTTTTGATTACCCAATATGAAATGTGCAAATTTAGCTGGATTGTACCATCTTCTCTTCCATGTTTCCTTTCCCAGTATCTGATATTTATATTGTTTTGAGGTCTTTCATTGACTGGTTCTCTAACTTGACTTAATATACTTAAACCTCAATTAAGTTTCCCATCTTTTTAGTCTCCAATATGTAAGATGACGGTATTAACGTCCCTATTTTTTCAATTTTTCTTCCATTCCTCCTTTCAGCTCTATCTTTAACAATTACTGACATTTAGCTATAATTATTAATAGTTATATTGTGCAATACAACAAAATCTTCTGTACTTTGTTTATAGTTTTAATTTAAAAGTTAAAAAAGTAAACTGTCTTTGTGTTATTATTACCATATAAATATGTTTTTTAATACTGAGCTAAGTTTTGTATCATATTATTAATTTCCTTCTCTGTAAGTCTAACATAGGATCTCTTGGTTTATACTGAGCACTAAAGTTTAATTATTTCCCCTACAGCCATTCACTCACTTTATTTTATTTTATGTTTTTAAATACTGACATATTTTCATTCACTTCATAGTTTGATCATACCTTTCTTGTTCTTTTTTTTTTTTTTCCTGCATTTTCTGATGTCATTTGTTCTGTTATATCCTGCATCCTCCTTTTCCCATACTTTCATCCATACTTTCTTTCCTATCAAGTCTCTTTCCTTCCTGGAAAAATCCTTCCCTCAGTCCTTTCTGCAAAGGCTGGATTTCCATTTGTTACTCCTCTGGATTCAATAACAGTTTTGCAGTTTTCTTAGATCTCCTACCTTCTCTTCCCCCCTTTCCTTATATATAAAGAAATTTCTTAAGAGAATTCTATGGGGGGTAAACATTCTGAAACATGCCTGTCTGAGCAGTCTTTATTCTGCAGGCACACAGTGACATTTACTGCAGTCTACTTTGTTCTAAGTCATTTTCCTCAAATCATCCAAGGAGGTGCTCAATTGTCTCTTGCATCTATGATTGCTGACATCAAGTCCAATGTCAGTCTAATTCTTATCCTTTTGTACTTTTTTCAATTTCTAGAAGCATTCAAGTAGTTATATCTCTAAGTAGTCATTTTTCATCAGTTTTTGTCTCTGAACAATTTTAAGATTTTATTTTTTTCCCATTCTACAAAATTACCAACATTATTTCTTTCATTATTTTCTATGTTCCACATTTTTACCTCTCTTTTGGACTTGTATTAGATAAATCCTAGAGCTCTTCAATTATTTTTTACATGTCTTTTCCCTCATTTTTTCTCTTTTTATCATTTTGTTCCATAATCTTAGAGATTTCTTGATTTTCATTGTACAAAATTTCATTTTGTTTTGTTGTTATTATATTTAAACATACTTAATGATTTAACATTTAAGAGTTCAGTCTTGATCCCTGATTATTCTGTTTCTGTAACATTTTTCTTTGCTTACTAGCTAAAGTTTCTTCACAAAGTTCTCTAGGTATATCAATTATAGAGATTTATTTTAATCTTGTGTTTTTTAGTTAAACATATTACAATTAGCTTCTTACCCTCCTGGTCCTTTTTCTTTTTTTTTCATTTTGGTTACATTTTCCCCATGTTGCTGGCTCCCTGTAAATTCTTGGTGGTCCTTGATTCACTTAGGACACATAATAGGTAGTGCCTGAGACATATAATGTCTGCAGCTTGGATGGGTTTCATCTGATAATATGGAGGACTGTTTTATCAGTGGGAAATTTGACTACAGCCTTTTTGGGAACAAGAGAGAGAGGTCTGGCAGTGAGGTCATCTGTTTTAAAATCTGTGGCAGAATCATCCAGAGGAAAAGTAGTTCTCTCTGAATAGTGTATCTATGTTCCCTAGAAGAGAATAATATGAATTATGTCTTGGGGGTAAATAATAGCTGACAGCTTCTCTGGCACAGATGGACTGGAAGTGACCAACCAAGGCTTTATTTCATTTTTGTTCTTTGCTTTGTTTTGTTTTTAACAGCTGCAATAAGGTATAATTGACACATCATATGTGGTACACATTTAAAGTTAATATGTGCTATTTGGTAGGTTTTTACACATGTATACACCAGTGTAAAAAACACCACAATCGAGATACTGAATGTGGGCTTCCCAGGTGGGGCAGTGGTTGAGAGTCCGCCTGCCGATGCAGGGGACACGGGTTCATGCCCCAGTCCGGGAAGATCCCACATGCCGCGGAGCGGCTGGGCCCGTGAGCCATGGCCGCTGAGCCTGCGCGTCCGGAGCCTGTGCTCCGCAACGGGAGAGGCCACAACAGCGAGAGTCCGGCGTACCGCAAAAAAACAAAACAAAACAAACAACAACAACAAAAAGATACTGAATGTATTCCTCACTCCTGAAAGTTTTCTGCAAAAATTACCTTATGACAGTCTGTGTAATCCCTCCTGCTCCTCCCTACCAAGCAACCACTGACTTGTTTTCTGTCACTATATTTTGAGTTTTCTACAATTTTACATATTGGAATTGCACTGTGCTTTTATTTTTTTTTTTTTTTTTTTTTTTTGTTGGGCTTCTTTCACTCAAAGTAATTACTTTGAGAGTTCTGCATAGGATATGTCTTTTATCAGACATGTGATTTGCCAAAATATTCTCCTGGTCAGTGGCTTAATGTCCTTGAAACTTAATTATCATTTTTAAAAATTTATGATTATGCTTTTGCAAACCAATGTTTATAAACAACCTCCCCACCTTTTGAACTTCAGGTTTTAGCTTTGTCCTTGGCAATACCTGCTGTCAAGGAGGCCTGGACACTTCCAATCCCAATTAATAGATCAGTTTCTATCTTTTGTTCAGCTTTCTCTAAATATATTAGAGGGCTATGGCTTGTTCATAATCAAGCAATCAAGCTACTTCCATACTTTTCAAATTTCTGATATTTGTTGAAACACTCTATTTACTGGTATAAGCTCCCTTTTTTCCCCATCCCCACCCCATATATTTGCTTTTAAGAAAGTGTATTGTTTTGTTCTCCTTTAACTTACACTTCCTTTGTATTCCTTTGCATTTGCAGCACAAAAATAGCCAAAGATAATAAGAAATGAATAGGTGTGCCTGTGTTCTAATAAAACTTTATTTACAAAAATAAGGGGAGGCAATTTTTTTGTTTTTTTGTCCAGGAACTTTCCAGAAGACCCATGAACTCTTAAATAGCAAGTATTGTAGGATATATTGAATCCTAACGTTCAATGATCCTCTTGTATCAAACATAGCCTTACTGTGTCTCTAAATCTCAAACTATTAAATCATGATATACTGTAATCCCAACCAAGCATTGAAAACCACACTTAAAACTGACATCCAAATCTCATAACTATCTTAATGTTGACCTCTCCTGCTGGAACAGTATTAATACAAGGAAATGTTTTTCCTTACTGCTGAAAACAAATTCAGTTTGGTCTTATAAACAGAAAGTTTTGAGATTATTATGAGAAGCAAGCATTTGATGTTTGCCTTCTGCTAGCTTATCCCTTACTTCTCTTATGCTTTCTTTCTTTTCTTCTGGAGTACACGTCTGCCCTATCTCTTTGTGAATACCATAGGTCCTTCAAGGTGTCATTCAAATCCTCTCTTCACCATGGGTCTGTCCCTTCTACTCCTTGGTGAAAAGTCATTTCTCTAAGACTTGGGATACCCATGACTATATATATATATATATATATATATATATATATATATATATACATATATATATGTATAATCTCATATAAATTCCATGGGGAAAAAAGATACATGGAATTTAAACTCAGGAAGATCTGGGTTTGAACGTTGGCCCCACCACCTATGAATGCTTCTTACCTTCCTTCAGCCAATTTTCCTTTTTTATACAATTACATCATTACAATCCACTTTATATGATTGCTTTAAGAGCTAAAAGATATAGTGAAGTTAACTAAATTTTGTTTTTTACATATAGTGTTTCAAATGTTGTGACAGAAAATTTTGAGATAATTTGTTTGCATCCCTAAGGTTTACATTTCTACAGGTGCTAAACACATATGGGATATTTCTCAACAAAACTTATTGTATTTAATCCTTTCTAATTTACTGTTATATTTAATTTTGGATCCCCTAGTCGTCATTATGCTTCATATACTAGTGTTATCCCCAGAACCAACTTTGTGTTATGCACATCCTCTATTCTGTATAATAATCCCTTGAAACAGGAAGGTATCTTAATTATTCAACAAGTATGTGAATGTATTTTCCTAAGCTGCCTAATAGCAAAATTCAGTTAAATTATTTTTCTAAGCCTAGAAAGTAACTGATGACAAAAATATAAGCATGTACAAAGCACAAAGGTTCACCATTTGAAACTCTTCTATGTCTCATACATTTGCAAACTTAAAATCTTATGTCTGCCAAAGGGACAGAAATAAGGTATTTTCTGAACCATAGTAAGAAAGGCTTTACATGGTTGTCTTTCTGAAAACCAATTAGAGATATAAAAATTGATATCCAGAAAAACAAAAAAACTAATAGCAGGCATATTTAGATTTGCCATGTTCTTTTGCTATAGACTTTAATGCTAATAATATCAAATAGACGTTTGCAGTGGGACACAGCAACTTGCTTTCAAATCTTTTAGTTTGCAATGTATTTGTGTCATCATTGAATTTGTTCACTTTTTGTGTTTGCAGTGCTTGAATCAAATATTATCATGGCTCAAGCACATAAGCAGTGATAGTGTTTAGCTGAAGAGGGTAGCCTCTCAACTAGTCCATCTAAACTTACAGAAGTTAATAGATGGATCCTCAAGAGACAAAAAGAAAAATAGAACAGATTATAAATTATAAGGGCCAAAACTTGTGTGCACATTCTTATGGGAATTTAATTTCTCTTAGAGCAGATTGGAAATTTCTTTCAAATTACCTTTTCTGTAACAAATATCATTTTTACCAGGGAAAAGAAATGTTTAGTTCTGATGACCATGAAAACAACACACATACTAATTTCAAGTTCAGATAGCAGAGTAAAAGGGTGAGATTCAAGTGTAGAAGTCAAGTCTATTTCTGTGCTTAAGTCATAATAGTACTCAAGAGATGGAGTTCTTTAGACAAAAAACACTTTCCTTTATGTTACAATAAAGAGACTTGTTTTGTTTTAATAAGTTAGACTTTCTATTTAGTATTTCAAAATAACTATTTTTCTGTGCAATTGTTTCCCCAGCTCTGCTTCTTCTCGAGGCTAATGATGTTGTTACAGAACACCATACCCTAGGATCATTTTACTTTTTAACATTCACCTTTCAAGTGTTTATGTCCTTCATAAGAAGTGTGATTCCTCTCCTCCCGTTATTTAAAAAAACATTGAATCTGAAGTTAAATCTAAAAGATAAACTTATCATATGAAGTTACATGTGTTTATATCCTTTATACTGTAGCTCCCAACTTTCCATCAAGGAAGAAGAAGGGTACAGTATGATGTAGTTGGAGAATTATAGACTTAAGAAACTTGATATTTAAAATTATAATGGGCACTGACCAAGAGATTCTAAATGTTCCCTCCTCCTGGAGAGGTAAAAGAGGGGGAGGAGATTAGAGGGAGGGAGAAAGAAAGAGAAAGAAAGAGAGCTGTTGTATAAAATGAAATCAGTGAAAACACATTATAAATTACATAAATTTTAAACTTGCTTTCTCTCCCTGTGGTGAATGTCTTGTATCTCCCAGTGCCTGTGTTTGATAAACCACCTTGATTTGGATATATATTTTTGAGTGAATGGAGAGATAGGCACAAATAATTGAATCAGGGAACCTGACTAGAGAGACAAGATTGGCAAAGAGAAATGAGGAAAAGAGATTGGGCTTTCAACCTGGGAATTATTTGCCTCTATAAGATTACTAAGTAAAAAAATGTCATAAGTAAAATATCAATATTTTTTTGAGTACTTTCACAAGTGGCCCTACATCTTTTAGCTGTGTCTTAAACACCATGGGTAAAAATCACCATCAACATCATCATCATCATCGGATATGCTTTTTACTCTAGCCTAAGAAAACACTGATTTTAGAAATTGTAGGTTAAAAATTTAAATATATTTAGAGTTAAACTAATTTTTTTTTGAAATGTACATTTATACAGTAACTTTTTTCTTTTTTTTTTTCTGGTACGCGGGCCTCTCACTGTTGTGGCCTCTCCAGTTGAGGAGCACAGGCTCCGGACGCGCAGGCTCAGCGGCCATGGCTCACGGGCCCAGCCGCTCCGCGGCATGTGGGATCTTCCCGGACTGGGGCACGAACCCGTGTCCCCTGCATCGGCAGGCGGACTCTCAACCACTGCGCCACCAGGGAAGCCCTATACAGTAACTTTTTAAGACATAAGATTTGATAGTCATTCTCCTCTCCTGGTGAGTCAGAATATTATAAAACAGGAAGCTAGGCTAATCAAACTGTCAAACAAAATGAGACACCAAGACAAGAATGGACAAGAGAGGTGGTTCCTTGCTCAATAGCAAGCTAAAACTAGCAGAAGCCTGTTCTTTAACTAAGAAAACAATTGGAAAAAATCTTCCCTAAGGGTAGGATGTAAAACAATGCAGCTAAGAAATAAGTACTAAAAGTTTTGAAAATTGGAAGGTTCTTATTAGTGACTGCAATTGTTTGGTTTGTTTATTCATCCATGAATTCCATCATTTTGGTGCAAAAAAAGAATGAAAGTTGGAGAGAGATTGAATGAAATTTTCCCTTTTCTGTATAAAATATCTCTAAAGATTAACTTTTGGGATTTTAATTTATGTTGCTTACTTTAATACAACACACATTTGTAGAACTATGTATTTTATGTTAATTGAAATTCAAGGACTTAAGCAGAGAGTGCCTCATGTCATGGAATTTTGATCTAAGGGCTTTTGATCTAAGCTTCCACCATTATTTATATACTGAAAGATGTTTTTCATTTATTATAAGATTACATAGGGAGGGAAAATACTATGTATATATTAAGCACTATATGTTCTTCCATATTAAAGGAGTGTTGGGAAACCAGCTTCTGTAGAGATTGACAGCTGGCTGTTGAATACTGAACAAACATTGTTCTTGCATTTAAAGTGGATCCCTTTCCCTTTAGCAGCAAGGAAGAAGTAGAAAGGAACCTTACATTTCAAAATTTGAACTTTTAAAATGCTGTTCTCCATAGATCTAGCTAATCAAACTTGTGAACTACCACTTAAAAATAGTTATAATAAAAATAAATTATGAGATTTTTGAAAAAAGACATAAATTTTAAAATAAAACAGCTTTAATACTAATTGACATAAGAGGGAAAGTTTAGGTGAAACGATACACTAAAATAAATTTAATCATTTTTCATAGTAAGATTTACTTAATAAAAAAACACATTATAATGTGTTACTGTGTGAAAAATGTTGCATATTTTCCCCTATAACACAGTTTTTCATATAATTAACTTAATAATATTGTACCTAAGCCTAATAAGAAACTAAAAAAAAAAAAAAATGGTGTGTCTAGGAATTTCCTTTTGCTTTGTTAATCTCTTTTTAAACTACATTTTGCTCATGTGTTGAATTGACTCAATTCACAATTACCAAGACTGGGATATCAAAACTCTTTGCTTGATATCTTCAGGAACACAGGAGTTTTGAGAATATCACATAGATTAAGTAAAGCAGACACGCTTTCTACTCTGAGAATTTTAATTAGCAAATTACCTACTTGGTCAGTCTTCCCTTAATATCAGATACTAGTCTTTTATTTACCTATAAAAGTGTGCTGTAGCATATTCTTTAAACCTTTGAAGGAATAAAAAAAAATATTTCAGTAGTTCTGATGTTTTTTCCACTACAATATGAACTCAGCTCTGATTTGCATATCTCTGCAAGCATCAGCTAACAGGTAAGTTTTAAAGACCTTTAAGAAGTTTATTTTTGATTATTTTACTCAATTCCTTCATTTCTTTAAAGGCGTATCCTAAAAAGTTTGGAAATAAAGTAACGTATTAAGACAGAGTACCAAAATAGTGAATGATACAAGCGTTTATACTTGCGTTAATTTGTGTATTCTGGACCAGTCCTTTGGAGACCTTTAATGTGCATATAAATCACCTGGGATTCTTGTTAAAATACAGTTTTTGAATCAGGAAGTCTGGGATAAGGCCTGAGATTGTGTGTTTCTAGCAGTCTCCCGAATGATGCTATAATGCTACTGCTGCTGGCCCTTGAGCACACTTGAGGTATTAAGGGAATCTACCACAAGTGTTGTAAATGCTATAGCTACCTTTTTAAAAGAAGGGAAGAAAGTCAGAAGTAAGTCCTCAGTGTTGAGAAAAATGGTAAAAGACCTTGTAATGAGCACATACAGAAGTAGATTACTGGATATTCTGCTTAGCTCAATAGTCTGGGTTATCTGATTCCACAGGGTATGCAATGTTCAGTCTTTGAGATATATTACAAGACTACAAGTCATAGAGAATTGACAACAATACAGATAACTCCTGATGAAGGAAATTGACTTTGTCTTGTATATTTGCAATTGATTATTGCCTTTTGAATTTATATTTGTATTAACAAATTCATTTTAGGCTCTGTAGTCATTTTATATTTGAATGAGAGTCATCATCTTTCTTTTTAAAAATTGTCTTTGAATTTAATGACAGGCTTCATTTAAGTGTTAGAATTCAAACTGAGCCCGATTATATAGGTAAGAAATATTTAGGTCAAAAGGATGTTAGGAAGAATGTATTCTAGGAGAAGGGAAAACATGAGAGAAATGATGGGAAATGATATGATGCATTTATGAGCAGGAAGGTAAGTTTGGTTGGTAGTGGGGTCTAGTGTGTGTGAAGAGCTAGGTATTCAAACGGGCACTTCGCCTGAATGCAGTATTTAAAGAGAATTAGTCAGAAATAGAGGTTAAAAGAAGAGATTAAAATGAGGTTAAGGGCTTCCCTGGTGGCGCAGTGGTTGAGAGTCCGCCTGCCGATGCGGGGGACGCGGGTTCGTGCCCTCGTCCGGGAGGATCCCACGTGCCGCGGAGCGATTGGGCCCGTGAGCCATGGCTGCTGGGCCTTCGCATCCGGAGCCTGTGCTCCGCGGCGGGAGAGGCCACAACAGTGAGAGGCCCGCGTACCGAAAAAAAAAAAAAGAGAGAGGTTAAAAAACATCAGAAATTCCTAGTAATTATAATAATTTTTGGCATAATGATGGACATTTTAGCTCAAAGTTGACAATATCCAATGAATGACTATAGAAAAGAATAAGAGGAAAACCAGCCAAAACGACCATAGCTATTTTTAGAAAATTTTTACGTTAAAATCATTTCAAACTTATGGAAATGCAGCAAGATTAGTACAGAGAGCTCTCATGTGACCAGACTCACCATTTTTATTTTATATTTTGCCACATTTGGGTTTTTTTCCTCTTTCTCCCCCTCTTTATGTGTGTTTGTGCCTGTGTATGTTTGCGTGTGTGTATGTGTGTGTTTATCTATTATCTCTCTGTGTCCTTTTCTCTCTCGCTCATATATTTTCTTAATCTCTTTAGAGTTAGTCTCAGTGTCATAATTCCTACAGTTTTGAAGTAGACTTTTTAAAGTTAGCTATTCTCTAAGAAAAAATTATAAATATTTTTAAAATTAAATTGAAAAGACTAAACGATCGCAAGAGAAGCTGTTTTCATCAATGGCAGTTTTAGCTAACAAATACAACATAGTATTTAACTTAAAATTAATCCTTTACACCATGATATGTCACCTGAATTTTTGGACAAAACACTGATGAGACACCTTTTTTCTTTCCTGGATACTATAACAGCTGTATATTTTTCTAAGTGCGTTAATTTAGGATTCCCAGCATCAAAACACAGATTGCTTTGCCCACAAAGTTTCCCTCATTTTTTATTGAAGGTCAGATGTCACCAAATTGGCTCAAGGGACTTATCTGGCTTGTTGTCTCTTTTTGTAAAATCACACCAGTGAATGAAGAATGGCATCTCTATTTTTAAAATCATCAAAAAATTAAAGAATAGTATTTTGTGACGTGAAAAATATATACAGTTCAAATGTCAATGTCCATAAATAAATTTTTATTGGAAACCAGCCATAACATCCCCTTCTGTACCACCTGTGGCTGCTTGGCACTGCAATGGCACAGCTGAGTAGTTGTCACAGAGGTTTTTCCCACAAAGCCTAAAATACTTAGTATCTATCCTTTTAAAGAAAAAAGATGGTCAACACCTACTCAAGACCATATGAGGTGATCTGCCTCTTTCTTTAACTGTGAAGTGGTTGACAGTGGTGATGGTGGTGCCCAAATATGTTTGTTCTAGTTCCCGGTTCTGTGAGGCTGCTTCTCTGTAGTCTCTCAGTGCAGCATCACATGTTGTATGACAAACTATGAAGTGTGGAAAAGAACTACTCCTCACAACAATTCTCCCCCATCCTTTAGGAATTGAATGGCCTATGCCTTCTATACAATTCTGTCCCGATTATATTTTGTTCAAGTCCAAATTTTCCCAGATGAACAAAAAATACTCAGATGGAAAATGGCCAAAATATCTTAACTGTAAGACTGGGTTCTCCGAGGGTCACATGGCCCATTTCACCCTGCAGATTTTTCATTCATTGGGAACAGATGGGCACAATCCTTTGTAAAGAGGTTCTCAGCCCTCCTAGAGACCTTTGGAAATGTTTGGAGGCCTTAATTTTTTTTTTCTTAAAAACTGAAAACCAGCTACCAATTTAATGGGTAGATAACAGAGGTGTGAAACATCATGCAATACATATGTGACAGTAAAAAATTATCCTTTCGAAGACTTCAGCACACACTCACTGAGAAATACTGCTTTGAAGCATTAAAAAAAACACACAAAAACTTTCATTGTCTGTCTTTCAAAATACAGTCGAACAGGATTTGGTGCCCATCTGGCTTGGCAACAACATACCACTAATAAAATAGCAACACTCAACCAGATGAAGACAAGGGGCCAAGGCTTCCAGGCATGTGCAGTTTTACTGCTGCCATTTAGAGAGAAGTCTTAGATGGCTTACTATTTTTTTTTTTGTAAGTAAGTTTAATTTCACTTAAAAGTTTACATACTCTCCTTCATGTAATATTTTAGAAAAGATTTCCAGACAAAATTGCTTCATTTTAATTTAATACAGATTAAAAT
The DNA here is from genome assembly GCF_003676395.1 of Aethalodelphis obliquidens. Classification (NCBI taxonomy): domain Eukaryota; kingdom Metazoa; phylum Chordata; class Mammalia; order Artiodactyla; family Delphinidae; genus Aethalodelphis; species Aethalodelphis obliquidens. The sequence continues at coordinate 21,711,963 of NW_020837959.1, read as the reverse complement.
GATTTCCATGCCATATCACAGTTGAAAACCATGTCCTTTTAGGTTTTACTCGATATTCTATATACTCTTTCTGGGATGAACCATTTTTTCTTTAGCCAGTGGTTAGAGGGTTCATAGCTTCAGAGATTTTAGCCCTCACAAGGAACTGATAATACTGTTAGTGGACTTAATTATATTTATAGACATAATTGTTTTTATTCAACATTAGAATTGACCAATCATTTTTTATTCTTAGCACAGGAGTCCAAAGTTAGATCTATTGATCCACTAAAGTCGGATACTTTAATAGAATATATAATGAAAAAATGTCAGTAATCTTAAGCTGAATTGTTAAATCTACCCCATAGTAGATTAGGGGTAGTCATGATTTTTGTACAGTTGATTATCTTCCTATTTTGCTCCATAAAATATTAACGTAGAAGTGGAGACACAATTTTGGTCTTGAATCTCTAATTCATACCTATTACTAACTTGTCCTGCATATTCATGTGACTTATATTTCATGATTCATTTTGAAATATCACTTTTCAGTTTCCTAAACCTGTAAAAGCAAGTTTCATTATTCCTGTGGGGTTTTTTGTGGTTTTTTTTTTTTACCCAAAATAGAATTGCAGTCAGATTGTGGGAAAGCCTGACCAAGTAGAAAAGCAAAATCTTGATTCGTTTAGGCATCTTGAGTCAGAGTGGAAGGGTTGCAGATGGAGTCTCAGGGTGCCTGGTTTACCCCTGGGGCAGAGTTGACTGTTTACCACAGGAACTTATACTTGAGCCATCCAATCCATGTCAATATATATCTTTATGATATAACGTTATTGTTTGGATGGCTTCCAAGAAATTTATTCATACTTTATGCAAAAACCAAATTCTGTTAAAAAATATAAATTGTGTCCTGATGATTAAGGTGTGGCTGAAGGTCTTTTACCTGCTTGTGGAGAGGAGGTCAAATCCTTTAGGCATGGAAGGTAAAATCTACTCCCAATCATTTGGCTTTGAGAATTCAATGGGATTTCAGAGAACCATGCACACTTTAAGGCAGACTTCCCTCACAATCACTAACGAGTTTATTTACCCATTTCCTGTCTCTTTGGTTTCTGCCATCTGCCTTGAAGGGACATCTACAGCATTTTTTGTTATGAATATTTACCTGAGATATGATGTGTATTTTCAGAGATCATTAGGATTTTCATTTTAATTTGTCAGACATTTGTTATACCAGGAAATCGGCCTGTACAAACTTTGACTTGAGGCTCTAATCATTAGAACACCAGTGGCCAGACTGGTACGTGACTATTTTTAGTGTTGGACCCCTGAAAAATGTCAAGTACATGCACTTTTAATGCCATTGATTCTGCACAGTGAGATTAGGTCCCTTAATCCTCTTTTGTAAAGATTCATCTGAGGCCATGTATGGATCAATTGAAACCGACTATTGCCTTTGACAGTAAAAGTTGAAAAGCCAATCTGTAAATCGCTCCCAGCTCTAATGTATAAAGACAGTACCACCTAAGAGATGAACTTCCAGGATTTTCTTAGTGCCCCTTATCTGTTAGTGATGAATTGCTCTTTTCCCCAGACTTTCTCTAGTAAAGCAGCCAGAGTTTCATAAATAAAACTGTCGTGATGTTGGGCTTTGCCTTAATCTATCCATGCCACTTCCATTAAAGGGAATCTTTTGTGTTCATTCACCTTATGGCAATAAAAGAACTTGTTTCGAAGAAGTCTGACTAAGCATCAGAGCTGACATTTAAATGTAGTATTCCATTGTGAAACACAAGGACCAAGATTCCACAGAGACCTGCCAAAGGCTATATGCAGCTATAATGGCAAAAAGAGGCACCTGTGGAATATCATTTTGATCTGGGTAATAAAGTACCAGGAAAAATTCAGGAATAAAGCCTTGTCTCTGTGACTCTTCTGACACTGAGGTTATGGGGTCCCTTGCAAATTCATATGCATTTTAGTTATCTGATGAAAACACTGCAACATAGTACCCAGGTACCTGATACACAGTCTTCAGAAAGAAACCATGCTCAATTTTTCTTTTTTTCTATATTTGCTTCTGAGGAATAATTGCATTTCCAAGGAGTATTTTGTGAGAGAACTCCTGATTTTTGTTTTTCTATTGAATGATGTATTCCTTTCCAAGTATTACATCAGTAAGGGAGATTAGGGCTTCAATTACACTTATTTGTTTAAATCTCCCTGTTTATCATGCCACCTAGGCCATAGGTTACATTAACTTGGGATTATGTTAGGCCTGACATTAAGATTTTGATAAAATAATTAAGAATTTAAGTATCCCTGTAGCAGAACAAAACACATAAATGGCTGTCTCGAATAAGTGAGGTTAAACTCTATTGATGGTTAAAAAATAGTGTCCTAAAAAGTCAGTGATGACAAAACAATGAAGGAGTGATTTATAAAGTGCTATCAATATTAAACAAATGAACAAAAACCACACTGAATTAATAGCACGAATACCATCTCACTTCATTTTCTAAAATAATCAGGTAATGGTCAGAACCACTTTTCTTTTTCACAGTCTATGACGTGGAGTTAAAAGAGAAAATATTAGGACATGGTATTCCCAGTTCCTCCGCTCTGCAGTCATGGTTGTGACTTGGCTTGGTCTTGTTTCAAAGAAAATAGGTTCAAATAAAGGGTTTTTTGGAGGAGGAGCTCCTGAGATTCCTTCTGTTTGTGTGGTCTTGTCAGTTCACTTATGTTCTTCTCATCCAAGGAGGATTTTCTGTCCCCAAGATTAAGAAAAAAATCAGTTTGAAAGACACACGGGAAATTAAAATTAACTGTGGACATTTATTTTGTTTTATTTTTTATTTTTTGCGGTACGCGGGCCTCTCACTGTTGTGGCCTCTCCCATTGCGGAGCACAGGCTCCGGACGCGCAGGCTCAGCGGCCATGGCTCCCGGGCCCAGCCGCTCCGCGGCATGTGGGATCCTCCCGGACCGGGGCACGAACCCGTGTCCCCTGCATCGGCAGGCGGACTCTCAACCACTGCGCCACCAGGGAAGCCCTGTGGACATTTCTTTATTTTCTGAGTTCAAGTTGTAATATTAGTACAATTTAGCTGCCTTCTGAATTTTCCACGTGCTACAAGCATGAAGCTTATGATAGGCGCCAACATGGGATTATTGTCCCTTCTGTCAGCTACCAAATAAGGGCAGGGAGAAGGGGAGGGTATATAATCTGTGAGCTGCCCATCAGTGACTATCTCCAGCCAAAATAAATGTGAGGAGAAGGAGAAGGTGTAGCTTCCAAGACTTTACCCTCACAACTGCAGTAAGCCATCGGGAGAAGAAATTCAAATGTCCTCTGCAAGGAAATGGAGTAGAGTGAAAGAAATTGGTAGAGAAAGGAAGAATGCCTAAGCTTTTTTCCATGCTACTTTTCTAATCTAAACTCTACAGTTTTTCTGGGAATTTGAGTTATAGTAGCTTAGAAATATGCTATGGAAGAAAGTTTGGGGATTCTTCCCATCACTCACTAGAGTATTATGGGGTCATAATACAATGATTGAATTTCTAATTTGTTCTGTTTATACCATATTCTCATCACCATATTGTAGTACACATTTGTCAAAATTAGTGTTCTAGAATCATATATATATATATATATTCGTATAAAATTAGATTTAGAGCTCAGAGTATTATTTCCTGATCCTTTATTCTATTACACAATATTCAGATATAAACCATAGGAATTTTAGCTCTCTGCCTGAGAGAAGAGTTACTTATTCATACATATATATAGGTCTGATGATTTGGGAGAAGCAAATGCAGACAGTTTTGTCCAGAACTAGGCTTTTACAAAGTGAGAAGATTATCTGCTCTATTATATATCTTCTATTGGAGAAGATATGATTGTTAGTGGTTATATAAAATCTTAACGTCATTATATCGTTTGAGGGAGTTCTAATTGGTGGGTGGGTCCTTTCTATGTGTAGAACCAATATTGGATAGAATAATTGCCTCTGTCCATTAGACTCAGAAGCAGATGCTGAGATGGAGTTAGGACTCTGGAAGGTTTCCTGAGGAATAATACCTGAGAAAGATGAAGAATGACATGTGACTGGGCAGGGGTTGCTGTCAGACTGTTATAGAGACCTGACAAAATCTTGCGATATGAAGGAAGAGTTCCTACTAGAGGAGCACCAAAGAAGGTAGAAATGGCTAAGTAAACCTACCACTGCCTTCTCAGTCATTGGCTGGAGTCTACCCCAAGAAGAACATGACTGGCTTAAAATCCAAGGTGGACTCTGAAAGATACAATAGCTAACTAAGTTCTTTGAAGATGGACATCAAGTTCTCTCTTATAAAAGGATTTGAGCTGAGCATCTACATGTCTGACAGTAAACTTCTAAGAGTGGGGTTAATGAAAAGAACAGTCCCATCTTTGCATTTGGTCTCAGGGCCACAAATTATACTCATCATACCCTTATCCAATCTAAATTATCCTCACCTTAGCTCTCATCTCTGCCAGTCTCTGTAGTTACCTGGTGGTATTATCAGACCTCCCTTATAGCTGGCGGGTCTGAATCATTGATAGTCTTTCTCTAGCTTGGCACAAATGCTCAATAAACATTTGTTAAAAGAATGAATTATATTCTTTAACAGAGAAAAATACATAGAATAAAATCTATACATGGACAAGCTTGTAAATGTTTCTGTGTCTTTAAAATACACAATGACAAATGAGCAATGTTTAGGTACTATTTATTACTTATATGGATAGGTGATAGTGTTTTAAAATGTGCTTCTTAGTCTAATGAATGTATCCTCAAAATCAAAAATTATATTTTAAGACATAGAGAGAAAGTGCAATGATTCTAATTCAGATTAAGTGCCAAACCATGGGTGCTTGAGTAAATGTAAAGCTTGCATGTTTATTTGTATCATGCAATAGTGAGGGTGTTAAGTAAATAAATGGTAGAAAGCATCCTGAAGTTAAAAAATTATTTATGAAGATTATATTACAACACATCATATTTTTAATGTGATAACTAGGTACTTTGTAAGGAAATTGCCGTATCAAAATAAATTTTGAAAGAGAAAAAAACTATGCTAAGGCAAATAGTTGTGATTGCAGGTTATAGTTTTACTTTATGTAACACAGCAAGTGACTACAAATAAAACCTCTGCTTATTTATCATTCAGAAATTCCTTTGTGTTTAAAAAGCTTTAGCACTAGAGATGTCTATTTACGCAAACAATAAGTTATGCAACGTATTTCAATATAGAATGATTGTGTAAATGTGGGTTATTTGAATAAGAAGTAAATACATACCGTCCCTGGACATTCTTCCCACGCCCTCAGTAAATGGGGAAGGAAAATTCTTAAGGCATGACCTAAATCAATTTCTATAAGTTTATTTCCTATGTGATCTTTGAGTGGTATTCAGATAGTAGCAAGCAACGTTAAAACTACTGGAAATGGACCTTTCTGTAATGCTTAATATGGGTTGCTCCACATAAATTCAAAAGCTCATTTCACCATAAATAAGTGGATTTATTAACATAAAATACACTAATTAAATTGTATCCCCTAGAATCCAATTTCTTGGTTGAAATATTAGTTCCAACATTCATTACATGTGTGTTTTGCCAAATTATTAAATATCTGTGTGCCTCAGTTGCCTCACTTTCAAAGTGGGTGAAATGATAAATGCCATATGAAAAGAATAACTTTATATTTTTATATATATATATATATATATATATATATATATATACACACACACA
>NW_020837959.1:21705360-21706104 GCF_003676395.1 Aethalodelphis obliquidens | reverse complement strand
ACACACACATGATTACAAATCAGAGACAAAGAAAAAGACTAGGAGGGAAGATTTATCATGTTCCAGGTATCACTTTACATACTTAAAACTTTTCTATCATTCATTCAGCAAATGTATTTCATGTGCCAATTATGGTCCACATTTTTTATTATGCACAGATTATGTAAAGATGAACATCCTATCTTATAATCGTCCCTTTTTCAAAAAAGATGCAAGAAGTGTTTATAGAAAATTTAGGCAAAACAAACACTTCATATAATTTGTTGGTTTGTCAAGGATATGCTAATTTTAGAATACAATAGTCTATTCAATATCCTTGACCGATATTATTGAGATTTTAAATTCATATTGCCCTTTATACAATACATTGTCTACATCACCTTTGTTTTAACTTTGGGAGTAAGGTACAATTAGTCTTTCCTTAAAAAGGGAACAGTGGGGGAATTCCAGACTGTGACTTACTGTTGTACAAGAACCTGTCCTGTGGAATGTGTGACCATTTAATAGAAATGGCTTTACTAGATATCCACAACACCTCTTTGTCCTCCCTAGCTCTCTCATTCACCATCCCCTCCCCACCTCTACAGTTCGTGAGAGGAATAAGAGGTGCCCAAGTTTTCCGATCTGTTTCACTTCCTCAAAAGAACATTTTCCACCTTCCTCACAAGGTACATTCAGGCTCTGTCTCTCCCTGTCTCACACACACACACACACACACACACACACACACACACACACACACAC
>NW_020837959.1:21359231-21705350 GCF_003676395.1 Aethalodelphis obliquidens | reverse complement strand
CACACACACACACACACACACACACACACACACACACACACACACACACACACACACACCTTCCCTTTTTCTGGGCAAGGGAGAAGAAGCTTGAGCGTCTCAAAACAAAATGATGGAAAAAAGAGCTCCATTATGAAGTTAAAATAATAATGTTCTCTTGTTCCACATTTCTTCTTTTAAAGAATATGTTTCTCTACCACGTTCTAGTTGGTAAGTTTAAAACCATGATTTATTCTACCCATAATGGATGGTAGTCCTCATTATTAAGTCTTTACTAAGCATCTATGTATGTATATGATTTCAGGGGTAGCTGAACAAACAACTCTTCTTCCTCAATACATCTCCTAAGGATCTTCATCTGTGTCTAAAATTAATTTTTTAAAAAATCACATTTTAGATTTAAGTGTCATCTGCTTTTAAAGTCTAAATACCTCTGGGATAGGTAACAACTTTGTCACGACATCTGGACTGACAAATTGATGACAGCACTATCCTGTAGAAAACCCTGAAAAAAGAGGAATCAAGATAGTTATGTTTTAATGGGTATTCTAAGTTTATATAGGTATAGTTATTTGTATACAACATATTTTAAGTATAATTACTTGAACACTTACTATGCTCAGACACTAAGACACTTGGTTGACCCTCAGAGTAATCTTGTAAAATAGGTACCACTATTATCACTATTACATATATGAGGGTTTAGAAAAGTTAATAGGTCCAAAGTCATATAGCCAGTAAAAATTAGAACTGGGATGAAAATCCAGGACTACCATGTCTGAGTTTTTAAGTACAAGTGGAAGCACGTAAAGTAATTCCAGAATCCTGGATATTACTTTGAAAGAGCAGGCCCCACTAGGATAACAGAGAAATCAAGAACCAGCCTAATGTACTCACCAGTAGTAGCTTTTATGGAATCACTAAGTTGGAGGAAGGTAAAAAAGACTAATTTAATTCACTTCACAGTTTTGCTTAGGTTGAATTTATTAAACTGCTGCTACCTCAAATTCTGTAAGTTTTGCAATTTCTCATATTTGAAATCAATTTTTAAATCACATCTTATCTTGCATCATCTACCACCTCCCCACTGTTCTGTGTTTATTAAACTTTCCACGTAGGCCTTTGTTTCTTCTTAGTTTTACCATTATTTATTAGGTGGCTATTGTTTTCCAACCACTGTGATATATGGATGAAACAGTTACATAAAGAAAGAGCCAATATGAGAAGAGATAAGGCTGATGATAGAGATATGCATAGATTGCTCTGAGGTATTTGGTCCTTACCCACCGTGACACTGGGATTAAGTCAGGAAATTGACACTGCTTTACTCTTACACATTGTTTTAATAGTCATGAGTGTCATAGAAAATTGAAGTTTTCTTGTGAATTTCCTACATGCTTCCCATTCTCTGTTTTTTCCTCAGTCCAGAATTTTCCCCCAACGATTTCACTGAAAACGCTATCAGTTATTTTAGAGATTACAATTCCCTTAGCCTATGTGTAATTCTCACAATTCTTGGACTCTCTAAAAATATAATATTTTTTACCTTTTTCATTCTTGAAATTTTTGACATTCTTATTTTCCAAGTGCTTTTTCTCCCAATTGATTGTTCTTCCCAGTCTCGTGACTGCTCATTATTCAATCACCCACTTAAATACTGGTGGGTGAAGAGTACTGATCTCTTTTTTGTTTGTTTGTTTTTCTCTACTCAGTAAACCTTAACATTTGCTGAAAACATTATCCTCTATAAAATTTTTCATATGACTTGCTTGACCCTTATTCTGAGAGATGTTTTATTTATTAACTCTTGAACGGGGCTTCAGGAAGTGTAGTTGCAAAAGCTCCAGAAAATGGACATGCAACCAAAGTTAAGAACCACTGTCCATACATTTTCTATGGGCTGTCTCATCCAATCCCAGTTCCTACATATTTAACTCCATTTATAGCTTCTATGTAACCTTCTTAACAAGAAAGTTTTTTTTTTTTTCCTAATAGTTGAAACATAGAAAGCGCCTAGTGAACATGTGATGAATGGAAGAAGGGATAAATGATTCCTCTGTAATGATTTAGGATGATAATAAACTATTTTCCTGACATTATCATTGCCAACTTAATTTCAAATTATCATGAAATAAGAAAAAGGGAATAGTAAAGGCTAAATAGAAAATGTTCTTCGATGTCATCATATCAACTTGCTGTTCGCTACTTATGAAAACTGAAACAGCAAGCTTCTGGCTTTGTATTTTTTTGAAATTGACAGCAAGATTATTAAATAAACTAGTAAAATATGATTTCATGCTATTGTGTTTACTAAGTTGCAGATAACCAGTTTTTTTGTGAAACCCAAAGAATGTCAAAGTGCTGCTGTATGTCACAAACTCTGGTGCTCAAGCTGTTTAATTTTCAAATGTACTCTTAGTAAACAAAAGGAGTTGAGAAACTTGGCATAAAGATAAACTGCCTACAGATGCAAGCAATCATTTTCTAAAAGCCTTTAGTAGTGTTGATTCTTCTTTGGTTTCAATGTGACACAGAGTCTGTCTCTGTTAGTTTACGGATCTATAGTCTTCATGTATAATAGTTTCCCCGTTTGTATGAAGTGTGCATTGAATCAGTTTAAAAGTAAAAAATATTATAAATGCATTTTACCAAATTTGTTATAATCATTGTCAGGATGACTGTTATTTTAATAAATTTTCATTTACTGAAATACAACTTTATCCTTTAAATAACTCATTTAATGTAATTAAATTATATATATTCTGCAAAAGAAAATTTTGTTTGCCATTAACACATACTATGTATCAAATATAGAAAAGTAGATGTATTGTGAAATCTGAAAGGATTTCTCCTGTTTACTAGCCATGTCATCTTGGGCAATTACTTAACTTTCAGTGTTTTCTTGAGTATTAGTTTATGTAAAATGTACCTAATGGAGTAGTTGACACATAGAAGATAATTAATGGAAACAATTATTATGAAAGGACTTAGGTTGCAGAGTGATGCTATATTATTAGCTTAGTTTGTAGGTGAAGTCCTAAATGACTGTGGTATATATAAACCATTTAGCCAGTCTTCTGGGATCCAAAGTAGATAGAGCAAATTATAAGATATAAATTTGGATATAAAATGTAGTAATTACTTCTATAACAATTATACATTTTAGTGTGTAAATGAGACATAAATATGTATAATGTAAAGTGAAAATATAGAAATACATTTAAGAGAAATAAAGTTAAGGTACATGAGCCAGTAATATATGTATACCTTTCTGTTAATCAACGGATCTCCTCAGTAGGTAAGGAGATTGGAAGACATTAGAAGTTTGGAGAAAGTGACTTTTAAAGTACAAACCCTCTATCTTCACCCCAATCTACTCCTTTATTTCTATTAATTTTCAAAACCTTATTTGAAAATTCTTGAAAAATTAGAATTGTAATTGCAGGGAGTAGCTCTACATGAATACAGGTCATGATAAAGTTAAAATTCACATATTCAACATTGCATATCCTTTGACTTTGACCCAACGTAGTTTAGAGAACATTCTATGTATTTAAGCAAAAAGATAATTTCATCTAAGCTTTATCCAGCTTCTTGACATCTCGTATTATTCATATATATGCTAGGTTATTTATTGTTAAGATATTTTCTGTGTATATATAATATGTTTGCTGAGGAAAAGGCTCTTCAATATTTTACTTGTTTTCACTGCAAAATACATTGATTAGAATATGTACAGTAGACAGTAATTTTTAGTAAAACAGTTTCAAAACTTATCAAAAACAGTATTATAGTTTTGATAAAGTATATATATTATCTTTTTTCTTAACTAGAAACAACTCACTGGGCATTTGCATTAGATATTTTCATAAGTGTTTCACACATTTCTCATACTAATTTTATAATTTTACTTTTTTATTAGTGATTTTTAGTTTTCTTTTTATATTTTTACACTTCACTAGTTCTTGGGACTACTTATATTTGAATATTCAAGAAACACACATAATAAACTACATGTCTACAGATACCTACTAAAATATTTGAGACAATCATCCCTTGTCTCAAAAATTTTATGGAAATCTCATTTAGAGAAAAATGTGTCAAGTGATTTTCGGTACATCAATTTCTTCAAGATTTATACCCTAAAAATCTTCTCTTTACCTGGAAGTATGTCATATTCCAGTCCTAATTGATTTTTAAAGCTCTATCTCCATGTTGATAGACCAAATAAAGTGATTAGATAGTGAGACATATATAGGGTATTTGTTTAAAATAGTACTTCATTTGGAAGCATTGGCTTTTGTAAACATCTTGGAAGAAATAATAAAACACTTCTATGGCATTTCCACTGTTTAATGTTGAGGCTGTAGACAGTTTTTATTTGTTTATCAGCTAAGTATTATTTAAGGTTAACTTATTCTTTTGCTTTTTTAGAATTTATAATAATTATTTATGGAAAAGTAATATACTGTATGCATTTGTTACTAATATATATGAAAATAAAATTATTTGAAAAGTATAGCAGTGGTGAGAACTACTAATGACATATAATCTTTAATATGCTGAATTTGTCAATTATGCTTGTTTATACTTCAAATGAATTCAAAAAGGGTCAATTATATGGGTTCAGTCTACAGATCTATTTATTTTTAAAGCAAATAATTTAATTTTTCTTTAAGTTGTATATTTAATTGTTATTTTAAATATGTTTTTGTACCAAAAATTATTCTAAGGGATTAATAAAAGACTTAGGTATCTGAAAATAATAAAGGATTGTAAAGTAATCTGCAAATAGAATTTAAAACAAACCTGCATCTATTAAAATAAAATAATCGGAAATAGTGTCAATTTAACTGTTTAGATCATTATAAGTTGTTATAGTACCACTTATTGTTTGAAGACAGACTATTGATTCAAGCAAAAGTGGATTCAAATTCTAGTCTATTATCTCCAAGCTATGTAATCTTCAATGTGTATTTCAACATCTATATGCTTGTGTATTCTCAATGATAAAATAGAGAAAGTAGTATTTTATCTCATATAAGATTTTTTATGAGAATAATTTTGATTGTCTATAAACCTATCTATCATCTATCTATCTTTCTCTAAGCACAATGTGGCAAAAACTGGTAGCCTTCTCCCATATCTGTTCCTTCCTTTTCTCATGGTAATGAAAATTCCAGTCTCTAGCTGGGCATATTTATCTAGGATAGAGATAGATTTTCCATAATCCCATTCAACTAGGTATGGCCATATGACTGGGTTCTGAATAATGGAATGTAAGTAGAGTGCCATGTGGGAATTTCTGCACAAGTTTTGTCTCTTTTACTCTTTAGTCCTTACTCTATCCTGTTGCCTGCAATGTGGATGTCATAGTGGAACCTGTTTCACTACTGTGCGCCAGGCTATTTAAAACCATACCACAGGATTGGTGGGACAATCTAGAAGAGTCTACATCTCTGAGGATTTGTAGAACATAATGAAACACAATCCCTGGATTTTTTACTTCTGGATTTTTATGTGAAGTAGAGAAAAATGTCTATTTATGTAAGACTCTGTTATACTGGGTCAATATGATTTCCTGATAGATATAGTGATATTCCAGAGCTTAAATAGACACATGAGGGCTTTCTGTAAAAGCACTAAACCAAGGAAAAAAGTCTTGAAATGAGAACTAAGCATTTTTTTTCATTTCATACAATGCAGAGATGAGTGGTCAGCTGGAAGGACCAGGAAGATACGAAACAAGTTTTGGATTTAAGGTTCAGTATACTGTCTTTTATTTTCTGGCATTGCATCTGTCATTTTTAAATAATTATTTCTGCCATATTTGAAAACTGAAAAGTAAAAAATCAAGAATGATGGGGTTAGAGATGATTGAGGTTGCCATACAGGGCAGAGGTACTAAATTGAACTTATCATTAAGGAACGTGGTTGCATAGAGTTGGTCAATTGATATACAAAGATAATTAAAGAAAACAGGGTGACTTGTGAAAACATTTATATTTTAAGGTTCTTGGTAAGTTCTTCTGAAGTTCTTAAAAAAATAAAAGTCAACAGCTGTGTATCTAGTTTTTGGTTTTGTATATGTAACCCATGTGTTAATAATGTATTATAACCATGGTTGCATACTCTGTAGATAAAAGTGATAGGCTAGAATGAAGCGTGTAATAAGGATTTGTTTGCCCAGTGACCTAGGGCGGATGGTATATTGATTTTCTATTGTTGCCATAAAAAATTACTACAAATTTAGTGGTTTAAAACAACACAGATGTATTGTTTTACAGCTCTGGATGTCAGGAGTCCGACAGGTCTCCTGTCAGACTAAAATCAAAGGGTCAGCATGGCTGCACTTATTTCTGGAAGTTTTAGGGGAGAATTTATTTCCTTGCTCTATCCAGCTTCTAGAGGATACCTACATTTCTTTGCTCATGACTCCCTTCTGCCACCTCCAAAGCCTGTAAGTCATTCAAGATAATTTCCCCAATTCAAGGTCCTTAGCATAATCCCATTTCTGGAGTCTTGTTGCCATGTAAGGTAACATATACACAGGTTACCAGGATTAGGAAGTAAATATCTTTAAAGAGGGTCATTATTCTGCCTACCACAGATGGTTGCTAAAGAGATTCACGAAACATTGCATTATTATCTTTAGGTTTCTTTCTGTGTATGTATATTCTCTGAATCACTTAATCCATATAATGCTGACTCAGGGACTATTAAGTTTTGGATGATTGTATATTTTCACTGCTCATCTTGAGAGCTATTCTTGATACCAGGGAAATACAGATATTCTTATAAAGTTAACTAAAAACTGACTTTAACTAACGAAGTCTTAAACACTGAGTGGCAATTCTGGAGATAAAAAGAATTCTCAGAGAAAAGGGGGGGCTCTTGTCTAGCAAGGCCCGTGATGTATAAATTATGGAGCTCTAAGAATTAGAATATGCCTATACATTATCTTTATATTCCAATTTTATTTTTATAACATTGAATATAAACATACACACACACGTACTAATATATAAGATTATATATATGAGTATATATGTGTATATTTATCACAGTTAATTTCTTTTTGGAATTAACATTTCATTACAAAATATTTGAAAATATGGCAAATTTATGTTTTTAAAATTTAGGATTTTAACTTCTGTGGTTTATGTGCTAGAGGCATATTTGGGATTGTTATTATTAGCATAAACATTTGATTATATTTTAGAACATTTTACTCATCCGTGACAAGACAATTAGAATTATATGATAGAAATGATATCAACAAAAAATAAACCTTTTATAGTTTTGCCACTTATAGTCACTACTGCAATACAATCTGATAGCAGCTGAAGTTTCTTTTTTTTAACTTCTTGTATAATTTGATCAAGAAATCAGTTGGTAGTCACTATACAATTAACAAAGATTCTAAAAGAAAGAAAAAGAAAGTCATATGGTTCCATATGTCTGTGGGTTCAAATGTTCACTTTTGTACACATTTCACAGAGATCCTATATTTATTGACCTTGGGTTCACTCTCTGGTTCCTCATACTCAACTTTTTACCAAATGTTATAAACATTTTCAAATTGTTTTTGCTATCATCTCAAACTTTGTATATGTGATTTATTTTGATGAGACAAGTAAAAGAATGGAAAATATACACAATGTTTATATTTTTTCAGTATAATTCAAAATATCTTTCTTAGGTCAACTAAAAAGAGTTCATCCATTCCTAGTAATTGTACCCACAGCTGTGCATGGCCTTTTGCCCATTTTGGTGATCACTTTGTTTATGCAAAACTCTAATCAAACAAACCCCACCAGTCTCTCCACTGGAACTAAATTTTGTTATTGTATAACCCACAAAGTATTTTGCTGAACAATGCATGAATAGTCTTAAGGGTTGTGTCTGAATATGTATAGGCTTGTGTTTTTTATTTATTTTTTTCTTTTGCACAGACACTATCACAGGGACTCTTCAATGATAATCTTCCTAATGTTCCCATTGCTGTTTCTGGATTTGATATAATTTATCTTTGCTAAAAGAATGGTTGAAATATATTAATGCTAATTTTTACCTTATTTGGCCATTCATCATAAATAATATGGTCTTGATAAATTTTTCAAAAACTGTTAGTTTTATAATACAGCATCAAATTTTACCCTTTCCACATAAGATGTAGCTATTTACATAAGGACTGTATAAATCAGTATGCTTCTCATGTAGGTTTAGATATATGAACTTTATTTTTCATGCTATAAAAATATCCATGAAATGTAAATTACTAAATATCATCTACTGACTAATTGACCTGTGTTTATCTTTTAAAATATATAACCAGAAGAGAATTATTCTTCCTTCCAATTTGTCAATTAGAGGTTTCTGCTTATTAAAATATGGGTTTTATATAGGGAGACTGGAAGGAAGATTTCTTTCAGAGAGAGGTACGTTCTTGGTTGCTGGATCATTTTTAGCCACTTTACATTTTTTTAAAATCCACTTATTTTCACAGGAAGCAGTGAAAATGTTATTTCTGACACTAGTTGCCTTCTGTACTCACTGCATGGTTTCCATACCTATCTAGCATGTTTGAGAGATAGGTAAAACCCTTATGATATAGTTCTCAGGAACAAATTACTTCAAAAGCAGGGGTCTGCATATGTTTAAGTACACACAATTAGCAGATGTGAATCGTCCACCAATCTTGAGAAAACAGGTGTAATAACATGCTCCCTGTGTTTCAGGTGTGCATTATGACCTGGTATGCTAATAAATCTTAAAATATCAAGAAAGGCAACAGTATCAAGATAGTAGGTTCAGAAATAGTACATTATTTGACTACTGGAAGACAACTGAAAACCAATATTATTTCTGTATGTATGTATGTTTGCATATTTATTTTTGCCTTATGTACTTTTTTGATTCATCTTACGTTTCAACCACTGTCTTTGGAGAAATTTGTTATCCATTCTGTTACCTGGTGGAACAGTTTATCATGTTTTTTTGATTCTTGAGCCTTAGAAATGGGCCAATCATATCCCTTTGAGCATAGACCTCCATTTAAATGGTGGATTTAATTCAATCAGTAGGAACATGATTCAAGCAAAGCCAAACAGAGCATTTTCTGATATTTTACTAGTTGAAGATGGAAATATAACTCTCCCTTGCTTTTAAAATTGAAATTATAAGAATTTTATGTTTTATTGACAAATGGATAGGCTGTATCATAATAGAGTGAAAGCAATGTGCAGAGAGAAGAAAAGACAAGCAAAGAAGAGAAATAGACAAAGTGCAAAGAGAACCCTAGTGCCATTGTTTGGGATCTTCTCATGTGTTTCTTGTCAAATAGCCAATGTATTTCCCTTTTAAAAATTAAATATAGTTGTGTGCTGTCATCAGAAGCCCAACAGACCTTTAGTAATATAGAACTTTCTATTAGGATTGAGATTTTTTAATTGCTACACTATAAATTGTGGCATTGGCTGAATTAAATTAGGGTGCATTGTAAGGGTTACACTATCCCTTGCTGAGAAGTTGAAATTATTGCAAAGCAGCTGGTTAAACTATCAATCAGTTGCGCTTGTGAATTTGGACTGCATGCCTACCAAATGTGGGGCTCCAGACATTCATTAGAAAAAATGTCAAGATGCTAAATTTTGTTGGCTATGTCTAAGAACCTTCAGTAAGTTCAAACAAGTATAAGAAAAAAATTAGATTCACATTGGTCCATCTGAAACAAAAAACATAAAGTATATACTTTTGTTTTGAGAGATCATTACCTTTTATAGCCAGCATGTCAACAGCTAAGGTACAGAGAACCGTGTGCATTGTTGAGTGATTAAAAACTTAGTAATCTGTTTTAAGTTGGAAAAGGTCTGTTCTCAAGAATCTAAGGTAAAATTGGGACTCAAGCCTTTTCAGGGTAATAAAAAATATTTTTTCACCTGAGAACACATATGAAACACTTTGCTTTCTCCCTGAAGGAAGAAATAAATATAAACTCTATTGTAAATTGTAACTTAGTGGGATGCATCTTTGTCTCATGAGGAAGGTTAGCTTTACTTTAGAGCCACCCAGGACAAAGATGGGAGCCTTGAAAGATTCGAAGCTCCAGAGAGGACAGAGCACAAAAGACTGTTGGTCAGAGACATAAACCACAAGGACGGGCTCCAGTTTAAATGGTTATTAATTGTAAGAAACCTCTTGTGTTGTTACTACCCAGTGAAGTGTCCAGGAGTTAAAAACGCTAGCAGTTATCTTGGATTTTAATAGGTGTTAATGATTAGTTAAATCCCCAAACCAGCAGTTGAGGTCCCATGATTTTTACAATTTTAAGGAAAGTCAAATGGCCTCCATTTCTGCAGCAGTAGGTAGGTATTGGATACTTAAAGTATCACCTTGCTCTAAAGAGAAATTTCTCTCTACATCCCATTCAGATAGGTCCATAGTGGGTAGAGAGATCCTCCTAGAGGAAGTACAGTTAGAAGCAACATCTTGTGATTGTCTCAAGCTCCAGTCACATAATCATGAACTATTGTTCATGACAATCCTACACTTCTACTGCGACTAAAAGAGAGAAGCAAGAATGACATGTTTCACAGCCTCATGAGGATGACATGGAGTTTTTAAAAACAAGGATTCCACTACCAAAATAAGAGCAGTGGAAAACAATGCTAGCAAAACCAAAAAAACCCAAAAAACAATGCTAGCAAAACCAAAAAAAACATATATATATATATATATATATATATATATATATATAAACTGAAAAAAAAAGTGCACAACCTAAAAGTTGAGAATTATATTTTATTAGGCTGATTTCTGAGGACTTCAAGCCCGGGAGACAGACTCTTAGATAGCTCTGAGGGATTGCCCTGGAGAGGTAAGGTAGAAGCCAGGATATATAGGGGTTTTTGCAACAAAGACCAGGTAGTTGGAACATCAAAAGATTACCATTAATTAAAGAAAACCAGATATCTCGAGTTAATGAATTTAGCACTTTTCTATGTATGGGAAGATACTAGAGTCTGGACTCATTGAAATCATTCCTTAGATATGCACCTTAGCTCTCTAGGGCCAGCATCCTGTTCTTCTCCATTCTGGGTCTCCTCAGGGTGTACTGTTGCGGGTGGCTGCAATGGCTGAGGGCTGCAACATCCTTTGTTTACTGGTATGGCAGGCAATATTTTTCATTAATATATATAATTCATTAATGTATGTATATATATCCTTATTTCTAATTTCAATAAATACATTTTGATCAGTTCCCTTTGACACAGAAAATCAAACTAGCAATGGTTTAGAATATGAAATCTTTTAGTTTGTTTTGTTTTTACCACATAAGAAGAATTTTGATGATAAAGAAGTGCTGGCAGAGTTTCAGCAGGTCTATGATAGCAGGTCTAGCACATATAATTTTATCACTGTTGGGCATTTTTTAACACTACAAACTCAGCGGATACTGAGGCAAATTGGAATAAAAAGATTATCAGGAAAAATATATTCTAAAAAACTGTGTTTTAACTCATGTCAAATATCTCAGTTTATTTTACATTTAGTCTTTTTAACAAACTATATATACACTTGAATAGTGAGAATAAATAGGGAGATATAAACTAACAATCTCTTTGAACTGTTGACCTTACTTCAAATAATCGCACTTCTTCCATAACTAATAAGTAAAATATATCATCAAGACATACCTTCTGTAGTCTCTATTCTCCTTACTTTCAATAGACATCAGATAGCAGGAGTAGATCAATCATAAAGAACTAAGGCCATTATGTCAAAGGCCTAATAACTTACTTCTCAAATTCAAATTTACACTTTCCTAAGCTTATATATTACTGAGGCTGATCAAAATCAACATTCTATTCTTTTATAATTAGCATACCTTAGAAACTTATTTTCCTATTAATTTAGGGCTTTTTCTGCAAAACCATTTTTTTTCATTTTTAATTCACTTCTTAAAAAATTTTTGGAGAATTGTAGGAGGCAGTTGTAAGTTTTGAGGAAATATATTTTAAAAAGAAAATCTTCTCCCAAACCAGAAAACATCTCCACAAAGGTAGCCAAAAAAAGAAAGCAAGTTTAACATTGTATAAGCATTAAACCAGAATGTGATGTGCATTACAGGCAATCAGGTAAGAGATTGTAGAGACAGGAAGAAATCTCTTCCTTTTGAATAGCCAAGCAGATGCAACCCATTGCATATGTTCTCAAGATAAACAATGACTAGTCATCAAGTAAAAGGTCTTGACATCACCATTTGTCACACAAAGTTTATCCCACATTCACTTGGTAGTTGGATTGACCTTTGTTAGCTGACTGCATTTATCCAGAGGAAAAACAAACTTTCTCATACCTTTACAACAGAAGGTAGTTCTGCAACTTGGAGCAAGAAACCGTCCAGAGTTAGGCTCTTACCTTTCCCCAGAAATTGGCAGTTTACCAACATAGAGACTTAAGCCTCTTATTTTTTATTTGTATTTGTTCTTATATAATAAATAATACAGATAGATCTGATGTACCATTTACCTAATTTCTCCCAATGGTAATATCTTATAAAAGTAGTACCTTTACACAACAAGAATAATATCATAACCAGAACACTGACATCGATAAAGTCAAGATACTAAAGCTATTATGTGTATTTGTTGATATTTGTTTTGTGTTATAGTTGTACTTTGCAAGAAGAATAGGGGAAATATAACTACTCCCTCCTCCTGAAAGTGAAAGTTCGATCCTTATCGTTAAGCCTTCTTTTTAATAGCAAACCAATAGTCAATGACTAGGGTCTATGGTTTATTTATAGCCAGTACTTCTAAATATACTACAAAATAAAATTTAAATTATTTCTTTTACTCATTATTTTAATTAGGTATACTGCTGCTCTCCTTTGTAAATGCTAGATAGGAATGGATAATACTAGTATGTTAGTGTTTTACAGGTTTTTGCTGTATAAATCATTAAAATTTGAAGATAAATATTAGAGTTTACCAATATAGCCTTGCCATCCTCTTATCAAAAAGTATGAAATATACATCAGTGGAACAGGATAGAAAGCCACGAGGTAAACCCATGCACATAGGGTCACCTTATCTTTGATAAAGGAGGCAAGAATATACAATGCAGAAAAGACAGCTTCTTCAATAAGTGGTGCTGGGAAAACTTGACAGCTACATGTAAAAGAATGAAATTAGAACACTCCTTAACGCCTTACACAAAAATATACTCAAAATCGATTAAAGACCTAAATGTAAGGCCAGACACTATAAATCTCTTAGAGGAAAACATAGGTAAAACACTCTATGACATAAATCACAGCAAGATCCTTCTTGACCCACCTCCTAGAGAAATGGAAATAAAAACAAAAATAAACAAATGGAACCTCATGAAACTTAAAAGCTTTTACACAGCAGAGAAAAACATAAACAAGATGAAAAGACAGCCCTAAGAATGGGAGAAAATATTTGCAAACGAAGCAACTGAAAAGGGATTAATCTCCAAAATTTACAAGCAGTTCATGCAGCTCAATATCAAAAAAACAAAAAACTCAATCCAAAAATGGGCAGAAGACCTAAATAGACATTTCTCCAAAGAAGATATACAGACTGCCAACAAACACATGAAAGGATGCTCAACATCACTAATCATTAGAGAAATGCAAATCAAAACCACAATGAGGTATCACCTCACACTGGTCAGAATGGCCATCATCAAAAAATCTAGAAACAATAAATGCTGGAGAGGGTGTGGAGAAAAGGGAACACTCTTGCACTGTTGGTGGGAATGTAAACTGATACAGCCACTATGGAGAACAGTATGGAGGTTCCTTAAAAAACTAAAAATAGAAATGCCATACGACCCAGCAATCCCACTACTGGGCATGTACCCTGAGAAAACCATAATTCAAGAAGAGTCATGTACCACAATGTTCATTGCATCTCTATTTACAATAGCCTGGACATGGAAGCAACCTAAGTATCTGTCGACAGATGAATGGATAAAGAAGATGTGGCACATATATACAATGGAATATTACTCAGCCATGAAAAGAAACGAAATTGAGTTATTTGTAGTGAGGTGGATGGACCTAGAGACGGTCATACAGAGTGAAGTAAGTCAGAAAGATAAAAACAAATACCAGACGCTAACGCACATATATGGAATCTAAAAGAAAAAAAAAAAGTCATGAAGAACCTAGGGGCAGGATGGGAGTAAAGACGCAGACCTACTAGAGACTGGACTTGAGGACACGGGGAGGGGGAAGGGTAAGCTGGGACAAAGTGAGAGAGTGGCATGGACATATATACACTACCCAATGTAAAATAGATAGCTAGTGGGAAGCAGCCACATAGCACAGGGAGATCAACTCGGTGCTTTGTGACCACCTAGACGGATGGAATAGGAAGGGTGGGAGGGAGGGAGACGCAAGAGGGAAGAGATATGGGGACATATGTATATGTATAACTGATTCACTTTGTTATAAAGCAGAAACTAACACACCATTGTAAAGTAATTATACTCCAATAAAGATGTTAGAAAAAAAAAGTATGAAATAACAAGATTAAGGTTAACATCTACCCTCTATCATAATAATTTATTTCTAAATAAAGAACATTTGTTTTATCCCCAAAATATATATAGTCTATAGATATTCAGAATAAATAACTGATATTCATGATTTAGGACATTTAAAAACTTCATGCAGACAAAATATTCCTAATATTTGATCATTTAAGGTTTTAAACAAAGAAAAATCACAACATAAAAGTTTATGATAGTATATTGAAAAACCAAAGCATAAAATTTTTTTGATGGCTCATTGACATAGTAGCTATCTTGACCCAAGTTGTTAAATATGGTGATCTGTTTATTACAATGCAACATAAATAGAGCACAATGTCCAACTTGTTTGTATATTCCACTTTTATGGGCATTATAAAAATTTAATTTTATATAGATATCTTGAAAAATTTGGATGTGCTCTTCTGAAATTTATTTCATCAATTCAGGATATTCTAAGAAAACTGAGGTAATGTAAAATTCAATACTCCCCAGGCTACTCATGCCACCAATTGATGACATTGAGCCAGATGTCTAGCTAGTGAGGGCTCTGGATGAGGGAATTCAGTGTGTAGTCTAACAGGTGGTAACTTACACTTTGGCTGGAAACACAGGGCTGTGACTGCTTCATAGGATCGATTAAGAATTTAGCTGAAAGTTGGATCATGGAGCTGTGAAAGTTGCCCTAAAAATGAGTATTGATTCATAATATTGAGCAGAATGCCCTGTGCTATATGGTAGGTCCTTGTTGGTTATCCATTTTAAATACAGCAGTATGTACATGTATAACTGAATCACTTTGCTGTACACCTGAAACTAACACAACATTGTTAATCAACTATACTCCAATATAAAATAAAAAGTTTAAAAGATAAATGTAAAAAATAAGTATTGATTCAAGAATGTGCAGTAGTGAATCACTGGCTAAATGGAAGGCTAGACCTAGTTCAAGTGAATTTGATCTGTTAGTTTCCTTCTATCTGGGGATGGAGGTGAAGTGAGGGAGGTAGCAAATGATCTTTGGAGATTTGGAGTCTAGGCTATCAAGGTAATTTAGGATGTTAAATTTTCCTAGCAGCAGAACATTTGACATCACCATGAATGGACAAATCGATATTCTAAGGAGCGAAGTAATTACGCCTTTAGGAAAAAAGAAATACCTAGATAACAAATGGTAGTAGAACTTTTGAAAAATTATATAAATAGGAGGTTGAAATTGAAAAGGTAGTAAATAGAAAAAGGGTGACTAAACAACAGGGGAACCTTAGAAAAATTATAGATAAACTGTTTCAGGGTTATTTCTTTCTTTAAAATAATAAGTCTTTTTCAATCACAAAATTACCATATTCGTTATAGAAGTTTAGGGAAATCTGGAAAAATGTACAGGAGAAAGATATTAAATCATCCACAATTTTCTAACCTAAAGATAACTTCTGTGAAAAGGTTTTTGTTTTTGTTTTCATTTTAGGAGAGTTATATGAAATGAAACTTGGAGATTCTTAGATTTCTTTCATACGACAGGCATCTGCTAGCCCAGGACTCATACACCTAAGAGAGTTTGGGCCAGCCAGGTTGGATAGGCAAGAGGTGGTGACATATAAATCAGAAATGAGAAATAAAAGAGACTGGCATATAATAGAACCTGAAGTATGTTGGACTGTTATTCAATTAAACATAATTCTTTTTGGAGATGTGCTCACACTTTAGCAAACAGTGTTGTGAAAATGTTCATCTATGAAGCAGATGATATGTTTAAATTCCATGAATTTTAGAGATGCAATCTTAGGGGATAAAATTGTCTTGATTATTTTGGTCATCCTTGTAGTGATAATAGAGGTAACCCAAGAGGTGTGTTTAGGAATTTCCCTGGGCAATTCCCCTTTTTTCGTTGCAATATAACACAGGAAAATAATTTAGTCACTTATAAGTAATTTTAAACGTATTATTATCAGTGCCCTTGGGCCCTCAGAATATCATGAGAAATTCATTCTCCTGGTTAAATGTTTACCCTTTATCACATCTAGTGGTGCATATAATCTTCAATTGAACCAAATTAATCATTTGTGTTCTGAAAAAAATTTGTTTTCATAGATGTGGCTATTTTCAAATTCCTGGTATATCTTATATTTGACAAGGTACTTTCAATGAAATTAATAAAGCAGCATAACATGACTATTTTCTATTAGAATGTGATGGTAATATAAACATGATTGTTACATATTAAACATAAAATTTTTATTTTGTAAAGAACAGTATCACAAGTTTTCAAGAACTAGGTAATGATATTTTTATGCAGCCACCAGATAATTTATAAAGGATGGAATGTTAAGTAAGCCCCTGTTAACAGTGGAGTCTAAATAAGTATGTAGATACAAAAATATCATTGTCCTGGAGGTTTTCTCACTGTAGACCACAGTAATGAACACAGTGCTTACCACTTTAGCTCTGAATTTTTCTGAGCCTGATAATAGAGCAATAGTGAATATACAAGACTGGACAGAGCTATTTGGATTTCAGGCACTTCTTGGCTATTGTGGGAAAAGTATAAGGAGACAATTAGCACTGACATTTTCCTAAATTACTAATTCTAATTTCCTAATTTACTAAAATTAGTAATTTTGCTAATTACTTCAAAATATCACACTGACATAAAAGAATGATCAGAAATCATGGATAAAATGATTTATTGAAATACAGTGATATTCCCCAAATTTTGTAACTAATTTCCAGGTTAGTTCAATATGGTAGCCACCATTTTTCAACTGGGGCTAATAACCAGTCCCCAGACCAAAGAATTCATCCTTTACATACAAGTAATGCCTGTAAATAAATAAATGAGCACAGAAAAGGGTGCTACGTGTGAATTAGAAGTCTGGAAAGAGTATTATAAGAGCAGAAATTAGGCTGATAAAATTCATGGCAATAGACGTTAAGATGTCCAAGGTTATGAACTCAAATTCTCTGTCCTTAGCAGGAGATTTTCTCGTAACTTCTAACCAGTGATTTATTTCTTTTCTTGAAATTTCTATCCAACTTAATGTTCATAATATATATTTTTACTTAATCATATACTTTGTTAAACTATAGGGCATTTTATCTCGCAAAATTAATTGTAAGCACTCCTGAGAACAGGAGTCGTTTTATATACTTTTTTTCCTTCTACTCTCAATCACCACAAATGTTTAACAGGAATTTCTCAATAATTTTTAAAGGGTGAATTAATCAAACAGTAAATAGATGTGACAGTATAAATAAACTCTACAAGTTTTTTTATGAAATGGTATTAAGAAATATATTTTGCTAAACTTTGATTTTAATATTAACTATTTACCTAAATTATCTTGTCTTCCATCACATCTGAATCTTTGTTAAAGTAATACAAAAAATGAATTTATCAAATTAGATTTTTTTCACTTTTGTTACAATTGCTATCAACATTCTTCATTTCTTTTATTGTTACACTCATAGATGTTTCATTATATATTATATATCATGTCTGTATATATGTATACACACATGTATATATATGTATATATACATATATGCCTGTATACATGCATGTATGTATATATTTCTTAAAATTCTAGCAGCTGCTGCTAGTTTCTCTAAAATGACATACAAAAGAGAAACTTTTTTTTTTCCAATAACACTTTTCCCAAATGCTATGCAAAATCATTGGTTTTGGGATCCTGAGAGACTTCATGTGTGAGTGTATTGCTCAGTTTTGCAGTAGAACTGACAATGTGACAAATGTCATGGGCATAGAGCAGCAGACCTTTTTCTCATTCATGAAACTATATATTGTCTGGGGGGCCTGCTTCATGTCTCAGGACTGCCTTTACCCTTCTCTCATTTTGATCCAGTGACTATCTTCCTAAGACAGGCTGAAGAATTACAAAAGCCCAACACAAATTTCTTGTCTTGTTTAAGCTCTCTACTTGCACTACACAAACTAACATTCCAATGGCAAAAAGAAGTCTCATGGTTAAAGTGAATATCAATAGAACAGGGACATATATTCATGGGAACTACTAAACAGTTTCAAAATAAAGGATGTTTATGCATAAATGAATGCAAGAGGGACAGAAGAGTAAGGAACAATTATTATATCTACCATAGTAAGCTACAAACACTCTTTATTTAAAAATAAAGCTACAGGGCTTCCCTGGTGGCGCAGTGGTTGAGAGTCCGCCTGCCGATGCAGGGGACACGGGTTCGTGTCCCGGTTTGGGAAGATCCCACATGCCGCAGAGCGGCTGGGCCCGTGAGCCATGGCCGCTGGGCCTGCGCATCTGGAGCCTGTGCTCCGCAACGGGAGAGGCCACAACAGTGAGAGGCCCGCGAACCGCAAAAAAAAAAATAAATAAAGCTACAATCAACCCCCTCTCATCCCCTGACTTATTTTTAAATTACAAATCCCATCAGTCACACACACACAAAAAATGCATCTCTATTGACTCTTAGTTGAGGAAATTGGTTTGTATTCTATCAGATGCTGAACATCATTAATCTAGTCAGCCCTGTGTTTAATCCTTTTGCCCCACGTCAGCAACTTGCCTGATGGTTGACAATTTCTAATTTCCTAAATCTTATTGCTAACTTCCAAAGTTTGTAAATTACCCCATCACCACCTTCCCCTGTGCTATTGTTGCAGTGTAGGCACTGACCGTAATCCTTCCTGGGTTACTAAAACACTGAACTGCTCCTCTCTGGTCCTTCATAACCCGGACAGAGTGATTATTCAATAAAGCAAATGCAAACATCCCACATTTGCATACAATTCAGAACATTGTGCACAATACTCAAAGCTCTTCATTGTCTGATCCTTGCTTTTTTCTCCAACTTCATTTCTCACATCTCCCGATGCATGTGATAATTTATAACTGGTTAGAACTATTGGAATTTTCTTCTATAAGTTTTCTCAAACCCTCACATATATAATTTATTTTTGACCTAGAATTCCATTATTCTTATTCTTAACTAAATCCTATTTATCCTTCATTTCTTTCAAGTCCTAGCTCAGGTGTTATTCTTTCTAGGAAGCATTTCTAACTATGGCATGCAAATCCAATTATTGCACTATAATTTTTAAAAAGTTATCTATTTCTTTCATTTGTTTGAAATCCTGCTGACCAAAATTTTGTCCTCTAACTTGATTCCTGGAATATGGCACATAATAAATATTAATAGGATAAATCAATGTTAAGTTTTAAAATACTTTGATCCCCTATTTTTATATATATCTAATTTTTCCTAAAAGTAATTAATGAGTTATCACAAAAGACACTGGTCCATACTAAGAAATTACTCTTTTCTGGAAGTTAGGCAGAAATTATTTACTCAAAATAAAAATAATTATATGAATATGGATCTATTTTTTCTTGATTTCTAAAAATAAGTTGGCTTACTAAAGAAGGCAAATTTATTTTTTTAAGTTACAGGTACCCTACTTGATCTACAAAAAGTGCAGTGTAGGAATTAGGAGTAAACAGTTCTTCACGCACAAAGTTCAGAGCAGGCGTGAAGGAAACCTCATAGGACTACAGACCTAAAATAAAGTCAACTGATGTAAAATCACATGATTAATGAAAATCTTAGGGATTGTATAAAAACCCTTTCTGTTTTAGGATAAGATTGAACACTAGCTACATTCTCCTTCATATAATTTGCTAGATGTACAGATACAAAATAAAAAATAAATTCCTGAACTCTCTTTTGTAATTAGCATTGTGAAATTAGTAAAATAAACTGCCTGTGTTTCAGGAAATTACATACAGAATATTTTTATCTTCTAAATCATTGAATATTTTCAAACTTAAGGTAATTTGTATATTTTGGCTTAAGTTTTGCCATGTAGAGCATTGTCTTTGTCAGCATTACCTAGCTTAAAGACAGATTTAATTTATTCAAAACTTTCTAAGATAAACTGTGAAGCCATTTTTAAATAGGAAAATAGACATTCCTCTGTCCAAGATTTAGGAACCAGTATTCCAATAAAAGATAAAGTCCTAATCCTGACAAAACAAACTTGAGAGAAGAGAAAATGATTAAGATTTAGTCATGGTCTTTGTTTCAGGAGCCTGGGTTGAGTGGGAGGCTATGACCCTGCTCCATGTTGAACCAGCTTCTCCAAATCCAATTTGCCCTTTTTCCAGATGCCTTGACAGGAGGAAAATCCAGCTGTATCATAATCTAGAAAGATGCATTATGCTGCATCTGCCACAAGCTACTTCCAATCTCAGGGAAAAAGGCTCTTGTAAAACTACCCTGTAGCCCCAAGTAGGCAAATGGAAGACTGCAGAGCTGACACCTGATACTGCATTTTATTGTTATTGTTCATCACATTCACAAAGGGAGTGCTCTATCTCTCTGCCTAGTTAAAAAAAAAAGGTGAAATTTTATTCAACCTTAAAGCAGACTATAAAGAAGTAATTACTATCCTTAAATTTTGCAACAAGAACAAAACCCATTCTGCAATGTACATATATACACAAAGACAGTAATTAATTCTCTCTTTATTGTGATTATCGACACCTGTACTTTTTTACTTTTCCAGTTTAAACATTGTAAGGAAAATGTGGAAACATTTCTTAATACATCAAAATCATCTTAAAAGAACAGCAAAAAGTTATAAACTAGACATCTCACAAAATCCTATAAACTAAATATATTTAAGCCAAGTAAAAATGTATCCACAATGAAGAGAATTAAATTAAAGTAGTAGATAGTGGAAGAAAGAAAAACAGTGGGAGAAAGGATACTCAAAATGTCTTTTGCAGACAAATCAGATAATCAAAATGATAAATTAACTTTTTACATCACATTCATTTAGTGGCCTGAAAATGTAAATGAAAGATTGCTGGAAAGTTCAACTGTTTTCACAAGCATAAACCGTTGTTGTATAGAAGTAGATGTGAAGTTTACTAAATAGAGTGAGTATTTAATGTTTAATAATTTACTTTTCTCAAGAAACAGTTTTTTGATTGTTTACAAAGATATTGCATTTTACTCAATAAAGTATCATTTCAGTTAAAAAATGAATGTTTATCTTTTACATTAACCTAACAAGTTTGGTTTAAAATGTTTAGTTCAGAATTTAAAGATATATTAAATTAATCTAGGTATTTTCATAAAACGTATCATACTTTTCCTAAGGTTAGTTTTTTGTTATTGTATTTAGAAATGTCAAAATCTCAGGGATTCCCTGGAAGTCCAGTGGTTAGGACTTGACACCTTCACTGCCAGGATCTTAGTTCTGTCCCTGGTTAGGGAACAAAGATCCTGCAAGCGGCATGGTGAGGCAAATAAATAAATAAATTAAGTTAAAATTGCTAAAGTTCAGCAAAGTTTTACACACCATTATTTAATATACGTTTCAAATATACTGTTTCAAAAAAACAGTATAACAGTATAATATACGGTTTCAAATAAAACTTAAAACACATGACTGCCTTTATCTGACTTTTCTACAGGGAATTCATTAGAAAAATGTCCAGAAAATATCTTAACATCAGAAATGTATATTTCTGTTATAATAATGAACTCCACAAAATAGAGTAATGATGAAAATCAGTTTTTTATGAAAGCAAGTGTGCAAAGTAAAAGTGCTCAGGAAGGCTTCAAGTCAAGGACACTAGTACTTTTTCCTCCACATGAATTTTAAAACACAACGATATGAATTGCTCATGTCAGAGTGTACAGAAATCACATTTAGAAAAACCTTAACATGTGGTCATTGATTTTCTTTGTCATAAAGGAATTGACACATGAAAAACACTTTTGGATTTCTCCTTACTATCTTGAGACTTTCCAATTTCAATAGATTTAATAAATGCTGAACACAGAGGGAGACGCTGAAGTTGAATCACTAAACCTTTTAAAACTCATCTATCACTAAGGAGCCTTAAAGATATGTCCCAAATAGTTTCTCCTGCCATAGACTTTATTAAATGTACTGGGTAATTCAAAACCAAAATGTCAATTTTGAAGACAGTCTGAATTTTGCATTTTGGTAAGTAATAATTTTTATTACACTATGAAGTCAAATACTTATGCTTTACTTTCTTAACATGTTAATTATGTTTTCTAAATAACTGAACCAAAAATTTTACTTATGATTAACCCCTGGACATTGACTGTTATCTGGTTATAATTCTTCAAGTATTATCTGTTGTTTAATCTATATCCTCATAGGGCATACATAAATTGAAACTACACTGGAATTCCATTTCTCACATATCAGATCAGCAAAAATCCTAAATTTGGCAACATACACTAAAGAACCCTGACTAATGTAATTTTGAAACAAAATTGTGAATAACTCTGTATCATTTGACTATGATGTTTCAAACATTTTCAAAAACTCTGATAGTTGAAGAGTCTAGACTTTGTAACTATGCTTCAGTTATCTCCTGCTAGTAGAAGCACTGGTGATTATACTAAACTGATATTAGAGTCAAGACATAAAATTTCAAATATCTAACCTTTTTTCCAGGCTGATTTCCACCCAGCTCATTCCCTGGTTTGTGGGGGGGAGAAGGGTAGAGAAACAGATGCATCATATACAACATGTTTCATACAAATCCGTGGAAAGATGACTAGTTTAAAAAATTATGTACAATTTAGTTCAAAAAACATATTGATGTCAAATGGAAGGTTTTCAAATACAGTAGAATAATAAAGTGTAAATGTGTATTTTTGGCAGAAAATGATTCAGCAAGTTTATAAAATTTGCTTAGAGGTACATTTTATTGAGGACTATGAGAATAAAATAATAAGAATAATCATTCTTGATGAATTTGGCCAAAATTATGCATCTCATCAGAGGATCTGGGTCTAGAAAGCAGACACAAGAAAAAATAAAAGGACAGCAGATTTAATGGGGAAGACACTTATAAAAAGATAAAAATGAGAGGAGGAGTAAGTTGGGAAAGCCTTCACAAATCAGGCAAGTCTGTTACGTTTACAATGAAAGGGCAAGGAAGGAAAAATTGGGTAGCTGAGCGTATGAGCATCAGACTACAACACAGCTCTGAGAAAGTATCAGCCAGACCAAC
The DNA here is from genome assembly GCF_003676395.1 of Aethalodelphis obliquidens. NCBI lineage: Eukaryota > Metazoa > Chordata > Mammalia > Artiodactyla > Delphinidae > Aethalodelphis > Aethalodelphis obliquidens. The sequence goes on along the minus strand of NW_020837959.1, from coordinate 21,681,729 downwards.
TGGGATGCAGATGCAAAATTTGCCCGTAGAAGAATCACAAATTGAGCAGAAATGGTCGGTCACAGACTGGGGGTACCTTGGAAAGCTTGGCCTCTGATCAAATGTGTTGGGAAATCCTGAAGACACTGCAGCTGGATAGCTGTTGGATATATGTAGTCTTCATAGTTTATTGGCAGTTTCTTACAGAGAAGTGAATTGCATGCTACCGTGACTACCCGTGTGTCATTTACTCATTGACATGTAGAAACATAAAACATTTGGCAGAGATGCGTGATGAATGCCTCGTCTCACCTTGACTTCAGCTGAGCTGGTTAAAAAATTTATAGCTGTTTGGTTTCTCACATTCCTATAATACAAAGCAAGAGTTCTCAAGTTTTTTGGGGGTTTTTTTGTTTCTTTGTTTTTAATTTTATAGACCACATTTGAGAGGTAATTGATTCCATGAACAAACCACAGATGTATTTATTTTTACAATATTAATCACAAGACAACAATCTTTTAATTTTAACACTTCAAGAAATGCCTTTTGTGAGGAGACAGCTAATTGAGTATGGTCTATTTTATATTAAATATCTGAAATGTATTATTAACTCCTTTTAGACTGAAATATGAAAAAATCATGGGTAAAGCATTAATATAAGCTTGCAAATCATCTTGCGAATCCTTGTCTTGGCAATTGTTATCTTGCTTACTTAGATATGATTATCATTGTCCCTAAAGAAATGTTACATATTTTTAATTTAAGAGAAAATATCTAAATAAGGACTAGTATTATGGTCATCATGTGATCACTGTAGGTTTTCCAAATGCTTAGTATTTGGCCAATGAATATTTGCAATGTATTTTCAAGCATTAAGTTTTACCATAATTTTATTTTTAAAAATAAGGGTCAGAACACAGAATAACAGAACGATTACATTTTCCCTGTTTGAAAGGTTAAGAGTTCCTTTTGGCCTAATGTAGATAATCAGTTTAGCTCAAATTGTTCAGATTTGCTTAATTCTGAACTATTTTTCTTGAAATTTAAGTTTATATTCTGTAATTTTATAGATCAAAAAAATGTAGATGTTTTTAGGATGTAAAATATTAAAATCATCTTATTTTTCTTTTAAAAAATTAACCTTTTAAGAATAAATGGGACTTTCCTTAAGTCACTTTCCATACTTTTGATACTTCCTAACATCCTCTTTGGTTTATTAAGTTTTTAAATCTAAATAATAGCATTTTATTTTTTATACTTAATTATTAAATAGTATTTTTATCAGTTGTGTGACATAATTAAAATGTTAACTCTTCCAGTAGAAATTTGATATTGAACACCTTATGGTCACAGGGGATTAAAAACTAATTACATATATGTGTAATTAGTATTAGTGTATATTATAGTATTATAATAATTATTACTGGTATAATATATGTATATATTAATTCCATATACATATATGTATCCAAGGTGTATATATATATATATACTTTATTTTATTTTTAAATAAAAACTGTATATATTTAAGGTGTACAACACTGAGGTTTTGATATACATGTACATAATGAAATGATTACTATAGTCCAGCTAATTGACATGTCATCTCCTCACATAGTTACTATGGTGATCAGAGAACCAAAAATCTACTCTCTTAGCAAATGTCCAGTATACCATACAGTACTATTAACTGTAGTCTTCATGTCTTACCTTATGTCTTTAGACTCACTTATCCTGCATAACTGCAACTTTGCACCCTTTGACCAACATCTCCCCATTTCCCCACCTCCCCACCACTGGTAACCACCATTCTACACTTTGCTTCTAAGTATTCGACTTTTTTTTTGGCGTACGCGGGCCTCTCACTGTTGTGGTCTCTCCCGTTGCGGAGCACAGGCTCCGGACGCGCAGGCTCAGCATCCATGGCTCACGGGCCCAGCCGCTCCGCGGCATGTGGGATCTTTCCGGACCGGGGCACGAACCCACGCCCCCTGCATCGGCAGGCGGACTCTCAACCACTGCGCCACCAGGGAAGCCCTGTATTTGACTTTTTAAGATTCCACAGAGTGAGATTATGGTTTTTTTTTCTTCTTTCTTGTCTGGTTTATTTCACTTCACATAATATCCTCCAGGTTGTTTCAACAAACACGTTCTTTCCTAATTTCTGGATATAATTATTAAATAAATTGCCTTTAATATTAGACATATAAATTGATATGTCTAGTATGAACATATTATGAACTCTCATATAAGATACGAACTCTTCTGATGGGACCACCTTTGCTTTGTGTGTGTATATTTAGAGTAATGCTAACATATATTTAGGATAATACTAACCAAATCAAAATTGACATTGTCAAATTAAGTAGGCAAGCCCTAACCACACATTTTATCCACTTCTATAAAATAAGTTATTTTTAATGCAAGGAAGAAGAAACATTTTTTTCCCACCATGTATGCCCAATGGGAACAGTGTAGAGTTAAAATATTTGTTAATTGGCAATTTTAAAATTTTATCTTTAGTGTATTATATATGAGACATTAATAATAATGTCATTTTTTCCCCCAAAAGAAACTGTCTCTGTACTTTCTTTAACATATTAAAGTTACGAGTATTACTTGGAAAGAATATTAGTGTTCCTTAGGAGGTGACCTTACAAAACAAACAAACAAACAAACACTTGCCTTTCTTTCAGAATTAAATACTCCATGTTGTCACTTTTTTGTGTGGGGATGGGGAAAAGGGGGGTATTGCCTTTAGCAATGCACATGAGGTCTTAGTCAGAATGTAAATCATGTAGACCAGTGTATGTTGATGCTGTAAAGCTGAGAGTTCTGAGTTTAGTAATAAAATCTGTTCATGGAGGGAAAAACAAAATATGGGCACTTTATTATTAGGTATTCATTCTGGAATAGTCCAAGCTTCGTTTCTATCTTGTTGATAGATTTGAAAACATCACAGGCTGCAAAAACAATAGGACTAACATTTTCATCATGCATATTATATTAGCCACATTGTTTAAAATAGCAAAAAGTACTGCTGGGAGGCCAATTATGGAGATTAAAAGCCATACAAATTGACTAATTGCAGCATACTCTTTAGATCTCAATATATCCAGAAATAATAAAAATGCTGAGAGCAAAATAGAAAATGTAAATGATCAAAAGAAAGAAATAAAAACAATACCCCCAAATCCTCATCACACATATAAAATTTTCTCCTAGAAACATGTAGTTTCTATTTAATTGTATATCCAAAACCAAATAACTAAAAGTGATTAGAAATGTGTTCTTTTGCTTTTAATGCCAACATATAAGGTGGCCATTCCAAAACTCATTTTCTTCACTGTATTGTTTGACCTTCTATATTCTTCACTTTTATTACTAAGAATTTTACTGACAGCTTTTATGTTCATTTTTGGAGTATTTCAAACATATGGGGTTAGTTTGGGTGTTTATTAGTGTTTAAAAACAGTGAATTATCTGTTAATATTCTAGAAGTATTAATTTCAACCTTTGGAAAGGGATTTTTGTCCAATGTATTTTTCATAGTTGAAAGTAAATATTAAGTAGGCCAGTCATTTCAGGGTAGATGTTTCATTGTATATTAAACAAATTGCATTTGTGTGTACTGAATTTTTATCAACTAGTGGGCACTTTCTGAGGCTCCCTGTACTGGCCATATGGCCTTACCCATCTGATCTTTCTTTTGTCTAAAATCTCTACCAGGCCACCGTTCTCACCCCTATCCTCATCTCCAAATAACACTCCATTTTCCCCTTTCTCATGTAAACTCCGGTTTGTCCTGTGAGACTCATTGGTAATATCTGGTTACTGAAAATTTTTCATCATTCTTGGATCTAGTCAACTGCTATTTCTTTTATATAATCACTGAGATATGTACATTCTTCAATTTTATCATTATTACACTGTATGTGTATTTGATCTGCTTTTCCTAGGAACATTGAAATTTCTTAAGTGCAAGAATCAGATATTATTATTCTAAAATCTCAGGGCTTAGCACAATTTAGTCCCTGAGTACAAGAAACTGAATAATAGAACATATCAATAAATAGAACTTTTACAGAGCTTCAAAGTGATTGTCTTGTAAATAATATCAAAAAGAGTTTCCAAGATTAGCCATAGAGATGACGTTTCCCACAAGCATCATTGTAGGAACAGTATCCCATTGTAGATGAAACTTTTATTTCTAACCATACATGATGGTCAATAACCAATGACAGTGAAAGTGCCCCTTGTCACTTGGGGGAATCAGTCCCAGCACAGTGGGAATCAGTCCCCATTTCTGCTTGGTCAGAAGCATGTACTTGATCTTGGGTAGGCGCTCCTCCAATTTTTCTTTGAGCCATGTTTAAATAGAGAGAGTAGGAAATACCTTTTCATATCGAGGATTAAACTATCCCTATGGCATAGTTCAAATATTCTACAAATCTATAGCCTTATAAAGGCCTTCACTCTGTCACCCTGATACTACCCCATTATTGCATTTTGTTTTAATGTATAACAAAAGAAGTGATACTGGATCACTTACATATGGAGAAATACTCTGACCTTTCTAAGAATGCTTTTTTCCGATATTTTTACTGTTTGAGTGATAGGCTAACTAAAGAATATTAGATTCAGACCGAACTTTAGAGGACAGAACTTTAGAGGTAATTATAAAATAGTCAAATCCCTTCATACTCAATTTGAAAAAAGAGGTGAAATAGATTATTCCATTCGTTTTCTATGCCAGAAAAGTGACACAGAAATTTAGGACTGATAAAAAAGACATTTCTCAAAGAAAGTGAGTTTTATGCTGGGATGGAAGTCACTATGGCAAGTGTATGTCTTGTTCTAATTATCACTTATTTACATATAACATATACCTCCAAAACCCAGAATTTTTAATGTAGAAAACATAAACTAATAATGGTCACCTAAAATAAACTCTAATAGATATAATGTATTTTAGTAAAAATAATGGCTAACATATCATTGCACACTAGTATGGGTCAGGCATAACCATTTTAGATAGATTATCACAATTAAAGTGACAAGGATACAATGCACTGTATGTTAATTTTATTTCCACTGTGTTTAAGGCCATTGTATCTCTTTTCACTTCCATAAGCAGAATTATAACGTTACCCTCATTCTGTTCTTCCCTTAGAATAATGTAGATAATATCATTTATTAAATATTTTCTAATGTGATTGATGCAAATTGATTTCTTTGGAGAATTTAAAATAATTCAATACACTGCACACTCTGTATTTCATAATCTATCATCTTGGAGCTGTTTTGCAAGAGGAACACCATGGGGAAAACAGCACTTAGGTTGGTGGTCAAAACAGAATTGGAGCTGTTTGCAAAGGGAAAATCCCAGAGTATTTGTGGTGCTTGATACCATTAATATTAATAATAATATTATTTAAAATATATTAATGATAACCTATATTAATAGAAAGTAATTTTTTGAAATTGGTTCAAATTATTTTAGTTATTAGAGGGGAATTAAAATCGAGAGAGTGTGAAGTCAGGAGTAAGTCACATTTTCTTACTACTTAGACATTTTGGCATATCTGGAATGGCTATTGGGAGAGTATTGACCCCTCTGGAGATACTTTGATTCATATTCCCACTTTATTACAACTGATACACAACATTTAATCAGATAATAAACTACCCTTCTTCCCCCTGCCAACCCAATTTTGTTCTTATTTACAGAATTTAGCATTCTCTGGAATTATTTCATTGTAAGTTTTTGTTTGTTGTTGATCTTTCCGCAAAGATGTGTAAAGTACCTAAGCATTAGAACTATCGTGCTCTTGTTTACTATTGTACCCTTGGTGTCATGGCCTGACGTGTACTAGTCGTTCAATATTGAGATGTTAGGAACGTGTTCAGTGTCACACAGCTGGTCCATGGCTGAGCCAGGATTGTAATGGCAGATCTTCACTTAGGTTTATTGGATAATTGGTTCAGGACACTAATGTGTATCACATACTATGTTGAGAGAGTTTGAGGATATGTCACATCTTATAATTTTGGCTTAATTATTTTCTAACTTCTCTCATTTTGAAATTTATATTCTTTTTCTTCTTTCTTTCTCTCTCATTCCACTTTTCTTCACATTTCACTGAGTTCCTCAAAGGATTCGAGGCAGCTATGTCTACATTTTCCAGTTCTGGCAAGGTTATACTCTGATGTGTCTATCACATGCTTCTAACAAGTACTCTACTATCCATTCATGAAATGGGGTGACAATGTATTTACTTGAGTCTAGACAGGGTTGCTACTCAGTTTTGAGTTATTGTTGTTTTCCCAAAGGGTGTTTCTAAGTGCAGTTTGATTTGAATGCAGAGCAAGTAGCAGATATTAAACAATCTTCAATTCTAATACGTAAAATAAACACATAAAACTTGGTAACTGATTTATTTGAATTCATGTTTATAGAGAAAATACAATACACCTAAAGACACAATTTTTATGTTAGGCCATGTTTATGTGATCTCCAAAGCATCCCACTTCAAAGAGTCAAAGAGTTCTTTGTAAGTAGTGGCAGGCAAATCATCTCATTATCAGGCTATTACATCAACACATCAGGATTCCTTCTGAATGCAGACTGTTGATATCCTTCTGTCTCCTTTCCAGCTGGCAGTTTTGGACACTCCACTGAATTTTTCAGTTTTTCATCACTTCAACAATACAGTCTACTTATTGTCTCACATTTTTGAAATCTTTCCTGTATTACAGCCTCAAATGGCATACATACAGACAAATTCTCTCAATTTTATACTCCAATAATATTGTTGGCTTTTCATTAAAGACAATTAAACATGTTGTATTATCATTGTAACATCATTGTACCATTGTACATTCAAGCAAAATGGCATTTTCTCTCAGGTAAAGAAAATGGATTGTTGTTAACGTTTAGTTTGAAACACTGACAAGGTAACACAGAGAATATTTCCTCTTTTACAACAGATACATTATCTGTGAAAGAAATATGGTTATTATTTTATCAGATATGATAATAAAGAAAATTATATATATTTCAGGTGTATTTAATGCTTTATTACAAAGTAAAAAAGCATTGAAAAGACAACTAAGAAAAATGGTGTTTTGAGCCTCTATTTTGGATGATATTATAAGATTCTATATTTTTGTTTTATCTTGCCATGTTTCCATTTTGTTTATCTTGCTTGGAAAAGGAAAGAGAATTCTTACTAGAAGTCAGATGTCAAAACATATTATAATGTATCTCAATGAAACCAAAAAGTTACACATCATCTACAGATGTAATAGCAAAGAGGTGTCAAGTAAGCATCAATAAGTAGTCTGAATTTAGTGTAGACTACAGTTAATCGACTTTTTGAATGCCATTCCTAAAGTATTTTTATTGAAAAAATGGAAATTATATTGTGAACAGAATTACTAGAGATGTTTTTAAAATGTCAATAATTAGAAAGTATCATATAAAACATCTTTTAAGTGTTCAAGTAATATATTTTCTCATGTAATGTAGAAAAACTATCTTTGTCCTTTCAAAATCACATTACTCTCTTCAAGGAAAAACAAAACTGAATAACACTATTCAGTGGTAAAATCTGGAGAATCCTTTATGACTTTATGTTAAGAGAAATTCTCCTGAAAGGTAAACTTCAGTGGACACACTGTTCCTAAATACGTAACTGACTTAAAGAAATATTTGAATGTTAATCTTAGGACTGAGGTTTATTAAAATCCCATTCTTTATTAATTTTCAGTATTTTAACACCATTAATTATTAATTAATTAATTATTACTGTAATAATTTACAGTATTTTTTGTAAAATTAAGTAAGACATTTTGGCCAACTCAGTAATTAAAACATGGTTGCTTCTCATTACTGTTTACATACCCTCATCCTTACCACAACCTACCATATTGAGTGTTCTTCTATTTACTTATTTATCCGTTTATTTATATTATAATTCATTTAGTATTTTTGGTAAAAATCACCCATATCTCTCCCAGGAATTCATTAGAAAGAGTAGTAGAAAAGCCACACATATATCTCCGTGTTATGTTAACACAGCTATCATTTTCCTATGGGTAAAGCCTATTGTTTTATGATCACAACACATAGTTAATGTTCAATATATATTTGTGCATTTGAATTTATATAAAATTAGCTATGTTTAGATTACATCTAGATGTGGTGGGTAATTGCTAATCTATGGCTATGTAAAGAGGGATTAATGAGAGCTGTTGTCTATATAAAAGAAAAAGAATATTAGAAATGACATTGTTACCCAATGACCAATTGGGTAAGAATGGTCATTTCTTTATTTTTCTGGGAATAGGGACAGTGGGGTAGGGATGTCCAGTTTCTTCCCTACATGGTTCTGCTTTTCTTTTATACAGTGTCATCAATAATTTAGTTTCTGAAAATTTCTCCAAGGTTCTGTCATGGGAATATTGGTCAGCAGTCTCGGTGCCCAGGATTACTACATTTTTCCATTTCTTTCTGTGATTCTAAAGCATTTTCAGTGAAAGAGAAGGAATCAGAGATGCTAACTTGCTGACACCTAAGATGAGAAGTTCCATTATTTTATAAAATATCCTCTCAATCGTCTAATTCTAAACAAGCTGTACTGCAATTAAGTGTTTATATAATGCTGAACATACCCCAATATCATATGTAAATATTAATTTTCTAAGTCAATATTTATCAAAATCAGTACTTAAATCTGTAAGTCCAAAAATGGCAATAAATATACAGTTTGCATAAAACTATTTGCCTTAGAGATAAAATGAAATTATTTTTATGTTGAATAAATAAGAAGGTCCAATACAAAAACAATATATAATTCAATTTTCACTCCTAGTTTGAATAGTACCAGAGTGCATAGGTCATGTAGAGAGTAACATGTTAAAGTTTGATGTCTTTGAGTTCAAAACCATTCTCTCAAACCATTAAGTGCAGCAGTGTTACATGAATATAGATATATTTAATACAAAAAATACAATGGTTAAGGGTGATTTTTCTCTTTTCCAATAGAATAGTTGCAACTCTTTTGATAGCTTCACTCTCAATTTTCCTTTTTTCACCAATTCATTCAGGTATGTCTTAGTATATACCTTACTGCAATGCTGTATTAGTTTTTGGTTATATAGTAGTGAAACACAAATATCCTGCCCACATTGAACGAGCATTCCTTCACTGAACAGTGATTGCAGAGACACTATTTAATGGGACTTCTAATCAGATATGTTTGGAGTTAATAACAGTCATGATTACTGAAATTTATTTTACTACTCTAAACTCATATGACATTAAATAAACCCTCAGGTATATGTACGGGTTTGAAGCTCAGACTTTAGATTATGTGTAGCTGGTACTTTTAATAACAGTTTCTGAATATGAATTTCATGAATGTATAAAATGGAGAAACTAATTAGGAATAGTACTCTAAAGTTCAGTAAACATTTGAATCATTACAGAATACATTATTTGAGGTTAAATCCTAGTAGTACTTACTTCAATCCATCTATTTCTTGGAAGATAGAATATTTATAAATATATTAAACATAATCTTATTGTTCCCATTTAGAATTTCTTGAGTCTCATAGCCCTGAGATTTTAACACTTTCTCTGACCAGTGAGCTTAATTTATAATTGATATCTAATAATGAGTCATTATCCTGGTAATCTCTGCCCTCAGATATTGACTCTGTCCATTGTAACAACTGAATTCATAACTACTGTCACATTGTTTAATATTAGATGATTTATTAATATATTTTCCCTTCTATTTAAACAGTGCTATATCTACCTGCTTATGGAGAGCAAGAAAAGTCAATTGACACATGTTCTAAACAAACTTATCTTAAATAAGGTAAAACTCTTGAAAGTTTTTATCATCTGAATGAAAATGAACTAAAAAATAGTTTTAAACAAGATGATATATATTATTTTATCAAAGCATCAAGAAAATATATATGGATTGAAAGTTTTACAAACACCTCACATGTTATCAGAAAGTTTCAGTGTATAAAAGTTAAGACTAAACTTGGGAATTCAATAACATTCCTAAGAATCGCATGTAAACTAAATCTAATTTAAGGTTTGAAAGTTCCACTGATAAATATATGCCAGATTAAAATTGAGAAAAGATGTTGGGCCAAAAGATCCAAACTAAATCAACTCCATGTGCATTTAATAATACTTCAAGAATCTGAATAAATATGATAAGACAAAAATTTTTAGTTAAAATTAAAGTTATCCAAATTAAATTTACGGGGTAAGCAAATGTAGTTTTGAGTAAAAATAATATAAAATTGATCATTATGTTCAAAATTAATTTATTAATTGATCAAACCACCCATTCTTTGCTAAGTGCATGTTGTACAAATAAACTGAGTAAAATAATTTCTAGGATGGATGTTGTTGGAGATGCTAAGAAGAACAGGCAGTGTTTATATCATCCACAGTCTTAAAACATGAAATGGTAAATAAAAGCATATTCAAACACTAACTCCAATGCCACATTGAAGACTCACCATCCTCTTGGTCTCTGGGTTTCATGGGATCTTTTTCCTTCCCTTTCACATACACTTCAATACTTGCCATAATTGAATTATCTAGATAGTAAATTTTGGTGGTGTCCATTATACATGCCCTTTTCCTCTTTCGAGAATCTTTCTATCTTCAAGGTGTACAAGCTTTCCCTCTTTGCTATTATATAGGCCATCAACACTTATAGGGCTAGGGTAAGCCTGTGATTGTTCTACTCTGCCCATTAATGGGTGGGTAATTTTAATTCAGAGTTTGGAGTTAGGAAGGGGGAAAAGAGATAAATCTCAGTGAGAAACAGAGTAGGTCAAGAAGTGAAGCCATATGAGATGTGTAATGCCACGTCCAAAGTACATGTCCAAAGTGGGAAAAGGTATGTGAAACCTGGAGAAAATAGTAGAGTCAAATTCACAGCCTGGTGTATAAGGCAGGATAGCAACATTTGAGAGAGATGTGACTAAGGTAGATACTATGCATGTAAAATTCATTAATAGAGGTAGTGTATGTATTTCTGCATTTTATTTCTTAATGAATCATATATCCTCCAAGGCTGTAAGCAAATCTGTCCTTCACTCTGAAAGGAGACACTATATCTTCCAAGGCTGTTCACTATACAGTGAACAGCAAAAGTAGTTTTGCTACTACTTGCAAAAGTAGTCTGGAACAAAATCACTTTGTGCCCCTGTCACAACTTGCAAAGAGACATGAAAAGCCCATGGAGAATTGTCTTCCAATAGATGGTAGAGTCAGGGCAGCCATGGTAGGTAGGATGGCCAGGGAGACTTCATTGAGAAGGAGGAATTTTAGTAAAGACATGTAGAGAGTGGAAGCAGGAACAGGAACCATGTAAAATCTAGAGCATACCAAGATGGAGTCAAAAGTTATACAAAGATGTTGATGTGGGAATGGGCTTAGCACATTTGTGGGACAGGAGGGAGGCAAATATGACTGGAAAAGAATGAGGGAGGAGAAAGATAATACTAGATGAGCTCAAGGAAAAGAGTTTTGAATATTGACCTCTTACTACCTTCTTAAACTTTTCGATCGTTTCTCATAGTTTATTTTGACCTATTTAGGTAAACAATCTTCAAATTACGAGTTTTTTTCACTTTCTAGCCTGTTTTCTCTTAATTTACTGCACTTATTTTATTATCCAGCATGTTAAATGGACTTGGTGATTATGAATTTCTTTTCCTTTTTCCTGATTTTAAGGAGAATGAGTCCATCATTTTATAGTTTTGGATGATGTTTTTAGTAGGTCTATTTTTGTTGCCATTTATTGGGTAAAGAAAATTCTTCTTAATTCTTAATTTACAAAGAATTTTTGTCATACAATTATGTTGAATGCTATCAAATATTCTATCTGTATCTATTGAGATAATATGACTTTTTTCTTAAAGAAGTGAATAACAATATTTTTTGTAATTTATTGAGTTATCTTTTATTGACAAGAAAAAACCTAACATTGTATGTGTGCATTTGGTTCCCTAATATGTTTTTAGCCTTTATAGTCATATTAATAAGCAACATAGAATTTAATTTTCCTTTCTCATATTACTCTTGCTTGTTTTAGGATCAAACTTATGCTGTCTTTAGTGCATGGGTTGGACAGTATTCCTTATTTTCCTATTAGAAATATTTTTTAAAAATGTTTCTGGAAAAGTTTCTATAAGATAGGAATAATATGTTTCTTGACATTTAGCTAGAACTTGCATAGATAATCATATGGTGTCAAAATTTTCTTTGGGAAAAAATTGTAACAACTGCTTAATTGCATTAATTTATTGGTTTAAGGGAGTAATTATGCTTTTTCTTTCTCTTTGAGCCAAATTTGGTAGGTTAAGGTTTTTTTAGGATTTTCTAATTTAACTGGCATTACCTTTACAGTATTTTGTTTTAAAGTCTATTCTTTATATGTAACTATATTAACTTTTCATTCTTAACATTATTTCTGCCCTTTCTCCTCTTCTTATTAAGGCTAATCAGAAATATATTTTTTGGTTAGCTCTTTCTGAGAGTAAATTTATCTTGGTTCATCCTTTCTGTTATATTTTGTTTCCCAAATTCACTGATTTCAGATTTTGTTTTTATTAAATCCTCTTAACACGTTCTTTGGGTTTATTTTGCTATTTTTTTTATCTTCTTAAGTAGGATAATTAGCTTTAAATTTTAAGTCATTGTTTTTCTCAAATTACTCTTTAGAAAGCTATACATTTCTGCTCTAATTTCATCCCAACTTGTACACACATGCTCAAGAAACCAGTTTACACAATTGCCCAAATAATATTAAACTCAAAATATCTCACACATTGAATTTGTTTGATATCAAGACCAATTAATATACATTTCTTGTCCTGATATTGGTCTGTCTAAGGAGATGGGTGGTTAAGAAATGAATTCAATATATTGAGTAAGTATCATGGCAGAAATAAGCAAATAATACAGTTAAACTGGAAATACACATGGACATTTCTTGATTCAAATTAGAAAGCTTGTAGGCTTCCTAGACAAGTCAAATCTGAATAGCATTTTGCACCAATAAATGTTTAACAAATAAACAAGATGAGGAAGAAGAGAAATCCCAGGAAGACAGAAAACAAATTACATCAAGAGCAGAATGGAGAGGTCAAGCATTGCCAATATTAGGAAGTGTAAATAATTCAGTGCGTGTAGATCATGGATACTAGGTTACTGGTGTAATATCAAGACAGAAATCTTTTTCTCCGGACGCGCAGGCTCAGCGGCCATGGCTCACGGGCCCAGCCGCTCCACGGCATGTGGGATCTTCCCGGACCGGGGCACGAACCCGTGTCCCCTGCATCGGCAGGCTGACTCTCAACCACTGCGCCACCAGGGAAGCCCAAGACAGAAATCTTAATGAATTGAGTAGACTTGGGCCAATTTATAAAGTGTCTTAAATGTCAAGTTGATCACTTAGATTTATCCTGAAACTAATGGACATATTAGCAAAATATTTTAAGCAAATGAGTGGCACATTTATAATGTTGTTTAAGAAAATTCTGGTAGATGTGTGGAATATGTTGGATGTGAGGAAGTTCAATAATCTAGTCTAAATTTATTTATAAACATAACTAACTAGACTGCAACAGAGAGAAGACGAAAGGGCACAAATTCTTCAGATATTATAGACATAACATTGATGATACTCAGAAAATGAGTATATATGAGGAATTACAGGGAGAAGGAGAAAAGTAAAGGTCGATTCAAAACCTTATGTGAGTTCATGGTAAATGAATTGTGACATAAAGACAATCATGAGAGGGTCAGATTTTATTATTAAAATTGTGAGATGCATTACTTTGGAAATCAAGTGCCCTGGAATATTTAATTGATCATCTATATCACTGAACCTAATGGAGAAAAGAGTTTCATAAAAGAGCAACATAATATAATGTCTAATATTAGGTGACATAATATTAGGTCACTTTTTTTACATGTATGCTATTATTAGTAGCTTGGACAAAGTGCATTTCATAGCATGTGGACTGGAAGCCATGCTGCTGTGGATTAAGGAGTGAATAGCAGTGAGAAAAACACCAGCAACACTTTCAAGAAAATTGCCTCCACCTTTTGACTAATACCAAGTTTCAGTTACACAAGATGAGTAAGTCCTAGAGGTCTGCTGCACAGCATAGTTCTTAAAGTTCACATTACGGTATTGTATACTTAAAAAAACATTTCCAAGAGGATAGATCTTATGCAAAGTGTTCTTATCACAAAATAATAATAAGTAAGTAAAGAGGGTGTGAGGAAACTTTTGGAAGTGATGGACATGTTTATGGCATAGATTGTGGTGATGGTTTAGTTTATCTCCAAACTCATCAAGTTGTACACATTAAATATGTACAACTTTTTGTATGTCAGTCATACTTAATAAAGAGGTTAAAATAGTTGGCTCTAAAGGAATTGAAAAAGGGTGCATAAGAATGAGGAAGATGCTTTGGATTTCTGTAGTTACTTTTAAAATGGTAGAATATGTTTGTATGATGTTGGAATAGTAAGCAAAAATTAAGACAAAAACATCTTAATGTTAGATAATTCAAATAAAATGATAAGGACTGGGTTCTGTAAACCACTATGGTAGATTAATTAATTCATGGATGAGAAAATTTAGAACTTTTGAAGTTCTGAGATTTTAGAAAGTCCTGAAAATACCATATTTTGGGGTTTCCCTGGTGGCGCAGTGGTTGAGAGTCTGCCTGCCGATGCAGGGGACATGGGTTCGTGCCCCGGTCCGGGAGGATCCCACGTGCTGCGGAGCGGCTGGGCCCGTGAGCCATGGCCGCTGAGCCTGCGCGTCCGGAGCCTGTGCTCCGCAACGGGAGAGGCCGCAGCAGTGAGAGGCCCGCGTACCGCAAAAAAACCCCACAAAAAACCATATTTTGGTTCACAAAAAGAGATCAAATAATCTCACACATGAAGTCCAGAGCACACTAATGATTATGTATATAAACAGATGAATAAAGCTGAATAAATCTCAGAGCTGTATAGCTTATATCTGAGCAATTATTTTCAGTATAGTGCAATAATTGGTAGCAAAGATTTTATTGTGAGCAAAATTGGGACATTAGTCATTTCTCTGGAGTCATATTTGGCTTTTAATCCCACTCTTTAACTATTTTATATTGGGCAAGTTACTTAATTTTAATATTTACTTTCTCCCCTTTAAAATGCAAACAATAATTGTGCCTGTTTTGAAGATCATTGTAAAAGGTAAATGACATAGGACATTGTAAGATCTCAATATATGTTAACAGTTTGTTATTACATAGTTTTCCAGACCTGTTTCAATCCTTTTTCTTCTTTATGTGATTCTAAAAATTGTCTTTATTGGTTCTCATAAAATGACTACTCTCTTCTTAAACAGATTCTATATTTCCAGTGCTTCTACTGCTAGTTACGTGAGAAAATTACATTTTACAGTTTTATTATGCTTCCAAATAATTTATTATGTTAGGCTTTTTGATGGGGTGTTGCAAAGATTTTATTCTCTTCTCTCTTTTTTCCTGAGTTCACAAATGATAAGAAATGCCACTTGCTTACTGTGGGATATTTAGTCTCCCTCTCAAGGATGTTGGTGCCAAAGACAGTAGGAACACAAACCATGAACTAATACCACAAGGAAACTTCCAGCTATACCAGCTTTGAGCATCTCAGCTATTCAGCCTAAACATCTAATGATTAGATATTAGAACTGATATTTCACTCTGTTCCACTCTCGGGCTTACAACTTAATAGTCTTGATGCTAGGTATTTGGAAGATTTGGCTCTATGTTTGCTTTTTTTTAATTAATTTTCTAGAGCAATGCTATCCAATGGAACTTTTTGTGATGATGGAAATGTTCTATACCTCTGCTTTCCTATATGTAGCCACTAGTTACATGTAAATATTGAACAGTTGAAATGTGACTAGTGTGACAGAGGAATTAAGTTTTTAATTTTATTTAAAAGATAAATTTAAAGACACCCATAGCTAGTGGCTACTGGATTGGACTTAAAGTTCTTGAGTTACTGTTTTCAACATTTAAAATGGTTGTCTGAAATGGAGAATTATTCTCTAAATTGAGAATCTTTAAACTTTCTGCTTGAAGTCATGGTTACTGATTTTATACAAAATAACTGATATAATTGTTAACCTTTTTCCACCCCAAGTAAAGTCTTGGAATTTTACTGATGATCTTAAGTAAGCACATGAGCCCATCTGCATCATAAGAGACTCTCAGTTTCTATGTCTATGCTTGATATGTTTTGAATGATCTTAGCCATTGTGTGTGTGTGTGTGTGTGTGTGTGTGTGTGTGTGTGTGTGTTTTCAAGGCATACTGGGGGGCTGGTGATGCTGTAGATCCAGGAACAGAGCTAATGTTAAAACTGAATTTACCTGCAGAGATTTCACAGACTATCAAGGAGAGGCTCTGAGGAAATTGACAAGGAAATGATCACTATTATCCAGGCTATGAGAACATCAACTTCATGTGCTTTTCACATTTCAGTGCTTATTTACTAATGCCTTTGTTCTTTACTAGATCAAAGTAAAGTTTGTGAACATTTCTGAGGGATAGTAAATAACAGAGCTTGTTAGCTTTTATTATAAATATCTTTGTATTTGTTTTTTGTTCTGTTTTGTTTTTTTAGAAATGTGAAATGTATTTATATGTTAACTTTCTAAGAGTAAAACAATCAAAAGAGGATGTTTTTCCTTTTCTTAAGTCATTTCCTCTATTGCAATTGCTATTGCCTGTACCTCTTTAATCTGTAGCCAACTTCTCACATGTATCACACATTGCAGAGAAAGGCATATTGAATCCTACAGCCAAGGATGGTAGAGCTACATGGTTTGTGAGAGAACTGCCTATAGTCAGCATAGAAAAAAACAGTAATAGTGGAAACCCTGGTACTTTGCTCTTTAAGATCAATTTAGATAATATTAGCATGAACCAGCCTGATCTATTTAGGGGGTGGCCCAACCTAGCTTCTATCCAAGGCATTGAGTCCATAATTATTGCATCTTATTTAGAATCATTTTGGATAATCGGCAGTTAAAGCAAGCTAGACAGCCACTTGGCCTGTTAACTGAGAATCTGGACAGTAAAAATCAATTTAGAAGGAATTAATTAAGGTAATTCCTCCAAGGAGGCCCTTGCCGTGTCTTTGGCTTATAGAACGGGAGTTCATAGTATGATGGTAGAAAAACATTAAGTGATTAAAGCATCAGATGCAAATTGTGATGAGTGTTGCATAGAATAAAATAGGTTCATGAATGGGGAGGTTACAAATTACTGATTTCCTACAACCCTGAGGATGAAACTATAACTAATGTGGACTCTTGTCAGAATCTAGATTAGCTCTTAGAAAAATTTTGTATTTATATTTTACATTTCCAACATTTCATAGACCATAGTAGCAAATGCTGAATAATAAAGAAAATAGGAACAAAGAACTGAGTACAGTATTTTTGTAGGTAACCAGAATATGTCAAATATAAGCGGAATTAGATTTAGGAGCACCAATACATGGTGTACTGAGATATGTTTCATATGGTCCTGTAGAGTGATACATCCTCATCAGTGATAGAGGCTAATTTATTCAATATTATATGCTTGCAGGAAGCATACATTAAAGAAATATTGAATCTGCCTGAATAAAGATGAGTAGATTTGCCTCTTTCAAGAAATGATAGACAGGCTTCTTTCTTTTTCTTTGGTCTATTTCAACATGGTTGCATTTAGGCAACAGAATATATTTTAAATAAACTTCTGATATTCTTAGGTATGTTCATTCACAGATATTCCATAGATACTCAGAGCAAATGTAAAATATGCCAAAGAAATTGCATCAACTTAGCATTTTGTCTTTTACGCTCTACCTATCTTCACCCTTCTCATTTCAAGCCCAATTTTTATCTGTTACAATTCTCCATATCATAGAATTATATAAAAAGACTGTAAAGAATGTTATTCTTATATAGTGCTTAATTCTTTATGTACATTTGGAATATTTCATAATATACAGGAAAGAAATAAAATACAGTATGCTCTTTGCAGCCATAAAAGGAAAACAGGAAGGATATTATCCATCCTGCTCCATGTGTATGGTAACAGGACAACGCCTTTTACACAAAGTTGTCTGATAATTATTCTTTCAGAGATGCTCTCGCTCTTTCTCCTTATTGTGCTAAACCTGAAATGTGAGCGTGTTTCTCCCAGAAACAAGTTGCCAAGTAAAGAAGAATATTTACATTTGAAAACCCTTTTAAACTTTTTAAAAAGTTGCTGAAATTTAGGAAACTCTGAAGCCTGTAAGTAGCAGCAAGAGGTGAACCAATTAGGATTAACACATCGAATGATGCCTAATTCAGACATATTTCTAAGGCCCATACTTTTCTCTGATGTGTCAAACCAATTATTTCAGGCATATTTCAGGGATCTTTTTCTTTACAAATGTCTTTAGTAGCCAAAATAAAATGTTAACTGACACCTATAATGAATGTTTTAATTCTCTGTGTGCAGTTGGAATATAGAACCCATAAGAAAACATTAAGAAGAAAGTTATCTAACAGAAAGGTACTTTGCAGTTTCTCATTTGACCGTGAATTATGCCCATTGATCTGGAATATTTCTACACAAGGAAGTGGAAGACATGTAAAATAGCGAATGACTTTTCATAGAGGGAAACGATAGTAAAAGAATTTTATGATACCATTAGTCTGTACTTGAACATTTAAGTTACTGTATAATTTATTTCATATGCTTTCCCTTTCTCCTCTACACTTATTCAAAGCTTTAGACAGTGTAGACACTCTAAGAGAATAAAACAAAGGTGACTTTAACTTGAGGATTCCTTTTTTGATTTCTCATACTCTTCCCCCTCAGCTGTACCCACCTATTCAATTTCATAGTTTTAGTGCTATGGGGTATCATCCTCCCACAGTCTCAACTCTCCAAATACATTAGGAAAGTTAAAAGAGACAAAATGAAGCACATAGACATACATGAGCCTCCCTATCATAATCCCTGTTTTAGCTCTTCTTTAAAAACCAAAATTAATAAATATGAATATTTATATTCACATCACTTTGTAAAGAGTTAAGGGATAAAAATAATTAAAAGTCTACATCACACACTGCCCATTTGGACAGAAATAAACCTTGTTAAAATCGAATGCTGGGGGTGAGGACATGAGGGTCTGATTACCTGTTTATTCCCACTGTGGATATTGAAATATGGGCTGTAATGCTGAGTTATGATACACATCTTCCAGGCATCTGTGTATTACAGTACCTACAAAAACACCTTTAATTCAGGAAAATATTTGTCATCAATGATAAATATTTGTCATCAATAGTCTAAATATTATGTATATATTATTATATACATATATAATATATATATACTTTATATAGTATAACAAACACCATATTATAATATAATAACTTAATGTAATATATAATATATAAATTATACATGTAATAATAAGGAAAAATAATGAATAAAGGTTCAAAAAAAATACCCCACGAAACAAAATCATATGAATGTTGTCTAAAGGGCCAAGAGATCTGATGGACTGGGAAACAGGCAGGAGAATCCAGCTGTCACTGGCCCCCAGCCTGGGAATATATGACATAGACAGTCCTCCTCCCTCAGCCCTGTCTGGGCCACCCTGCCACATACACATTATCATCTCAAAGCACATAATATACATTTTTAAAAACCTCAATACAACTAAGCATCCTGGAGGGCCCTGGGGTAGCAAGAGTTTGGCCCACTGGAGCTGAGGAAGGAACTACGGGACAGGAGAGCCACTTTGTGTCTTGCCCAGCTGAGTTCTTTCTCTTCTTATGGTGAGTCGGGGGGAGGGTTGAGGTACCATGTTCACGTGACCAAGAGCTGACTCCCCCGTCTTCCAAGATGGTAAAGGAGAGGTCAGTTTGGAAATGTGCTGTATGCATGTCCAGAGCTCTTGGGGTGGGGGTGGGGTTTCTGTTCCAGGGGTTGAGGATGCTGGGAATGTGGCTGTGCCTGTCAAGTGCTTAGTTACTTGTCCTTGGTAGGGAAGAGCCCCCCCCATCCCCCAACAACCACTGCCCAGCATTTCCTCAATTCAAACCAAGATATTGTCCAAGACACATCCAGTAGAGGTCTCATGACAGCATCAGTAAGGAACAACTAGAAAAAAAAAGAAATGTAACCGTGTTTGGTGATGGATGTTAACTACACTTGTGGTGATCATTTCATAATATATACAAATATTAAATCATTGCTATACACCTGAAATATGTCAATTAAACCTCAAAAAAGAGAGACATTACAATCTAAAATTAATACTAATAAGAAATACAAAACATGCAATAAGAACATTTGTTATAAATTGCTTCTTAAAAAGGAAACAGGGTAAACCTCTTAATCGGCGTGACTACAAAAAATATTCTTATTTAGTCTAGAATCTCCTGTATGCTTTCCAAATTACTGTTGTTGCTTCTTCTGTTATGATCTGTGGTGGGTTTTTAGTGTGATAACTTTTCTGGACCAGACTACATTTCCCAGAATTCCATTCTCTGCATGTTTCTGTTGGAATGGTCCACCAGAGAGATTCCTGTGGGAGATTTGAAAGGCAGAAGTGAAGCAAGACCTATTTAGTAGCCTACAACTACTCCAACTTCCCTGAGATCATCCTCAACTTTGGATGAAGTTGAACCAAGTGTATGTTCCTAGCTCTGTGACAAAGGGCCTGGGCTTCTGAGGATACTGAGACCACCAATGTTAGAGGCACTAAGAACTAATGTAAGTTTGAGCCCTTCTTCATGGGTTCCAGCTTGTGCTTAATCTCTCCCATTTTACAGACATTTTGCCTTCCAAAGTGACTGCTCTGATTACTTCAAACTCTAGCAAACATCAAACTGAATATGACAGTCTTATTAGACAGCTTAACAAGTCCCCACAACTGCACAAGGTCAAAAAACGTTGACTGTAGCAGCCAGCCTCCAAGAAGATCCCTGTTGTTCCCTGACTCTTTGTATTTACACCTTTACGTGGTCCCCTCCCCCATTGTACCAGGACTGTCTGTGTGACCAATAGAAATGAGATAATGTATATCCCTCCAGATTAGGTTATAAAGGACTGCAGTTTTTCTCTTGGACAAGTTGGTGTTTTCTCTTTCTATTGCATAATTCACTCTGAGGAAACAAGCTGCTATGTTATGAGCAGCCATATGGAGACCCCCGTATATCAAGGAACTGAAGTTTCCAGCTAATAGCCATCAAGGAACTGAGAACTGCCATCAATGACATGACTCAGCTTGTAAGAACATCCTTCCCATTTGTGCCTTCAGATAGGACTACAGTCCTGACCAAGAACCTGACTACAATCTCATGAGAAACTCTGGGCCAGAACTACCCAGCTAAGTTGCTCCCAACTCACAGAAAGTGAGTGAAAATAAATGTTATTTTAAACCACTAAATTTTGGGGTAATTTGTAACACAGAAATAACTAATATAGAAATATTTATCAAATCATACCCTCCATGAACAAATTGACTAAAGGTGTAACTTTTATGAATTGATTTCTATAGAAGACTTTGATTTTCTCCTGAATAATATGTTTAGATTTTTAGTATGAGGTGACAGCTTTCTCTCTGATCTTAACAGTTTTATATCTGTATTATCTTTGTTAAATGTGCTCTCTTTATTGTGTTTGGTATTTTTTTCCTCTGTGCGTTGTGGCACTAGGGAACATGGTTTAAAAATCAATTACTAATTAGAATATAAGGTGAACAGTCTGAGCGTTTGGGAAATACAATAATGGGAGGCTCAGCTTGTCTCTTCCCCAAGTTTGTTCTTTCCCATCACTTTATCCTGTCTCACAACATCACCTATAAATTATTTTTCCCTAATATATTCCTCGATTTCTTCCATTTCTTGATTATCAGATTTGTACAGTAAGCTCTTTTTTTTTTTTTTTTTTTTTTTTTTGCGGTACGCGGGCCTGTCACCGCTGCAGCCTCTCCCGTTGCGGAGCACAGGCTCTGGATGCACAGGCTCAGCGGCCACGGCTCACGGGCCCAGCCGCTCCGCGCATGTGGGATCTTCCCGGACTGGGGCACGAACCCGTGTCCCCTGCATCGGCAGGCGGACTCTCAACCACTGCGCCAGCAGGGAAGCCCAGTAAGCTCTATTTTAAATCTCCAAAGAGTATCAAATAGTCACCACAAATTTAACATGTTCCAAATATTCCATATTACATTGCATTTGACAACCACATGGTACAAATAGTCTGCATTGATTTCTACAAATTCATGCGATCATTTTTTTTCTAGTTGGGAAAGTAAAAAGCTGGAGATTGTTAGGTGCCTGAGTGCAAAACAATTTTTGATAATTCAGGCCGTTTTTTACTCCTTTGTTTGCTGTTTCTGTTTCCACTGAGGGTTATTAAAACATGTTATTCTTGCCTGAAATATGCTCTTCTTCAGCTTCATTAGTGTGGAATACTGTGGGAAGTTCAGCAGCCCTGGCGATGGCTTCTCCATCTGGCTTCCTAATCACTGCTTTGCATCTAGGGATGTCCATTCTCCAGCTTCCTTGGTATCTAGACGTGGTCGTGCTGGTTGAAATAGAGGTAGGATTTTTATTCCACTGATGCTTGAGAAAAGAATATTTCCTAACAGCAACTTTATTTAGGTAATCTCCCAATGGTTTTAGGAGTTATTCCTGGAGGCTCAATCTAGCATTTACTATTTAATCCCTTCCGATATACTTAACCACTATCCTATTAAGTCCCTTTCTGCCTAACGTTCTATAGCATAATTTCCATATGCTACACTGACTTAAACTTACACTTTCACTTCCTCAACCCACCCTTCAATGTAATGTTCTCTAGCTCAGGCAATTCCATTGTTTCAGTTGCTGAGGCATAAGTCTTGGAGTCATATTTGACTCCTTCTTTTGTCCCTTCCTCATATGCAGCACAGCTGCCCATCATGCTGGCTAACATCCCTTTAAAATTAATCCAGAATCCCACCATTTTTTGCCATCTCTACCTCCACCTCCAGGGTTAAAGCCAAACTCACCTCTTTCCTTCATTATTGTAATGACTTTCTAATTGGTTTCCATGCTTCTAATCGTGCCTCCCTAAAATCTCCCCTCCGTTTAGCACATAGAGTGGTGCAACAATATCAGTCATATCTCACAATCATACATAAAACAGCAACAACCTCTCACCGTAGAATTAACTCCCTAGCCACTTGATCTTGTCTTATTTTTCTCCATACCATGTATCACTTTAGTATATAAGAGATGTTTACTCTGCATTGGTCTATTGGTTATCTAATTTTTGCACCCCATCCAGAAAACTACAAGCCATACGAAGCAAATAACGTTTTTCTGTTTCTGATTTATTACCAGCATCTAGAACAGCAGCTGGGCACATTAGGATGCTTAATAAATATTTGTTGAAGAAATGAATGACAGACTTCCACTAAATTCTTCTAATGACTCTTCATCTCACTAAGAATGAAGTACCTGGTGTTTTTCCTCCCTACGAGGCTCCGGGCTTCTCCTAACACTCTGACCTCATTCCTACATTGTTAACTCTGCTCCAGCCATATCAGCCTCAATATTTGTCTTTTAATATGTGTGTAATTGTCACCTCTGCCTATAGTGCTGTTCTTCTAGGTACCCATGTACCCTATTCCTGCACTTCTCAGTTTTTAATATTTCCTGTTTATAGAAGACAGTACTTTAATATGTTATTTGAATCCTTAAGAATTAGGGAAAATGTATTCTGATTTTAAATACATTTTAAATAGAAGCATATGGAATATTGTATATTATGCTCATCCTATGTAAGCATATGGAAACCCTCAGATAGGCTGAGAATGAGTGTCTAGGGCAATATTTTCTGCAAAAATACAGACAATATATCAAATGGATTTTTAACTTTGTAAAATGCCAAAGGAAGAGCTGAGACATTTAATAATTGCCAGAACCTTTCTCTGAAAGCTCACCAGGGCCATGAGTCATTGTTTAGGTGACAAGATGTCAGGATATGACAAGATATTCCTGTTATATAACATGACAAGGAGTTTAACCCAGTTCTAATGCTGAAAAATACAAGTCAAAGTAAAAATAAAAATGAAATAGGTCTTCTTTCGTTTCTTTGATGAAAAGATATCAAAGGACTTTATAAAGTACTTCTATTTTCAAAATGCACAAACTCAGAACCTGAGCCAAAAAGTAGGAGCCTTTTATAAATGGAGATTCAAGTGTTCTTTTAGTAGCCTAAGAGCAATCTTAAGGCAAACCTGGTAAAAGAACATACCTCTGTCAGAGTGCCACATTAACTATGAGGAAATTGTTTTTATTAAAAACGGAAAAATTTTGTTGAATAAAAATGAAAAATTTAGAAATATCACATCTTTAATAGATTTCCTGAATTTCTTTGGATTTATTTGAAACTATGTTACTATGGAGAGGAGTACTTTCCTAAAGAAAACAGAGCATTTTTATATACATTTAAGCATACAGATTTAGAATGTTCACATTTTTCAAAATATAAATTTTATTATGAAAAACTTCAATGAAGATGGATAAGCTTGTTAGTGAGATGAATTGCATGGTTTGTTGATTTTGGTAAATCAACTCATGTTAAAGAGAAGAATTTCAATTGTTACTATTAGCTTCATGAATTAATAAGAATACACATAGCTTACTAAATCATTATTTTGCAGTAATTATGAGTTGAAAGGCATTTTCTAACCATTAAACACCTGCTTCCCTTATAATTATCACCATTACCTAGTGAAGTAATTGAATAATTTACATTATACACTGAAACTTCCTCTGTTTTTGTTAGGATAATTCCAGATACTTATAGGAAAAAAACCCCTTAAGAATATGATAGTAATCCATGTGAAAACAAAAATGATCAATTAGATGAGTGTTTGAAAATTTTAGAAAACTAGAGGGTTTCTGTCTGTGTATTCTGCATATACCCAATCTTCCAGATTCAAGCTTGTTTTCTGAAATACAACGTCTTCAACTTTTTGGAGTTCAATGCTCATCCTGACATTTTTCCAGTCTTTTAGCATTCATGGATAATTTGGTATCAACAACCTCACCATCGTCACAAGTATGGTCTTATGTGAATGTTATGGGGCAGGCTTCTAATCCTCAAACATGGCCTTTCAAGGGGGTTATCCTTCAGTCCCCAAAGATTTTATTTATTACTTAAGTCAATAAATATTTTATTTATGTTAAAGTTTTAATATTTGTTCCTTCAAGACATTTCTAGAGTCCCCTAGGAAAGTAATACCTATTTGATTAGGTAATACCTTAAACATTTTTCAACTGATACTTTATTCTAAATTAGTTTACAACTGAATGAGAGAAGGAAGAAAAAAAAAAAAAGAGGGAAGGAAGGAAGGATAGTAAATTGTCTGCTTTTTCAATTCATTCATTCAGCAAAGATAACTCATGATCACCATAAGCCTGCCCCTATGCTAGGAGCTGGTGATAAAAAGCTAAATGATTTATGAAACCTGCCTCCAGGTTCTGAGAAGACAGGTGTTACATGAATGTATATACAAATGTTGGGTAGTCATACATTATCTTAAGTGTTCTCTCAATCTCCTTTTCTCTTGTAGGATGGTCTCTTTATCCCTGTATAGCCTAGTTTACTCTGTGTTTTAATGCTTTTTACTAGCCTCTCAAAAGCTTTTACTTCTGTGCTACAGCTAGCCCACTCAAAATCCTTGTTATTCCAAACCCACTCAGAACCCCATTCCCATTTAACTGCTCTGGTTTAAATATTAGAAGACGAGCATGTGATAAAATTTATTAAGAAAATATGAATACCTGCAAGAGTGCCTTAAAGTGTTTTATTTTCCATATTTGTTTATCTATTAAAGGAGTTACTTGTTCCAACACAATGATGATGAAATTTCAGGAGATTTATCTGAAAGCGGATATTTCTACACCTTGATAGTTATAGTACAGAGGCCTGCTTCCCATACCAGTTTCATTTCCATCACAAAATTATTGACACAAATCAACCAGAACAATGAGTTCCATACCTGACAATTCAGTTCTCTAAAGAACTGCGTGTCTAAATCCTTCATTTCTAAATACACTTAGCACTGGAAACAGTATAAATAAAGATGGATTAAGTAAAACACAGATTATTTATGTAAACTAATAATAATGTGAATGCTCTTTAAAAGTAAATCATTATACTAAATATAAGGTGAATAGCTAAACAATTCGTCTATCTTATTGAAACAACCCAAATAGGGAATATGAATTTAAATCACTCAGGATCCAACAGAAAACAAACAAACAAAAATAAGACAACAAAATCAACACAGATAATTCAATAGAGTGAATTTAATAGGAGAATGGAATTACAACAGTTGCAAAAAGATGAAAGGGCAAAGATAGTGAGACATAGAAATTAGTAACAGTCTAAGGTCCTGCACTCACAGAGCTCAAGGTGTGGGTATTACCAGAACTCAGAATCTCTAGCTGTCCAGTAGATTCAAAATCCATACAAAGTCTTCTCAGAGGGGAGGTGCATCACTGCCCGAGATGCCACCTGAAGTGGAGGGGGAGACAGGGCCTTGGCTTCCCCTCATATTCTGTCCTCAAATCTGCTGCCAGAGTCTCCCAGAGGTAGATTTTTAACTGAAAGCTAGCTCACAAGGGAACCAGGAAATATAGTTCGCCAGGGTCAGCCTTTGAAACAGAGCAGAACAGAGGGAAAATGTGGTTTTAAAGCAAACAGCAAGTGATTAGCAAATTATGATTTTAAAAAATGGTGACGTTTTTCTTCTAATTTCCTAAAATTCTTCAGGACATTGATTTAGTTTTTTGTTAATACTATTATAAATGAGTTAACCCATATTCTGAAATGAATCATGTCCTTTTTTTAAATGAAAAATCTTTTTGTCAGCTTCATGACTCTATTAGCTGGTTAGTGACCAAATACTCAAATTATTACAAACAGTAGTCCATGTTGTTTACTTGCTTAAAACTCAAAAAAGCTTCTCGGTGAACTCAGGATAAAATAGAAAGTTGGTTCTTTATTCACTAGACCTCCATGGCTCTTGCCTGCCCTTAGGAAATCGTCTTGTTACTCTCCTATGCATCAGTCACTGGATTGCTCTTGCCCTGGCTGTCTTTCTCTTTCTAAAACTCAACAGACTTCTTCACTGTAACACATTTAAACCCGATTTTCACTCTGGAATATTTTGTCCACATATGTTATTGTTGGCTTAGGACTGAGGCCTTAACTGAACCTCCACACCGTCAGAGTAGGCTACATATCTGTCCTCGAAGAAATATGATGCTCAGTCTTTCACCCCAGCAAATCATTTTCTACATAGCAAGAACCAATTCCTGGTATCTTCTCATTTTGTCATATTTTGTGGTCCTTGCTAGAGTTGCAAAATTCCCTAAAATAGAAACTGTCTCTCTCTTGGCTTCCAAGGAATCCATCCTTAGTACTTAAGAAGTACTCAGCACGTAAGGAGGTTCCATAAAGATTTATTTAATGAATAAATAAGTGGATGATTGAATAGCCTATTGTTGGGTTTTAAGGTCCTACATTATTTCCCACATCTGGTCCAGCTCTGCCTGCTCCCTTAAAGGCCAACCACCTCCTGCAAGGAAAGACATTTTTAAATTGATTGTTTTGCTAGTAGGCCACTGTCTGGACCACATTTACCTGGATCAGTTGAGGATACTTCATAAAGTCAGTTATCTAGATTTCACCCTCTCCTTTTGCTTCTGAAATGGATAAGGTCAACTGATTCTTCACATCCTACTCATCCAGATTTTCAAGAAAAGTTCTGTGGATCTTTTCCATAGAACCGGTAACTTAGGTTCATGCAAGTATCATGGACTCAGTCAATTTTCAGATCAAACTTTCTCCAAACATGAGACAAGTATTTAAGTGCGTGCTAACTGTTTATAAATGGTTACTTGGCTTCTCCTTTGGCTTTTCATCCACATGTGTCTAACTTCTGAGGCAAGGACTCTCCACGTGAGAAAGCATAAGTGGTAAGATAAAAAAACTCCATTCTTTTCCCCTAGAACTGATTATCCATTGAGCTGTCGTCTAGTACATTTTTACATTTGACTGCAATGATATTACAGATTTAAAGACATGATCCAAATTGTTAAAAGTGTTTTCTCTCCAAAAAAAAATAATAATAATGAAAAGATAGACAGGAAATCATGCTAATATTATGGTGAATAAAGCTGTGATGAATGAACTGTGGGCCTTTCCTCTGCTTTTAGCTACTGCATGCCTAATTTATATACTATAGAAAAGTTTCCCTTTTTAAATTTTATTTTGTGATATGTATCTTTAACTTCTACTTATTGGAAAAATGGAACTCCTACAGATTGTGTAGTAGTAGCTTGTTGTTTTCCCACCCGTTTCCATTCTGTAGTCTCTAATGCCACATGTGGGACCCATCTCTCTTCCCTTCCCATTTCTCCGAAACTTCCATTTTACTATCTTCATAATAGGCTTGGCTCATATCCACTCTTCTTTCAGCTCTGGCTTGTGTGTTGCTTTCCTCCTGGCTCTAAGCCCTGTTCCCACCATCTCAGCCATCCCAACTTCAGTTCCTACAATAATCCTTCATACACTTCACCTCTAACTCCAAATTTACATTCTCTTCTGGCAAACAGCTACACAATTCTCTGCCCACCCCAACTGTCTAATATATAGCATCATTTAAATCTCAGAAATTGATCTCTAATACTTTCAACTCTACAGAGAATAATCCTCTCCAAATTATCTTTATTACTAAAACTGGTCTTAATAACGCTTTGACTTCCAAATACACAGTTCTTTGGGCAACACACCCCATAACCTCAAAGACTAAATCCCATATTTTCCCCACTTTTTTCCCATACCTTTCCTTCTTTTAAAACCTTCATTATTTTCTTGGCCCAGAGACTTTTAATCACTTCCAATATTAAACTTTAAAACTTCTCAGGCATATGTCCTATCACAATTATTATGCAAAATTGAACTCTTCCCAACGCTTATCTAGTCCAAATAGTAGCTTGTTCTTTTCTATTTTCAAGTTTCCAAGTCCTAATAACAGATTTCCCCCTCTCACAAATTCCATTCTTCTTCCCACAGGCATTCTCTGGAACCTGGTATCTTGTTTCCTGCTATTCTGATTATGTTTTACTTGCACTGTCCAACAAAAGCAGCCAGTTATACTCTTTCCTTGGTTTCACAGAAAAGCTGTGTTTTTTTTCTTAATCTGACATCCCATGACCTGTGGGTTCAGTTCCACTCACACAGCCTTCTCCAAAAATCCCATATGCTTAGTGGCTACCAAAGTTGCAAAAATGTTTTATATGGGCTCCCAGAGGGGGAAAAAAGTCCTGTGTTTGGGAGTTTGTGATATGTAGTGTTCTCTAAAGAGTGGAGCCTTGCAAGACACTCATCTTGCTTGGATATAAGAACAAGGAGCAAAGCTCCTCATTTCAGAACAAACAGAAGACTTTGCCTAAGGACATTCTCTGGATGAAAGAAAGGATGTGTCTGGTCCTCATTGGGGCTTGCTGGAGTTGCTGGGGAATTACCACATGGGAACGCTGACAGCATGAACTTGATAGATACCTCAGATCCTTCACCTCTGACAGGGGATGGCATTAAACTGGCTTCTATCTGCATTTCTTAAAGGCAATCCCCAGTGAGATGGGGCATCAGTTAACAGCAGCAGTTAACTTTCCCAGTGTGGTGTACTGTATTGTCCTCTTTTTTT
Source organism: Aethalodelphis obliquidens (assembly GCF_003676395.1). Lineage (NCBI taxonomy): Eukaryota > Metazoa > Chordata > Mammalia > Artiodactyla > Delphinidae > Aethalodelphis > Aethalodelphis obliquidens. Next base: position 21,651,884 of record NW_020837959.1, on the reverse strand, counting down.
TTTCTCACTTTTCCACTTTTTTCCTTCTGCTTCTTGATTCAAACTAAATTGTCTACACTAAAATCTGCTTCTGCATTCAAAGTAAGAGTGCAACTGCCATTCCATTCTTATGTTAGCCATTATTCTGTAGCTCCATCCAAGCCAGCAATGAAAGGTTGGCTTAGTCCAAAAAAAAAAAAAAAAAAAATCAGATGGAGTTAGAGACCCACAATTTTACTAGTAAACAAACAAATGAGTATTACTATTTTTTTCCTTATGGCTTAAAAACTCTACTACATCTATTATGTTCATCATTCTAAATTGCTTAAATGCATTGTTATTATTATTTGCGGCCATATTTATATTCAGCTGTCTTTTTATGTAAGCACTGATGGTCATGTTTGTCATATTTAAATGAGGATTTGGTGTGTGTATGGATTTTGTTAATATAGATTTTCTCATTAAATAGACACTTTGAGTACCTGATACGTATCAGTCGTCATTCTAAGGACTTTGTGCATATTTGCACGTTTGAGCATCAAAACTATCCTTTGAGATAGATATTATCATTAACTTGATTTTGCAAATGAGTAAACTGCAACCAAGAGATAATGAACAGCATGGCCAAGGGGTGACAGCAAACAGCATAGCCATGAATCAATGCCCCCCTTTTCCACCACCACTAACACTCTCTCCTTAGTACAATGTGCTTAACCATGATGATGTACACTTATACCTTTTCCAATCAAAATCTAAGATATCCAGGGGCAGAAGTCATCCAAGTAAAGAGATTGTTTTGTAGCATATTGAAAAAAAAACAAAAATTCCTAGTTTTCATATATTCTCTCATCTATGTGTTTTGCACCACACTGCATAGCATTTTGTCCTTAATTGGTTTCCTTAAGAAATCCCAACCTTGCAAGCATCTTCTAATTTCTTTCTTATCACTAACGTTTTTTGAGGTTACAGGGAAATGTCACATTGCACGGTGCACAGAATTTATCCGGAAAAAATATTCCATATTCAACACCTCTGAAACTACCTTCATATATATATGAAACTACTATTTCATATATATATATGAAATAGGAGGAATCACTTGGATTCCACATATTTCAGCCCATTCCATCATGCAGTACCCACCCCTAAGGGGTCTCCTTGACAAAATACCCTTGCAGCCTCCTATTCTTCCCATAGAACTTACCAAGTAATAAATTGAAACAGTGATTCTTCCAAAGGAGTTTGGTTAAAAAATAAATAAATTATATACAAAAACAAAGCAAAATAGCAACAAAAACAATAAAATTCTTCAAATTAAAAAAGGGGAAATATATATAGAGAGATAGATACAGATATAGATAGTACCTACTATGTGCCATACAATGTGCTATAATTTTACAGATGTTACCTTACTCAGTACTAATAAAGTCCCTTTGAGTTAAGCAGCATGACTTCCATCTTCCAAAAAAGAAAATTGAAAAATCTGAAAGATTTGCCATGGCATCTGCCTCTTTCCACTCTCCTACAGGGGAACATACTAACTCATTGATAACCATAGTGTAATGTGCATAATAATTCTCAACTAACCAACTAATTTTGGACTATTGCCTATGGTCAAGCAGTTTCACAAAAGCAAGTAGTGTACCCAGTTATTCTCACTTTTATTCTAATGCTTTTCCACTACATTACAATGCCTTATCCCCTCTTACAAGATTATTTATAAAATAATTTTTGAAAATTAATATTCAGTAGAAAGTCAATGAAATGACAATTGAAATAGCAAGTAATCAATTCATTGATGTAAAATTAGCTATAGCAAATTAATTTGACCTACTTAATAAAAATCATATTTTATTATGAATAGCTAAGGGGAATAATTAATGCTCACAGACATTCATCCATGGCAATATAAAAGCTTTCTTTTTTTCTTTTTCTTTCTATCTTTCTACTATTTCTTTAGACATACTCTATAATGTTAAGGAGTGAATATACCTGAAAAATAATATATCAGGTCATGCACAGTCCATCCTGAGTAGAATTAGGATTCAGCCTACATTTTCTAAATTAAAGTAGTTAGGAAGAAACATAATTACGTCCAAAATAAGAGAAGTGCAGTAAAGGGAGCAGGGTAAAGGGAGAAATATATAAGCTTTACAATTATGTGATAGGTATATGCAGATTGGCACTAAAGACCCAAACTGTCAGAGTGAAAGAGAAAAGTAGCAGAGCAGGCAATCAAAGGCTGTTGCTTAAAAAAGAAAAATAAACGTTACAGTCAAATCTTAATTATATTCTTGTAGCCTACATTTTGTGCTGAATCTTGAAGCAAGATGGTCTTTCCTTGGCAAGTTCTTCACTGCATTACTATTTAGATGTAGATGTGACTGTTGGCAGACTGATGACTTAGAGCTTACACACATAGTGTTACATCAACAGATCATACTTTATTCTATTTAGAGAGCTCAAGGACTGGTTTTATTGTTTGATAAAATAGAAAGACTTTATATCATAGAATGGTTCAATATGTATCAAAATGTAAAGTATGTGTCCTGTATATATATATGTACATAGTCATAATTTTAGAATATTTAATTATTATTGATGATTACATCCCCACAATAGTAATTCTAAGTATGTTAACAGAAAACATAATTTTTGTTCTATCTAAAAACCTATGGATGGTTATAGTAAACATAAGAACTTCATATTCACATTTATTTCTTAGGAATTGTTTAAAAATATAGGTAACTTTTTCCCCACAAATTGGTTATTGCTTTAAGATATTTTAGTTATAGTGCAAAAATAAAAATTTAAACAACCTTAGCCTGAATAAAATATAAAGGATTTGTGTATAAAACTTCTTACCATTTGTCTTCAATGAGAAAGTCCAGGATGAAGGTAGTATTATTTTTTATCTTTTAAATTTTTTAATAGCTCTTTATTGCAGTATAATTGCTTCACAATAACTGTGTTCATTTCTGTTGTACAGCAAAGCAAATCAGCCACATGCATACACATGTCCCCATATCCCCTTGCTCTTGAGCCTCCCTCCCATCCTCCCTATACCACCCCTCTAGGTCATCGCAAAGCACTGAGCTGATCTCCCCGTGCTATGCTCCTGCTTCCCACCAGCCAACTATTTTACATTTGGTAGTGTGTATATGTCAATGCTACTCTCACTTCATCCCAGCTTCACCCTCCTACCCCATGTCCTCAAGTCATTCTATATGTCTACCTCTTTATTACTGCCCTGCAACTAGGTTCATGAGTACCTTTTTTCTTTGATATCATATATATGTGTTAGCATACAGTATTCGTTTTTCCCTTTCTGACTTACTTCATTCTGTATGACAGACTCTAGTTCCAGCCACCTCACTGCAAATAACTCAATGTCATTTCTTTTTATGGCTGAGTAATATTCCATTGTATATATGTGCCACATCTTTATCCATTCATCTGTTGATGGACATTTAGGCTGGTTCCATGTCCTGGCTATTGTAAATAGTGCTGCAGTGAACATTGTTGTGCATGTCCATTTGTGAATTGTGGTTTTCTCAGGGTATATTCCCAGTAGTGGGAATGCTGGGTCATATGGTAGTTCTATTTTTAGTGTTTTAAGGAACCTCCATACCGTTCTCCATAGTGGTTGTACCAATTTACATTCTCACAAGTAGGAAGGTTCCCTTTTCACCACACCTTTTCCAGCATTTATTGTTTCTAGCTTTTTTGATAATGGCCATTCTGACAGGTGTGAGGTGATACCTCATTGTAGTTTTGATTTGCATTTCTCAAATAATTAGTGATGTTGAGCATCTTTTCATGTGCCTCTTGGCCATCTCTATGTCTTCTTGTGAAGTGTCTATTTAGGTCTTCTGCCCATTTTTTAACTGGATTGTTTGTTTTTCTGATATTGAGCTGCATGAGCTGTTTGTATATTTTGGAGATTAATCCTTTGTCTTTTGTTTCATTTGCAAATATTTCTCCCATTCTGAGGGTTGTCTTTTTGTCTTCTTTATGGTTCCTTTGCTGTGCAAAAGCTTTTAAGTTTAAGTAAGTCCCATTTGTTTATTTTTGTTCTTATTGCCATTACTCTAGGAGGTGGGTCAAAAAAGATCTTGCTGTGGTTTATGTCAGAGTGTTTTTCCTATGTTTTCCTCTAAAAGTTTTATAGTGTCTGGTCTTACATTTAAGTCTTTAACCCATTTGGATTTTTTTGTGTGTGTATGGTGTTAGGTAGTATTCTAATTTCATTCTTTTACATGTAGCCATCCAGTCTTCCCAGCACCATTTATTGAAGAGGCTGTCTCTCCTCCATTGTATGTTTTTGCCTCCTTTGTCATAAATTCGGTGCCCATATGTGCGTGGGTTTATCTCTGGGCATTCTATTCTGCACTGTTGATCTATATTTCTGTTTTTGTGCCAGCACCATACTGTCTTGATTACTGTAGCTTTGTGGTATAGTTTGAAGTCGGGGAGCCTGATTCCTCCAACTCCGTTTTTCTGTCTCAAGATTGCTTTGGCTATTCGGGATCTTTTGTGTTTCCAAATGAACTGTAAGATTTTTTGTTCTAATTCTGTGAAGAATGCCATTGGTAGTTTGATAGGGATTACATTGAATCTGTAGATTGCTTTGGGTAGTATAGTCACTTTCACAATATTGATTCTTCCAATTCAAGAACTTAGTGTATTTCTCCAACTGTTTATGTCATCTTTGATTTCTTTCATCAGTGTTTTATAGTTTTCTGAGTATAAATCTTTCGCCTCCTTAGGCAGGTTTATTTCTAGATATTTTATTCTTTTTTTTGCAGTGGTAAATGGGAGTGTTTCCTTAATTTCTCTTTCTGTTGTTTCATTGTTGGTGTATAGGAATGCCAGAGATTTCTGTGCATTAATTTTGTGTCCTGCAACCTTACCAAATCCATTGATTAGTTCTAGTAGTTTTCTGGTGGCATCTTTAGGATTCTCTATGTATAGTGTCATGTCATCGGCAGTGACAGTTTTATTTCTTCTTTTCCAATTTGTATTCCTTTTATTTCTTTTTCTTCTCTGATTGCTGTGGCTAGGAATTCCAAAACTATGTTGAATAAGTGTGGCGAGAGTGGACATCCTTGTCTTTTTCCTGATCTTAGTGGAAATGCTTTCAGCTTTTCACCATTGAGTAGGATGTTTGCTGTGGGTTTGTCATATATGGCTTTCATTATGTTGAGGTAAGTTCCCTCTATGCCCATTTTCTGGAGAGTTTTTATAGTAAATGGATGTTGAATTTTGTCAAAAGATTTTTCTGCACCTATTGAGATGATCATATGGTTTTTATTCCTTAATTTGTTAATGTTGTGTATCACATTGATTGATTTGCATATATTGAAGAATCCTTTCATCCCTGGGATAAATCCCACTTGATCATGGTGTGTGATCCTTTTAATGTGGTTTTGGATTCTATTTGCTAGTTGTTTGTTGGAAGATTTTTGATTATGGTTTCAATTTCATTACTTGTGATAGGTCTGTTCATATTTTCTAATTCTTCCTGGTTGAGTCTTGGAAAATTGTACCTTTTCAAGAATTTGTCCATTTCTTCGTGGTTGTCCATTTTATTGACTATAGCTGTTTATAGTAGTCTCTTGTAATCCTTTGTATTTCTTCAGTGTCAGTTGTGATTTCTCCTTTTTCATTTCTAATTTTATTGATTTGCATACTCTCCCTTTTTTTCTTGATGAGTCTGGCTAAGCATTTATCAATTTTGTTTATCTTCTCAAAGAACCTGCCTTTAGGTTTATTGATCTTTGCTATTGTTTTCTTCGTTTCTATTTCATTTATTTCTGCTCTGATCTTTATGATTTCTTTCCTTCTACTGACTTTGGGTTTTCTTTGTTCTTCTTTCTCTAGTTGTTTTAAGTGTAGGGTTAGATTATTATTTGAGATTTTTCTTGTTTCTTGAGGTGAGATTGAATTGCTATAAACTTCCCCCTTAGAACTGCTTTTGCTGCGTCCCGTAGATTTTGGGTCATTGTGTTTTCATTTATTTCCATGTATTTTTTAATTTCTTCTTTGATTTCTTCAGTGATCTCTTGGTTATTTAGTAGTGCATTGTTTAACCTCCATGTATTTGTGTTTTTACAGTTTTTTTCCTGTAATTGATTGCCAGTCACATAGCATTGTGGTCAGAAAAGATGCTTGCTACATTTTCAATTTTCTTAAATTTTTCGAGGCTTGATTTGTGACACAAAATGTGATCTATCCTGGAGAATGTTCCATGTGCACTTGAGAAGAAAGTGTATTCTGCTACTTTTGGGTGGAATGTTCTATAAATAGCAATTAGATCCATCTTGTGTATTGTGTCATTTAAAGCTTGAGTTTCCTTATTTATTTTCATTTTGAATGATCTGTCCATTGGTGTAAGTGGGGTGTTAAAGTCCCCTAATATTATTGTATTACTGTCTATTTCTCCTTTCATAGTTGTTAGCATTTGCCTTATGTATTGAGGTTCTTCTATTTTGGGTACATAAACATTTATAATTGTTATATCTTCTTCTTGGATTGACCCTTTGATCATTATGTAGTGTCCCTCCTTATCTCTTTTTTTGTTTGTTTTTGTTTCTTGCGGTATGCGGGCCTCTCACTGTTGTGGCCTACTCCCGTTGCAGAGCACAGGCTCCGAACGCGCAGGCTCAGCGTCCATGGCTCATGGGCCCAGCCGCTCCGCGGCATGTGGGATCTTCCTGGACCGGGGCACGAACCCATGTCCCCTGCATCTGCAGGTGGACTCTCAACTGCTGCGACACCAGGGAAGCCCCCTCCTTATCTCTTATAACAGTCTTTATTTTAAAGTCTATTTTATCTGATATGAGTATTGCTACTCCAGTCTTTTTTTTTATTCCATTTGCATGGAATATCTTTTTCCATCCCTTCATTTTCAGTCTGTATGTGTCCCTAGGTCTGAAGTGGGTCTCTTGTAGACAGCATATATATGGGTCTTATTTTTGTATCCATTCAGCAAGCTGCGGCATTTAATCCATTTACATTCAAGGTTATCAATATGTATATTCCTATTACCATTTTCTTAATTGTTTTGGGTTTGTTTTTGTGGGTCTTTTTCTTCTCTTGTGTTTCCCACTTAGAGAAGTTTCTTTAGCATTTGTTATAAAGCTAGTTTGGTGGTGCTGAATTCTCTTATCTTTTGCTTGTCTGAAAAGCTTTTGACTTCTCCATTGAATCTGAATGAGATCCTTGCTGGGTAGAGTAATCTTGGTTGTAGATTTTTCTGTTTCATCATTTTAAGTATATCCTGCCATTCCTTCTGGCCTGCAGAGTTTCCATTGAAAAATCATCTGGTAACCTTATGGGGATTCCTTTGTACGTTATTTTTTGTTTTTCCCTTGCTGCTTTTAATATTTTTTCTTTGAATTTAATTTTTGTTAGTTTGATTAATATGTGTTTTGGTGTGTTTTTCCTGGAGTTTATCCTGTATGGAACTCTCTGTGCTTCCTGGACTTGGGTTACTATTTCCTTTCCCATGTTAGGGAAGTTTTCAACTATAATCTCTTCAAATATTTTCTCAGACCCTTTCTTTTTCTCTTCTTCTTCTGGGACCCCTATAATTCAAATGTTGGTGCATTTAGTGTTGTCCCAGAGGTCTCTGAGATTGTCCTCAATTCTTTTCATTCTTTTTTCTTTATTCTGCTCCTTGGCAGTTATTTCCACCATTTTGTTTTCCAGCTTACTTATTCATTCTTCTGCCTCAGTTATTCTGTTATTGATCCCTGGTAGTGTACTTTTCATTTCAGTTATTGTGTTGTTCATCTCTGTTTGTTCTTTAGTTCTTCTAGATCTTTGTTAAACTTTTCTTGTATTTTCTTAATCCATGCTTCCATTCTATTTCCGAGATCCTGGATCATCTTTACTATCATTACTCTGAATTCCTTTTCAGGTTGATTGCCTGTTTCTTCTTCATGTATTTGCTCTTGTAGATTTTTACCTTGCTCCTTCATCTGTGACATATTTTTTTGCCATCTCATTTGTTTTTGAGTGGGATTGTGCTCCTGTTTTACTGGTTGCTTGGCCTGAGGCTTCCAACACTGGAGTTTATAGGCTATTGGGTAGAGCTGAGATGGGTCTTGGTGTTGAGATGAGGACCTTTATGAGACCTCACTCCTATGAATATTCCCTGGGATCTGAGGTTCTCTGTTAGTCCTGTGGTTCAAACTCGGAGCTCCCACCACAGGAGCTACTACCCAACCCCAAGCTTTTGAACCAAGATCCCACAAGCCTCGTGGGGTGGCAAAAAAAACCCACAAAAAAACAATAAGAAAGTAAAAAATAAAATTAGACTAGGAGACTAACAGATATGTTAGAAAGAATGTAAAAATTAACAAAATATATGAATCAACAACCGGAAGGTACATCAGCTCCACAAAATTAAAAAAGAGGAGGGAAAAAAAAAAAAGGGGGGACATGGGAGAAAGGCCATGGTTGTCGAGGGCGAGGCCTAAGCAAGGGTGAGGTTTGGGTGGTGGGCGGGGCCAATGCTCAGGACCCACAGTGCTGGAAAAGGCCCTGGGGGCTGTGGGGGGTGGAGCTTAGGCTCAAGGAACAGAAGGCCCAGGCGTGCCCCTCACCCCTGGTCTCAGAGGGCAGGGGACCTCATCTGGGGGTCCAGTAGGCTTCCTGGGCTCGAGTGGGTGGGACAAATGCCCTCCTCTCCTCTCCTGCTCCTCTGGTCTGGGGTCTGAGAAGGCCCCTCCTTCCTGCCTCTCCTGATCCTCCCGGCCTCCCTCCTATGCCCCCAGGACGCACACAGCCTGGATAGGGCTTTGGAGTTGGTAGAACCAGCTTGGGAGCTCAGCAGGCTCCCTGGCCCCAGTGGGCCAGGCGATCGCTCTCCACTCCTCTTCTGCTCTTCCTGGAGAGTCCCTCCCACCGACCTCTCGTGATCTCCCTGGCCTCAGGGGCCCTGACCCTGTCTAGCCTCCACTTCTCCCTCCTCAGTCTCCCTACATCCTACCGGTTCACTCTGGGGTTCCTCCCATCTCCTTGGGCATTAGAGTCCCCCACCAGCAGCCGGCAGGCACCCTAGTTGTGGGGAGACACTAACTCTGCATCTTCCCACACTGCCATCTTGACTCCGCCTCTGAGGGTAGTATTTAAACTGAAGTGTTGCAACCTGGTTGATCCAGCAGACACTTTCACCAGATGAGTCCCCTGTGGTGTCGCAGTGAAGGAAGGAGAGTCAGAGTCATTACAGAGACCATTGTGTGGAGTCTTAAATCATAAGGAAAAATGAGAACAAGCAGGAAGATTAAAGCTAGAAGGCCCAGAACAATGGTTGAATCCATTTTGGTCACCCAAACAGGCTATGGATGGCAAGAGTCTCAGAGCTCTTTTTATGAGAAGTCTGGTGTTTCTCCATCGAAAAGTAATAAGTCAGACCAAACATACATGATGAAAGAATTTCCTCAAGGATGGGCACTTTATTATTTATGCGACATGGTTCTGAATTGTTGGAATAGCCTCACATACAGTTTCAGATTAATAAACCATTTTTCCTACAAATCATGAAACTGTGCACCCATTTAGATTTTGCCTCCTAGTTGGATTATGTCTAGTAACATATACTGACCACCTATTTAATATTTGTGACCACAAATGAATAAACATGTATTTTTATCTATAAATAATTTTGATGTTTTTTCCTAAGCTTCTAGAACTTTAGGTTAAAAGTTCAAGAATTTTCAAATGTTCCTGAACTTCAAATAAAATTGATGCTCCAGGAAAATGTACTTTAACCTTTATCTTGACTAGGCATTTCAGTTGGCACAATATCATAGAGTTGAGATGTGTTTGCATCTTACTTTGATGAGCACAGCCGGATGTGCATGATAGTTACCAGAGGGAGGGGTTATGCTCACTCAGGCTAGTGTCCCACTGAACCATTATGACAAATAACTTTGTTTTTGATATTTCAAAATGTTTTTATCATGTATCAAAATATGTAAAATATGGGATACCATTTGTCCACACTTAACTTTTGATTATATTTATATAACTTTGCTTATCCTCAATAACATTTCAGTATTTCAGGCTTGCATCATCTCATGCTTCTACTTCTTCATATTTTTAGTCTATACTCTATATTTTTTTCATTAGATGTACTTGATGCATATATCCTAAAATACAGATTTGTAGGTTCCATTCCTTGAATGATTTCCCTTTCCCTCATCAGGATTAATCCTATTCTGTTTTGCGGGACCATGGTGTTCCAAAGAGATGCTTAGGGGCATTCAAGTTCACACTCAACATCTGCACAACTCACCAACACACTAGTAGACATACCTGAAAATATACACTCCTACACATGACACATCACCCATATGCATACTCACGATGTATAACCTTGCAGATGCACACACTCACACGTGCCCAGTCTCACAGTCATACATATGCTCACCATCATTGTCTAACACATATTCTCTTGTACATACACATTGCACACATGCACCTACAAGTGCCTGCAGTACATGAACAGATACACACCTACACACAAACACACACAGATATAAACAGTACACGTGGCCAAACAGTAAAGGTTTATAAGGTCTGAGTAGATTTCTTGGAACATTTTTTTTTCTATCATACATAGTAGGGATCCATGTAATATTTTTCCTTGACCAGTGTGCTAATAATTTAAAAACTTTGAACTAATAGGACAGATTCAAGTTCTTTATTGTAATAATGCAAGTATTACCAATTTACGTTTTCTATCATATCTGTTTGCATCTCTCCTCTTTTGCGACCCTAATCCCAAGATAAACTATAGGACTGTCTATTATTCAATTTGACAATAGATGAGTGATTTACTTATTCTTTTTCCTCTGTTGACTTTTACACACATTTTTAAATTGAATTAACACTTATTTTTCAAGGCTTAGTTTAAATGTCATTTCTGTGAAGATTTTACTAACCTCCCTAGATACAATTCATTGATTTATCCCTTGTGTTGAAGAGTACTTGTTAATTCTTCTCTCATGACTATTGTGATGTTGAATTTCAGTTAATTTTATATATTTCTTTCCCTTGCTAGATTTTAAACATCTTGAGAACAAAAATAAGCATTCTTGTAGCTGCTGTAGTTTAGAAGAATATTTTAAAAGGCATTTAATGAATATTTCTTTAAATAATGGAACATTTCAAAGTTTCCTGTTTAAACCCTATGTGGGTTTATTTGTTACAGAATAACATATCTGGTTTTCAGAAGATACTCTATTGAGTAAAGAGACATTGTATTTGTTCTCTCACTTTAGTAAATAAGTCCCAATCTAAACATGTCTCCTTATGTCAATTATATAAGTATAAAGTTTCCTCACAGGTGTCATGTTTACACTGGGACTTAGATACTAAGTTATAGAACAAAGAGTGTGTCTCTATACTTGAAAAAAAAGAGTCAAAATTAGGGTGAAAAATAGAATGTGTTAAAAATGTGAACATCTGTGGTTCAGGAGATAGTTTTACAAGTTGATATTTTTATTACTCACAGAAGGCCACCTTTAAAATCTGTTCATTACATGGTAGTTCTCAATTTTTGCCTTGATGTTTATTAAGAAAGAATAGAATTAGTGACATTAACATTAAAATGATATAAAGCTGAGAAACCATAACGATATAGTAGAATAGAAAGGGACAAAAGTAGAGTTATGTTCTTAATAAAGATTCCCTTAGCACATTTCTACAATAGGAGCAATAGCATCTTTCCTAATATGCTCTCGGAATCAATAACAAATTATCAGATACTTTATCCATATTTGATAGCCCTATAACATTTTCTGACACAATTTTTGTTCAGTTAAAATAAGTTTCAAGAACTTGAATAGAAGTTAACTGCAGTCTAAGTTATATTTTTAAGAATTGAATTAGATTACTATATCTATAATTCTACTGAAAACCGTAGAGGCTTATAAATGAGTTCTTGTGTGTGAAAGACGTTTGGAGCCCTTTATTCACTGTTAATTATCTGGCACACAGTATTTATGTTCTGTAGTCAATACTTTATGGCTTTTCTGCCCTGTAAAAAATGTGCTTGCAAAATGGAGTTGCTGATGTTACAAAGAGCCTTCATATCTTAATCTTTTTTATGTCATTTTGTGAATAGTAATTAAAATCTTCCCTTCAGTGCAAACACAGGCCTCCAGAACATCTTTGTGATTTTTTTAAACTTCTAGGAGGCTTAGGTTTTTTTCCCTAGTGGAAAATATTCAATTAGTTGAGTTACATTCTAACTGAGGTATGGCTAGAGTAATAACCGGTGACCCCCTGCATGTTTCTTCTGCTCCTTGTACATCAGTTATTTTCAGGTAAAGTGCTTCAGGGACAGCTGCCCAATACTTAACCCCACAGCTTAATGATATAGGAAAAAATCTCATTGAACTGCACAGCTCACCCCTCAATAAATTAACATTTCCTTCTTCTTTCTTCCTGGCTTCAGCATAAAATAAAGGAGAATTATGTCTAAGCATATGATTTTCTGTGTAGGACTGAATCAATTAATTATCACTAAATAAGAATCGATTTTAAGCATTTTTCTCTTTTCCACTCACCGATTATTATCCATCTTTAAAATGAAAATTGTTTTCCTTCAAAATAAGTAATTCTGAAAAATGTAAATTATAGATTTTGAAGTGATACAGAGGGGGTTTGTATGTGAACTCTACCATTTATGCTCAGTAATAAGTTTAATTTGGGGGAAATTACTTCTTAAATCTCAGTTTTCTCACTTATAAAATATGGCTGTTAATGAATACTCCATAGTAGAGTGAGGATGCAATAATTATGGTGTATCAAGTATATTTCAGAGTGTCTGGAACTTAGAAAAATCTCAGTTATGTTACAACTTGTATTTCTATAAACATTGAATAGAGATACTTATAATAATATAATCTTTTAAAAAAGCAAACCACATTTAAGTAATATGTAATATTTAATAATATGGTATAGTCTTCTTAAACACTTCCTATTTCTTGTTAGGAAAGAAATAGTTACTGTTTAAAGATTATGACCTGGAAATTACATAGTGAGGTCCACTACCATCTCACTGACCAGAGCTCAGTCACTTGTCAGTATAATCGAAAAAGACAACTGGGAAAATCAGTGTTTAGGTGGGAGATCATTTGACCAACTGTAACTCCTATTGAATTACTGAAGGTCAATGCTTAGCCTGGGTGTGAGGGATAAGTAGAAGTCTCTCCCAAAACCTCTTTACATTTATAAGTGTATAATTTTATTTTTTATCCTGTTTTATATTTATTCATGTTACAATGTGTTCCTTTTTCTTACCCTTACATGCACGGGCTTGATAAAATTCTCTTCTTTTTCACTACCATTACACTCCAGGTAATCTGGATGTACTTGGCTGTCCCTAGCAACAGTCATTCTCGCCTTCATTCTTCCTTGTCACACTGAATGTGAACATGCAGTCTGCCCCATGTCCCACTGCAACCCCATCTCTCTGTGCAGACATCTTCTCTTTAGATATGTACAGAGGTAGTTCAGCAAATTCACCTAGAGGCTCTGTGTTGATTTTAGAAAATCTTGGGTCACATGTCACAATGTGCCCACTAACAGCTCATGTCATAAAACCTACATGAAAAAAAAATTCAGCAGAAAGAAAAATCTCTTTCCCACTAGAGACTGCACAACTTCAGATCTTGTCCCCCATTGGCTTATCTTGGATTATACATTGGCAAACCAGTCAATGAACGTTGAACTGCAGACTGTGGGATTACATAGGCATTCCCCTATCCGCACACAAGAATTCATCTCCAGGCAGTCTTTCTATCTGTATGTTTATGTATCAGCTTATTTAAATTCATATGCATAGGTTTAATTTTGTTTTATCTCAGACAGAGAGTGTTGAGGAATTTTTTCCCCTGAAGTTCATACTTCTGTTCGTATTTTCTCTGCTTTTCCTTAATGTCTTTTCTTTTTGCTTATGAAACCTTATTACATTATGTAGATGTGTCTTTAGGCTCTTCTTTGTTGTCAGTTTCTCAGATTTTCCCTGTTTCTGATGATGTTATGAATTTGTCAAATGCACACTTGTTAAGTGGATTACAGGGTGTTGAATGGTGAACATGGTTCAACAACAGACTATAAGGGAAATTGAAATAGAGAATTTTATTACTCACAGGTGCTGGAGGGTGTACCTGGCATGCCTTGAGGGGCTGTGTGTGGGGTCAAGGCAGAGTTCAAACAGAGAGAGAAAGAGAGAGAGAGAGAGAGAGAGAGAGAGAGAGAGAGACAAGACCTGGGGCACATGCCTTTATTAGGGTCCCTGAGTAGAGTGCTTTGGGTTCCTGGGCTAAGGCTGGATTGGTCAATTCAAACCTAAAGAGTGAAGTTTTGGTAGCCCCAAGGGAGTCTTACCTAAGGGTAACAAAAGGGGAAGGCATCTGGAGGCAGAGGAGACTCTTGATCAAAAGGGCTGTTGGAGAGTTGCTATCAGGGACTTACATTTGCTTGTGACTCTGCAAGCTTCTGTATAGGGCACCTCATGCATGAATAGTTGAGTGTCAATTTAAAGCACCTTATATTCAGCTTGGCCAAACAAACTGTATGCTAAAGCAGCAACACCATGGAGTAGCATAGCTAAACTCTTAACAAATGAGCTTTATGGATTTAAAGATTACTAGTCAGGTATTTTATAGAATTCCCCTCAATCTAGGGTTGAAATTTAATTCTCTTCAGTTTATTTTTCCATTCCCCTTTCAATCCTTTGTCTCCTAGAAGTGGCAATTGTGATGTACCCAATGTATATTTTTGCTGTTTGTTCTTGGAAAGTGTATAAATGATGAACATTTCATATTTGATTAAATCGTCTTTTTCCTTTTTTACTATAGCTTGGATAATGTCTACTAACCTATTTTCCAGTATGGTTTTCAACTGCTTTCCTGTGTTAAATTTTTGTTAAACACATCTTTTGTGTTTTTAATACTAGTTCTTGGATTTTTTCCCCAGCTTTATTGAGGTATAATTGATAAATACATATTGTATATATTTAAGGTAAACAGTGTGATAATTTGATATAAGTATATATAGAGAAATGATTACCACAATCAATTTAATTAATATCCATCACCTCACATAGTTACCATATTTTGGTGTGTGGTAAAAACACTGAAGATCTACTCTCTTAGCAATTTCAGGTATACAATACTCTTATAAGCTATAGTCACTGTGCTGTACATTAGAGCTGCAGAACTTATTCATCTTATAACTGAAAGTTTGTACATTTTGACTAACATCTCC
Source organism: Aethalodelphis obliquidens (assembly GCF_003676395.1). Taxonomy (NCBI): domain Eukaryota; kingdom Metazoa; phylum Chordata; class Mammalia; order Artiodactyla; family Delphinidae; genus Aethalodelphis; species Aethalodelphis obliquidens. The sequence continues at coordinate 21,636,614 of NW_020837959.1, read as the reverse complement.
CCATTTCCCCCACCCCTGGTCTTTGGAAACTACCACTCTAGTCTCTACTTCTGTAAGTCTGCCTTTTTTAGATTCTACATATAAGTGGGATCATACAGTACTTGTCTTTATCTGACTCATTTTAATAATTATATGTAAATATATACACATAATTATATCATTTCCTTGTCTGCAGGAATACATATAATTATGTATTATAAATAATTTATTTCTACATAGTTATTTTATAGATTTATATATAATCCTACACTTGAGGAAAAGATAATGAATACAGTTATATATGTCATATATATTATATAATATACAAATATAGTACATATAAATATATATATCTTTATTTTAATTATGCTATCACATTGCCTAAAATAAAGTGTGATTTAAAACAATGTCTTTGAATGTGTGATTTTTTTGGTAGATTAGAACCATTGTGAAAACAGAAAAATGAACATAGATATCATTCATAATTTTTAAATAATTAGTATAACTGTTTGGCAAAAGTAAACTGATTTCCACAGAGGCTTCATTTATCATCAGGGAACATTTTAGGACTGACAGATTAGGATATTAATAGTCATAGACACAATCTGTTGTTCATTAAGCATTGCACCTGAACAGATATTTCAGATCACCTGTAGAAAATAAGACCAATCATTCTAAAATTTTCGAGCAACCCAAGGAGAAGTTACAGCAGGAGCTAATCAGCTTGTAGAAAATTATTCTAATGAGCTTCAGAAGTGCTGTTTTCATCTCTTTTGTGGCTTGAATATATTTCATCTACTACTTGTATCTAAAATATTATCCATCTAACAAGTTTTTGTTCTTTATGTTTTATGATTTCATGTTCTAGTTCCTGGGGATATAAGAGTAAACAAACTGCAATAGACAAAATATATGTATAAAGAGTATAACATCATACAAGATGATATGGATTTGGGAAAAATTAAGCAAGGAAGGAGGATAAGGAGTTGAAAAATGGTATTTTAAAATACTGTGGGGTGTGGGAAACGTCACTGAAAAAAACAACAGTTGAATAAATACTTGAAGAAGGCAAGGAAGTGAGTGATATGGATATAGGAGGGAAGAGCTTCCCAGGCAGTGGGAACATAGTAATATACTTTTCATTGAGTGGCTCTATCCTCCTCTAGAAACTCTGATCACTTACTATCCATATAACAGGTGGGGAAAAATAACATGCAGAAGGCACTTCTGCTTCTTAACTTTTTATGAACTAAAATGACACATCATTTCTCCTCACATTTCTTTGGCGATAACTAGGCACACGGTATCTTATATTGCTAGAGATGCCGGGAAATGTACAGTAAGTCCCCTACATATGAATGAGTTCCGTTCCGAGAGCACGTTTATAAGTCCAATTTGTTCGTAAGTCCAACAAAGTGAGCCTAGATACCCAACTAACACAATCAGCTATATAGTACTGTACTGTAATAGGTTTATAATACTTTTCACACACATAATACAGAAAAAACAAACAAATGCAAAAAATAAAGAAAACATTTTAAATCCTACAGTACAGTACTTTGAAAAGTGCAGTAGTACAGTACAACAGCTGGCGTACAGGGGCTGGCATGGAGTGAACAGGCAAGAAGAGTTACTGACTGGAGGAGGGAGAGGAGGTGGGAGGTGGTAGAGCTGAAGGATCGTCAGCAACAGGAGACGGAGGGCAAGCTGCAATGTCACTCACACCTGACATTTATGGAATGCACGTTCACATCCTTGAAAGTTCGCAACTTGAAGTTTCATATGTAGGAGAATTACTGTACTCCAGATGTGTGCCTGGAGGCTGCTGGAGTGGGGCTAGGAGCTTGGTGTAGTAGGAATGGTCTCCTCTGCATTAAGAAAGGTGTTGTTGTTAATTTAGTAAAATTTATTGTTTTCATTTTTAAATGTTAGAAGAGTTATTGATTTAGGAAAAAAATTGCAGAGATAGCAGAGATACTCTCATGTAACCCACATCAGGTTTCCTCATTTTTAATTTCTTGCATCACTATGGTATATTTGTCACCATTAATAAACAGTTATTAATAAATCATTATTAACTAAAGTCCATATTTTATCCAATTTCCTAAGTTTTTTACCTACTGTCTTTTTTTTCTGTTGCAAGGTGCATATTATATTTTGTTGTCATGCCTCCTTAAGCTCCTCTTGGCTGAAATTCTCAAATTTTCCTTGTTATTGATGACCTTGATAGTTTTCAAGAGTCTTGGATAGGTATTTTGTAGAATGTCTTGTTGATTGGGATTTGTCTACTGTTTTTCTCATGATTTAATTGGGTTCCTAAGTTTTGAGAGAAAGACAACAGAGATAAAATGTCATTCTCATCCCTTCATACCAAGGATACACACTATCCACGTGGCTTATTATTGTTTATGTGAACTCTGATTATCTGCCTGATTAACCTTCATCACCTGGCTGATTTTTTGAACAAGATAAATAATAGCATATGTGCAAGCTTTTTGGGAAAATAGAGAAGAAAGTTGAAAATGGCAGATGTAAGAGAATTAGGGAAGATGACATTAACCTAGTCCACATATTGTGGTGTTTGTAAGAAGCAAGGACAGGTCTTTTCTTAGGAACTAGAGGAAAGGGAGGGTATCGGACACATTGCTTCTCTTTCCTTAGGGAAATGGAAACAAAGTCATCAGCTGAGTGTGTGGATGGGGTAGCATATGCTGAATGTTTCCGGACAAGTAAGAAAGCATATGGAATTTGAAGTTATCTGTCTTTATTTATGAAAGGGCATATCAGTATCTGTGTGTCTTGTATTTATCTGTCACACATGGACATGGTCATATACGCAAAACTGAAAGTCAAAGTGAATCACAAATATATTTATTCCATGTATTATTTTTTAACTGTATTGGTGCCTGTGTACACAGAGTGTGTTTTTGTGTGCATCTGTGTTTATATATTCAGTGTGATCTAATGGCAGTTACTCAGAATTTCACCTGTTCACCTGATTGAAAATGATTCTTTGACTCATTCCATGAGGGTTCACATCTACAGGAGAAACAAAACATTTTGTAATAAAGCAGATAAACCGATTCCTACATTACTACACAGATACTGAAATCCAAGTACAATGAAGAAAATATCTTTTTTATTGTTGTGTGCATGTAACCCATGTCATCTTGTGTATCATTTATGTAAATATATGTGCACATTAATATTATATCAGAGAATTAGTTTGTGGTAAATCTTTTAATGGTGATATATCAAATGATCTTGAAATTTATATCTAATCCTAATTCATAGCTTTAATTTAAATACTTTCACTTTTGAAGAGAATGCTTTTATCTGCTATTAAAATGAAAACAGATGGTTATTACAACTTATGGAAACCCTTGCTGTTTCATATGGAACATCTGTTTACAAATGAGCCTTCTGTTTCCATACTCATGGTAGTTTTCCTCTTTTATATGAGAGAAACTGTGAGTAATGTGAGTTTTTTGAAATGGAAGTGAATCAAACAACCATAAAATGTACTTGAATTTGTACAATCAAAATAGATTTCAAGGACATGATAGCTTTGCTTTAGGCCACTTGACTAGTAGAACATTAATTTCACTTTTATATCTTGAATCGTTGACAGGCAAGTGAATTTTCTCCAAGGTTATATATAGTTTTTGGTTGTTGTTATCTGCGTAACACCTTTATTCTAAGGAAGTAAAAGTTCCTTGCAAGGCCTAACTCACATAACTCTCTTTGAAACATAACCGTATCATTTCAGGTTATTTATCTAGATAAATATTTTTCATTGTTAACAGACTTACTAATTCAAAAGGATCAACAAATCTACCTAAAATTGTTTATTTTGCATTTTTACTTTAAAATTATACTTTTTTTCAAAAAGTAAATTGCTGACATCATACATAAGAATATAATTCTTCTGCATCAAAGGAAAGAAACAGAACGTTTAATTTACAAGAGACAATAGTATGAATCAGTACTTTGCTTCCAATTAAGAAAAAGTTTGCCCCAATTACACAGATAATGTCATACAAAGAATATTGTGATTAATATTTTAAGAACACTTAAAAATTTGTATTCCTCTTATATTAATGTTGTTCAATGAGACAATTACAATTGCTCTTGTGCATTTGAAATATACATTCTGCTACACGCTATTGAAACCAACCATATGCATACAATTCTGTTTTTTTTTTAGTGTGTTCTAATTTTTAATTTTGCTTTTCAAGAACAAAGGAATACAACACTAACAATTTAAAAGAGGAAAAAGCTCACACCATAAAAACAAGTATAAAAAGAGTTGTTGAATAATTCTGAGGCCTGCTGAGGCAGTTCCTATTATTAGCTAATTAAAGAAAGACTGAATGTGAAGTTTCTAAGTGATCTTTGGTATCTGAAATGTAACAGACTATACCCCGACCAGCTACAGGGGTCAGAGGGCGGGAGAGTCGGAAGGCAACACCCAGGGGGAGGTCCCATCTCTTTAACATCACGGCTTCCGTAAGCCTCACAGTCTAGGAATATTATTGAAATGGTCTGTATCTCTCGTTTCAAAAGAGCTAACGTCTAACATGGGCTCGGAAGTCAAAACTACAGGGCTCAAACCAGGCCTCTAATACTCACGAGCCGCAATGTGGTCACGTGGTACTTCGTTGCTCTGGGTCCGGGTTCCCTTTTCATCTCCAAAAAGATGTGTCATAAGCCTGCTAAATGTTTGGTTAAGGTCAAACTCTACAAGCTTCGTGGCCTCCAGGGTATGTCTCCTGTTTATGGGCAGAGCGAGAACTCTGTTCAAAAAGCTGCAGGTTTTCTCCATCCTTTATGCCAGCAAATAACTGGTGCCGGGAGAAGAGCCGCACGGCCTCCCGCTGGTGGAACTCAGGGTAGTGCTGGGCGTCGAGCTGGTCGCGCCGGTACTCGTCGCCCACCACCAAGAAGGCCTCCAGACCCGCGCGCAGCAGGCCCCACAGGTGCGCGGATTTGTGCGCGCGCAGCATGTGTGTCGAGTTAAGCTAATAGCTGCCGCCCTTCTTCCGGGTGGGGTGGTCGGGCGGGAAGAGCAGGCTGTGGAAGCGGGCGGCGGGCTCCGGGGCAGCGGGCCTCGCGCCCAAGGCCTGATGCGCAGAGCCTCGGCAGACCCCGCTGGCCTTCCTCGCCAGGTGGACGCGCACCTGGGCAGCTCTCCTGAGAGCCCAGCAAACTATCGCAGCAACTTCTTTCCCGGGTTCTCCAATCTGCAGAAACTGGAACCTGGTGCACAAATGATGGGAATGAAAAATGGTGCAGCTGCTGTAGAAAACAGTCTGGGAGTTCCCGCCGCTCCCCGGGAGACGGGAGACCAGCCCGGGAGTCCAAATCCTGGGCGCGGCAGGCTCGCCTCTCTCCGGGCCCGGCTCCAGCTCACCTCGGCGCGGCCCGCCTGGGCGCCGCCATCTTGCAGCCTCGGCTATCCCATTTTAAAAGTAAGATATTTAAAAACCTTTTTAAAAGCACTATATTTGGGTATATTCTTAGAAATGTTGTCAGAATTCTTAAAGACAAAAATGCTTCGATAGACATTATGTAGTCTATATTTTCTCTTCTTCCTTTTTTTGTTTTTCTTTCCTCCCTCTCTCCCTCCTTTCCTCCCTCCCTCCCTCCTTTCCTCCCTCCCTCCCTCCCGCGCTACCTTCCTTCCTTCCTTACCAGTTTAACACATAAACTGAGGCCCTAGAAGTATACACTGTGTAACATCAGACATGTTATCTTGACCATATCAGGCATATTCCCAATAATCAGGCCCAAAACACCGTATTTAAAGAGACAAACTATTTACGTTTGCGTTCCACAATGGAAAACTGAGAAAGTTTGAGTGACCTCAAATATCACATGCCATATATCATGGTTGAACCAGCTCTATCAATTTGTTTCATCGAATTATAACTGTTGAACCCCAGTAAAAATAAGAACATGAAGGTCTTCTTTTTCCTTTTTCACAGAAATTTTGTGAATTTTTTGTAGTCCTTCTTTATATCCTCCAGAAGGACTCTGCTTTCTCCTTACCTTCAAATCCAAGCCCCTTTCCATTTTCCTTAGGGATTTGATTTAAACAGGGAATATTATTATTCTTTAAATAGTATCAGTGTAAGACAGGCCTACTCTACCGCTCGTTGAAATAGGGTGTGTATTTATACTCTACACGGAGTAGATCACTGAGCTAAAGATGGGAGATACTTTCAATTCTGAAATGGCAGAGAACAATTTCTCCCTGTCTTTGGAATCCTCAGCATGAAGCTACCTTTTTTATGTTGCCACAGGGTGTGGTTCATTTTGCTACTCTGCTTACAGGAGTGGGGAAAAGTGAGAGAAAGTGGAATAAAAGGAAACTGGAATCCCTTATGATCTTCTGGGTCCCAAGCACTATGCTAACTGCATAACATGACACATTTTATACAATAGCTATTCTGATGTTGATTTAATTTTGAGAAAGTATTAGGTTCACACATGGTAGTTATTTTCCCCAGATGACACAAGTATTAATTACCCAGACCCAGGGGTCAAATCCAGCTCTTACTGGATCTACAACCCTTGTTTTCCATTACATCACCATTCAGAAGGTGGAGCATAGCCAGAGCATGGTGATGGTGAGTACTGCTGTCCAAAACCATGCTTCCTAAAGTTGTATGTCTTCAGCAATTTCATATATGTATCAATATGTATATGAAAGTTCATATATATATGTTAATATATAAAGTTGCATATATATGTTAATATATAAAATGTTGTGTATGTTATATTTAACAATTTTATTTAACAATTTCACATATATATGTTATGTATATACATGTGCATGATATCAGTTAAGAACATAGTAAATATTTGAGGAATAGTTGAGGAAAGATTGTGGGAGAGTCTATGAGAAATTTAGAGAGACAGGCAACTGTTAACAAATTATTTTCATGTCCTTATCTCCCCAGAGCACTTGTGAAGGCTCCAGCTGCACAGGGCACCACACCCTGGAACAGATACTTAACCTGCTCATTCCTGTGAAGGGGAAGGGAGATGAATACTTCTACCTGGTATGTATATCACACTTACTTGTTCTTAAGGTGGAAAATTGATCTCAATATGTGCAAAACCGAAAGTCCTCCTGAAAGTGATTGTATACTCCATTTAAAAAGATTAATGAGGTAATTTGTACAGTTTAGTGATTTACTCCTTAAAAATACAAATCTAAAACTACATATTGATACATTTTTCCTAGTTTGCTTTGATTATCTCCTATAGTTACTCAAATGCACTGATTAAATTACTGATGTTTCTTTAATTTCTCCAAGTACATAACTGGATAACACAACACACACAAATCCAAAAAATAAAGAAGCTTAAGGCAATGTTGAATAAAGTATTTCTTCGTGCCAATGGGAGTACTTGTCAGCAATCACCACAAAACAATACTGAGTGTTTTGCTGGTGTGAACCACAGAAGATGAAGTCCCAAAGTTATCTTCTAGGAGAAAGTGAAGGAGTTTTCCAAGATCATCTTTTTCTAGTTTTTGGTATTATTAAATATGATAAATGTAATGGTAGATATTTCATCATGATTTCAGTGGACAATGTAATTTCCAATTCTTGTCCTACTTTGTTATATAAAGGCCATTGATTTATTTTCTAAAAATAATTTAGACAAATTTAGAAGGTCAGATGGTACATGAATTAATTCATTCAGTAAATACTTACTGAGAAAGTAATAAATGCCAGGCACTCTTCTAAGGACTGGGATACAAACTGTCTCTTTCTTGAGCTTATAGTTGGTGTGATAGAGAATAGACAAGTGTATGATATATGCTGTGTGATTAATGTTATAAATAATTATGAAAACAGAGGGGTATGAGGTTGGACAAAGGGTGTAAGGATGTCTTATAGTCAAGGGTAACTCCTCAGAGAAAATATTTTGAGCAAATGCCTCGATGGAGTAAGTGAGCTATGAACCTCCCTGGAAGAGCAAGGTGAATACGTTGTCACCCTTTGTCTGTCTTTTCATGGTTAGAGAGAGTAAAAGATTCTAGTGGTTATACTGTAAAGTCTGTCTGTGTTGTTGTCCTGAAGAAGATTATTAGACAATATTATGGAATGTTGTATCATATTAGCCATTTTTAATTTTTCCTCTTACATTAATTTCTTATACCCTTATACAGCACTTAAATACTTAAAACATTAATAGAGCATTAAATTCCTTTTTCTCTGTTCTCAGAGCACTCTGTATTTCCTAACATTATAGTCTGTATTTTCATGGCCATGTGTGTATCTCCTAGCAAACCCAGAGCTTCCCAAGCAGTGAGCACAGTGCATTTTATAGGTGCTTAATATATAAATACTATCTATTTGTTGAATGATTCAAAGGCCCTCTTTGAAATTTTCTGGGACAAAATCATTTCTTCCTAGCTGTAATTTATGAGAACCCCGCATGTGTTCCTATTTGAGCAGATCCAAGTGTCCTTCCTGAAGACAAACTTTGCTTCATTTTGAAGCTACTCTGTCAGGGAAAGAGGGGGTGGGTAGTTTTCCACTCAGTTGAGAATCCTGGGTAGACTTCTAACACCAACACTGCAGTTTGCCCATCTGGTTTCCAAAGCAACCCGTGTTGTGCCCTTATGACAATGCAAAGTACCGGCACTCCAGGCATTAATTGGAACTACTGGTTATCCTGTTGCTAACCAAACCAGGATAAGAGACTTGATACTCTTTTAGAGACTGAAGGTTATCTAAGAGACACGCAATACTTACATTTTATACTTGGATCAAGTTTGACCACATTCATTTAATTCATCACAATTTCACCTTGATTAAAATGTGTTTTATTATTTTCTTAGCTTTTGTTAAGGGGTTTCACAATACACAGTGACACGATATTCAGTACACCAGTTACTGTAAAGCTATTTTGAAGCTATTATTTATTACATCAGAGTTCAAAATATAAAAACTTTGTGACATTTTTACTTTACAGTGTTTTTTATTTCTTAAAAAAGTTTATATTCCCTAAAGCACTAGTGTGCTTCCTCCTTTATGATCAAATGAACTGTATAAATAATAAACTTTCTTTTTATTTTCCTTTCCCTTGAAGAAGAGCAAAGCCAAATGTGAACTTAAGGCACAGTAACTTTTCCCTTTCTCCTGATTTACTACCTTTAATTATTTTTTGTTACTTAATTGAATCTTCTTTTGCTTTAAGCTGTCTCAAAAGTATTGCATAAAGAATTCGGATATTGTATGCATACATAATAAACAAATTAACCATTTCCATTTGCTCTTGAACAAAGCAACTAAATTCTGAGCCTTATTTTTCTCATTAGCATATATGTTTTTAATTTACTTTTTAAAATATTGTGAAGGACCTATGAACATATATTTAGCATAACACCTGTTGTCCATATGAAGGTTTATTCAGAAATTGATATAAATTGACATTATGAAATGATTTAACATAACTTGGGGTGATAAGTTGAAAGCTATTTCATTCAAGTATTTATTAAATAACCATGAACAAATAAAGGTAATATCTCCCTTGTTATTAATTAAATAAATTTATTTAATTTTTAAAATTTAGATACTACTAGTTTTGAAGTATTAAAAATACAATTAAATCTAAAATAGCATGTATGTGAGAGTCAAAGAGCACAGATGTTTGGATTTAACATGCTATTGTTATGATGTAGAAAATGAGGAATTGAAAATTAAAATGAAATCCATTACAGAGTTGTATATGGTATTTCTTTGTCATCAGAATGGTCACTATTCATGAGTAACTTCAGTTAATTTTGTCATATGTATATATATGTGTGTGTATATATACGTGTGTGTGTGTGTGTGTGTGTGTGTGTGTGTGTGTGTGTGTATACTGCATTGTGTAAATTAGGTCAATCAGTGGACATTGTGGCTAAGAACATGGACTTCAGAGTCTGGAAGTTCTGGATCTGAACCCAGGCTCTGCCACTTTTTAGCTGTATGACAGGTAATTTATTCAGTTTCCTCATCTGTATAATAGGGACAGCAATACTAAATTTATAGGTTGTTTTATAGATTACATGGAATACTTTACATCTGTTAGTTGTAGGGTCCTCCAAACAAGTTCTGCAGAAAGTAGATAATATTAGATTTTGGTGTCAAAATAAAAAGTCTGCAATACTGCCACTCCCCATCAGCTACTCAAAGAACAATAAAGTGAATTTTTTGGATTCCTTGAAAGGTATCTTAGATTTCTCACATGCCCACATTTTGTGAAACTTCATCAAATGGCATCAGCCTTGTTCACCCTCTTCTACACTTACCCCTACAATTGACATCTCTTCCCCAGCAGCTACTTATAGGTGCCAATGATAATGCCCATAGTTGGATGCAGGTCAGCGCAAGGAGAGATATAAAATATAACTTGGAATCTAAATATGTGACATCAAGAAACCCTATATTCCATATAGTTCCAATCCTAACTAAAAATATTCAAGTAATATTTTAATAGCATAATTTCTTTCTTTCTCTTTTTAGAAGGAGCAATATATTTTTATTTGTGCTCAAAGCCATAAAAAAAAGTAATATTCCAGGTACCTGAAACATCATGAGTACATTTATACACAACTGGTTTTCACAGGAAACCATATTTGTGTTCGTTTTAGAACATTGCCCTCCCTTGTTACATTTTTATAGTAATGTTTTATTATCTATTATGATAAGCTAGATGAAAAAAATCACATAATATTTGCCAAGACAAATAATTAGCCCTATTGAGAATAGTGTTCTGATGAATAAACTCAATTGATGATGAATTACAGATTATCAATTTCCCATGACTAGTCCTTTCTTAATAATATTTAAAATCTAATTTGTAACTTCTCAGAAGTTGATAATCAGAGAAAAAAGGTTTGGTTTTATTTCTTAGGTTGTTTGTTTGACACAAGTTAGAATTTGACTTTTTTTTTTTTTTTTCTTTCAGTACTTTGAATATATTGTGCCACTCCCTTCTGGTCTATTTTTTCTTTGTCCTGTTGTGATTGGATGACTTCTACTGCCTTGTCTTCGAGTTAACTGATCCTTTCTTCTGCTTTATCAAGCCTGCTGTTGAACCCCTCTAATGCAATTTTCAGTTCAGTTATTGGATTCTTCAGCTCTGTGACTTCTATTTGGTACTTTCTTATATTTTCTCTCTCTCTGTTGAAGTTCTCACTGTGTTCATCCATTCTTTTCCCCTGAAGTTCAGTTAGCATCTTTATGACTATTATTTTGAACTCTTTCTCATGTAAATTACTTACCTGCATTTCATTAAGACTTTTTTCCTGAGGTTTTATCTTGTTCTTTTCTTTGGAACATATTCCTCTTTTTCTTCATGTTGCTTGACTCTTTGTGTTGGTTTCTATACAGTAGATGAAAGGTGCTAAGGTAAAATTTTGCTGATAGTCTTATGTAAGTTCCCTTGTATTTAACAAATTGTTTTTCTCTTGCTGTGTTTAACATTCTCTATCTGTCTTTAACTTTGAGTATTTAGTTCTAATGTGGCTTGGTGTGGGTTTCTTTGGGTTTATCTTTTTTGGAAATTTCTGGGCTTTCTGAATCTGGATGTCTGTTTCCTTCCCCAAGTATGTAAATATACAGTCCTGTGGGACTGCAAACATAAGCCCTGCTGGCCAGGTGATGTGGAAGTGTCCCCTGTGTGGTAGTCACAAAAATTGGGGCTCTGGATAAGCGTATAAGTTCTTTTCTGGGAGATGCTGGTAAGCTGGAGTAAGGCAGAGGGAAAGCACCACAGCCTAAAATCCTTGAAAGTAATTTTGTCGTCCAGTAGATGTGTGTCAAGTTGAAGCCTGCCCTTCAGGCTAAAGCTCCAGGACAAGCAAAGAGGTCTTCTTCACAGAAAGACTGGGGAGCGTGTCTCAGTCTGCTGTGTGCACAGTGCCCTGGAGGGGGCAGCCTGCCAAGAACTGTCTCTCCAATTGCCAAAATCCCAGGGGACCCAGGAATGCAAGCCCACCAGCCACCAAAGCCAGGTGAGCTAGAGGCATCCTCTGGGTGGCAGCTGCAAAAACAAGACACCAGACATAAAAAAATCAGGGCACCAGCCATGTGTAAAGTTCCCCTCCAGGAGACATTGGCACTCTAGAGCACCACATAGGGAGAGTGCAAAGATAGTGCCTGCCACCCAAGTTCTCTGAAAAGGATTACAGTCAGTCCCTAGATGTGTGTTTAATTAGAAAGCTGATGAGTAACTAACAGACATCCTTCACAGAAACACTGAACTCCTGAGCAGGTTGCCTCTTCCTGTGCCCTAGAGGTAGTAGCTGTTTAAGAACTCCATCTCTGTTGGTCACAGTCCTGTGGGACCACAAGTGTAAGCCCCACTAGCTGCCAGAGACAGGTGATGTAAAGGTGTCCCCTGGCAGCAGCAGCAAAAATTGGGGTGTGAGTCAAGGGTATGAGCTCCTTTCTGGGTGACATCAATTGTTACAGTCCTATGGGACCAGGAATACAAGCTTCCCTGACCTCCAGAGCCAGATGGTCAACAGGCATCCCCTGGGCAACAACCACAGATATTGGGGAACCAGATGCATGTTAAAGCTCCCTCCCTGGAGATGCTGATACTCTGGAAAAAGGGAGAGCATGAAGATGGCACCTGCCAGTCTCAATCCCCAGAGTGTTTTCCAGCAGGTTTGTAAATGTATGTGTTAAATTAGATGCCTGCTCTTCAGGTCGACACCTGAATATGTTTATTAAAAAATCTCTGATTTGTAAGATTTGTCAATTACTATGGTGTAAATACTCCCACAATGGCCAATGTCAATTTACTGACATGATATCCTGAAAGCTGAGTTGGAAAGAAATATGCAGAAACAGTTCTCATGAACTGATGCATGTGGTCTCTAGGACACCAGTGGATCTAACATTAAAAATACTTATGCATCCCTTGTATAAAATATTCCATTTTCATGGTTTTGAAAATATTAGTGTTATACTATGAATTTTTAAGAGAATATTTAGAGTAGTTCATATAAAACTCTGAATCTGATATCCAAAATTTCAATGGAAAGTTGTGTTTTTTTAAGCATAAATATTTTATAAACCCAGGATTATAGGTCTTTTTATATTTTTCAGGTGTCTTTTGTATTTATTAATTACTATGTGATACCTGTCTGGTTTTATCTCAGATCTCTGCACATATCTCTAAGGCACACATGACTGAGTCCATTCCTTATATGAGCATAGTAAGAACAAGGTCACAGATTGACAAAACTTAACTTGGTATTCAGGTTTATCTGGCATGTTTATCAGCCATGCACTTTGCTTTACTCCATTCTAGTTAAACAGACTCAGATAGAAAAGGCTGTCTTAACCTTAGTTCCCTGAAGGAGTGCATGAGAGCTTTTCTTGCCAGTAGATTATTTAGGAAGAAATTTCAGTGAGTTAGGGTCTAGGAGAGAAAACAGGAAACAAGAAGTCAGCACTAAGACGCACTATTTAGTTGACCACTAAAATGATGCCTGTTACTGGATCCTTAGGGAATTTCTGAGGAATTTATAAAATGTACCTTAGAACAGGCTGCCTAGAATGGAAAGGGAAAGAATTTATCATTGTCTCTTCTTCACTTTTTCAAGGATGACCCTACAAAATTAATTGCTGGGTCACTTCTAAGTTGCATCAGAGTGAGTGTAGAATATTTCACTTTTCAAGGATGACCCTACAAAATTAATTGCTGGGTCACTTCTAAGTTGCATCAGAGTGAGTGTGGAATATTCCTCACAATATCTACATGTCAGCATCAGACAAGTCCCAAGGCACTGTCGGCTTTAGGTGGGGTGCTGCCTAATTTTGTCTGTAAAGTCTGAGTGAAGCCGATGCCTTTATCAGTGGCTGGAGCAAAGGGTAAGGCCAAAAGGGTTTGAAGTGCTGCACGAAAAATGTTTGACACAAGTACCTATTCCACTCAAAATGTGTTTATTAAACAGAAAGATAGTCTATAATACAATTGCTTGTGTTTTTTTATTTTTTGTAACATCTTTATTGGAGTATAATTGCTTTACAGTGGTGTGTTAGTTTCTGCTTTATAACAAAGTGAATCAGCTATACATATACATATATCCCCATATCTCCTCCCTCTTGCATCTCCCTCTCACCCTCCCTATCCCACCCCTCTAGGTGGTCACAAAGCACAGAGCTGATCTCCCTGTGCTATGCGGCTGCTTCCCACTAGCTATCTGTTTTACATGTGGTAGTGTATATATGTCCATGCCACTCTCTCACTTCATCCCAGCTTACCCTTCCCCCTCCCCATGTCCTCAAGTCCATTCTCTACGTATGCATCTTTATTCCTGTCCTGCCTCTAGGTTCTTCAGAACCATTTTTTGTTTATTTTTCTTAGATTCCATATATATGTTAGCATATGGTATTTGTTTTTCTCTTTCTGTCTTACTTCACTCTGTATGAGTCTCTAGGTCCATCCACCTCACTACAAATAACTCAATTTCATTTCTTTTTATGACTGGGTAATATTCCATTGTATATATGTGCCACATCTTCTTTATCCATTCATCTGACGATGGACACTTAGGTTGCTTCCATGTCCTGGCTATTGTAAATAGTGCTGCAATGAACATTGTGGTACATGCACCTTTTTGAATTATTGTTTTCTCAGGGTATATGCCCAGTAGTGGGATTGCTGGGTCATATGGTTGTTCTGTTTTTATTTTTTTAAGGAACTTCCATACTGTTCTCCATAGTAGCTGTATCAATTTACATTTCCACCAACAGTGCAAGAGGGTTCCCTTTACTCCACACCCTCTCCAGCATTTGTTGTTTCTAGACTTTTTGATCATGGCCATTCTGACCGGTGTGAAGTGATACCTCATTGTGTTTTTTTTTTTTTTTTTTTTGGTGGTGCGCGGGCCTCTCACCACTGCGGCCTCTCCCGCTGCGGAGCACAGGCTCTGGACGCGCCGGCCCAGCGGCCACGGCTCACGGGCCCAGCCACTCCGCGGCATGTGGGATCTTCCCGGACCAGGGCACAAACCCGTGTCCCCTGCAACGGCAGGCGGACTCTTAACCACTGCGCCACCAGGGAAGCCCCTTGCTTATGTTTTAATGTACTTTTCTTCAAATCAAAATATCTGATATTCCATTTCCATATTTTTGAAAATGAGTATATCAGCATTTTACTATGAATTTTTAAGAGAATATTTATAGAGTAATTCATATAGGACTCTGAATCAGGTATCTGAAGTCTCAATGGCAAGTTGTTTTACTTTTTTCTTTAAGCATAAATACCTTAGAAACCCAGAACTATAGGGATTTTTAAGAATATTTTTTGTCATTTATATTTATTAATTACCACGTATTATCTGTCTGGTTTCTTTTCAGGTCTCTGCACATATCTCTAAGGCACACGTGACTGAAACCGTTCCATATATGAGCATATTAGGACATATTAGACATATTATATGATATATGAGGGGTCACATATAATGCACATGTGATTCAAAATTTTAAAAACAAAATCGTGCGAGTTCATGACATGGAACCACTAACATATAGACAAATGTTGCATCACCTTCCACATTCAAATCAATTTGCATCAGCCTAAAAGACCTAAAAACCACAGTATAATTGGATTGGAACTGACCTAACAGAATGGTATATAGATGAGAAGGCAGATGTAGAGGATTATTGGAGAGGGCTTTGCTCACCAGTAGTAGCAAATATCTCCCATTTTTTGACACTTTATTTCTTGATTGGGGGTTTGGGTTAACAGTTGCAGCTCGATTATTTATGCAATCACTGAATACCTTGGCTCAGAAATTCTACTTCCCTTCTCAAAACAGGCTGAATCAGTTAAATAATTTCCTCACACTCATGTGGTTTTTTATTATAAATCTATTGTCAGATCTGTATGATCCCAGCTTTTTTTCCAAAATGATTCTAATAGGCCACGTTACTAATAGAGAAACAGGTCCTACAATGTCCTATGGAAGCTCTCACCAGGGTGTAATAGCTGACATCACTGGTGGATTTCATACACTTGTTTCCACTGTATAGACTAATGTAAACAGAACATATATGTAACTTTTTTAATCTTTAAAAATATAACATGTCCCTTATAAAAGTCATTCTTGGCAAGTTAATCTGTAAATTTATTTTTATTTTCCATTTGCTGTGTGATTTTCTCAACAAGTATAAGAGTGTGGTTTTATCTTTTTTTTCTTTCTTCTTTATACCTGAACTTTCCTTTAGATAGTGTAGCTCTGGCTTTCATACATAGAAGATTGACCTAAAGTAGCATTTTGGACCCACTTAAATTATCAGAAAATTAATTTGACTAGGTTTTCTAGCCAGAATGATTTAAAACAAATAGCTTCAGTCAACATAAGCAAATTGTATTTTAATTATTTGCATGAGGTAAATTTAAATAACTTAAAGAAATAAACTGAATGTTATTTATTCTGCAAGTGTATGTATGCAAGTTTTATGTCACTGGATTTTTTAGGGAATATTTCTGTCCTTTTTGTCATTTTTCCATCCAAATATTACTTTTTTAAGAATTTAAAGTCATATTTATAAGATCTTGCTGACTCTGCTTATAGGGCAATCCATCCTAAAATCTCTAAAAAATGTATCCCTTGTGTTGTACAGAAAAATATAGTTTCTCAAAGATGTCCATGTTCTGATTTGAGAAATCTGTTAATATCTATCTTATTTGGCAAAAAAAGATTTTGCAGATGTGGTTAAGAATCTTGAGATGGTGAACTTCTTCTGGCTTATCTAGGGGCCCAAAGTAATCACAAGGATCCTTATAACTGAAGGAGGAGGGCAAGAGAGAGTCGGAGTTAGAGAAGGAAAAGTGAGGGTGGAAGGAGAGGTCTGTGTATTGAAGGTATTAGAGCCAAAGAATGTGGGCAGGCTCCAGAAACCAGAGAAGACAAGGAATGGATTCTCCCTGAGAGCCTCCAGAAGGACTAGAGTGTGGCCAATCCAGTTTAGACTTCTGACCTCCAGAACTGTAAGATAATAGATAGCTGTTGTTTTAAGCCACCAAGTTTGTGGTAATTCCTTAAAGCACTAATTGGAAACAAATACATCTCCACTCCAAGAATTTCTGGAATTTCCCAGTGGTACTTTGGTGCTTACAGACATGGTTCTCATTTTTGGTTTCCCCAGCCCTCACTTTTTCAGTATCAGTTGAATCTGTTTGGTACCAATGACACTCTTCTATTGTATAAAATAATGTCTACTGACCAACAATGCTGCTTGGGTTCATTATCACTGTCATTTGAATATTAAAACATCTGTTTAACATCACAGAGTTGCCCTGACACTGCTAGTACTTTCTTTGTGTCCCACTGAGTATTACTCCTTCGTGCTATTGGGTATATTACTACACTTTTAAAGAAGTTTCCTTCTCAAGATAAGACTGATCAGAAGATATCCTACCCTGAACTTTGACTCATTTGGACATTTATCTGGTACCACACAGAACACAAAATACAACTCCTCTTCCATCATACTTGATGATATGAATTCAAGCCCTCACATCACCATAGTTACTCTCATGGAGCATGCTTTACGTTATTATCACTCTTCTGCAAGTGGGACAACTGCAAGGCAACACAGAGTCTGAACCACACAAAACAGAAAAGTGCTTTCATCTCCACTGTTCTGAACTATATAATCATGCTAATATTGCAAGGTTGCACATTAACGTATGTGGGTAATGAAGTTAAATCATTAATCAAAGGGATTTGAAGTGATCCCTAATCAAAGGGATTTGAAGTGATCCCTTATATCTTTTATACATATTCAGATTTTACTAGTTCTGTTTTTTAGAAATTTGTGTGTTTTGTCCTTATCCTGATATTTAAAAGAGTGTTGTATATATTAAGAAAATATTTTCTTTTTCATTGAGGGGAAAATACCTTAGTTTTTAATCCTCCCAACTTCCTTCTCTCTCACATAATCAGTTAATTAAATGTAGAATTGTTAATTATTAATGAAAAAGGGTGATTATCAAGATGATTGCCAATTCACCTTTTGCCTTGCCAATTAAATCAAATATAATTTAATTAACTAATTAAATGAATTAAATTGTTCTTAGAACAAGAGATTATTGAATAGAAAGGATTAAGAAAAACCCTGATTAACAGGAATATTTGAAACAAATTTTTATAATTGTGTGTTTAAGTTATTGAGTTAAATACTGTCAAATATTGAAAATATTTGACCAATACATTAAAAAAATTTACATAAGTGTGAATTTATTGAAAACAATAAGATTATTTAAAATATTACAAAATTCAAATTTTTACATTTATTTTTTCAATTATTTTGTAAATATAAAAATTAAATTAGATTTAATTGCTTTTTTCATAGTCTATATAAATATATGTTTAATATTTTATACCTTATAGAGCTTAGAGAAGAAGACTTCTCTGGTATGAATATCCACATATTATGGATGAGGAATTTGAAGTTCAGGTGAATTTAATGCCTTTCTCAAATAATGCTACCAGGACAAGGACCCAGAGCTTTTGATTTTTATACCTTTGTTCTTTGAACAACATGTTATTGACTTTCATTATTAAGCTAAGCTCCTAACATAGTTATCTTCTTGCTTCATTTTCTTTTCTCTTAAATGAGAGGTATAGCAAATTTCTAAGTAATGAGAGATTTTTATAATTAGAAGTTAATATTAATCTAATTATTCGATTTTTTAAATTGAAGTTTTATGTAATTAATGGTATTCAGTGATGTATTGGTTAAGATTTGTTTTTCTTGGCTGCACCACGTGGCTTGGGGGATCTTAGTAGTTCCCAGACCAAGGATCAACGCAGGCCCCCTGCAGAGGAAGTGCAGAGTCCTAACCACTGGACCACCAGGGAGTTCCCTAAGATTTACTTTTAATGCAGTTTTCCAAATAGTATTTTTTGTTGAGAAGACAAATGCATAACAACTAATTTTGTTTTTCTGCAAAGCTGGCTCTAAACATCTAAATATTGTACTCAGCAGGTTATATGTGGCAGTACACTATGTGCATTCTAATAGAATTTGACAGTTTTAACATTGAATTGCCTGCATATATTCCTACCAAAAATGGCGGTCAACTTTGTGTCCATTAAAATATTTTTTTGTTGTTGATTTCTTGCTTTTAGAAGCATCGTTTTGAACTCCTGCTCCTACAGATTCTGTTCATTTGGAACAATTTCTAAGAAAATCAACAGAGGTTTTTAAGGCTTCCTTTTTCCTCTCTTATATTACCTGTAATTTCATGACTGTAGGAGTGAATCATCACTATAGTTAGAATTCATTTTACTTTCTCATGGCACAAATTCTTTTTGCATAGCAGTTTGAGGGAGACAATTGAAGAAGGAGGAGGGGTCATTTGAAATTGTGTTGCTTTTATCATCAACTATGTATGCAAATGTAAAAAAAGCATTGTTTCAAACCCTTTTTAAACCCTAAGTATCAAAATTACATTGATTCAGTTCATTTTCATGCAGCTTTTCAGTACTTAGTGCAGTGCACATCCTAAAGACGGACTAGCTAAGTAAGAACCTTGATTCCACCATTTCTCACTGTTTGACCAAGTTGCTTAACCTCTCTGCCTAAGTTTCCACATCTGTAAAATGAAGATAATAATACCTGACGTGGCAATGTTGAAACTATTAAATGTGTTAATATATTTAAGCTCCTGGGTACTTTATCTAGCACATAGTAAGTACTCACTGACAATAAGCAATTTTTTGAAGAAATAATATGTAATTTAAAAGTAAATGAAGTATAAGTGTGCCAACTTGCAATACTTAGAAACTCTTGAAAATAACACCCTAAAGGAAGCATGAGGCATCCAAGGATGTTTGTTTGATCTTATCTTTCTTTCATTAGCTATCTTCTGGGCCCTAGAATGTATGAATTTACAGCTCTTTGGAGTTTATTTTATAATAGCAGGAAAAACAAAATAAAAATAATAAACCAGGTGTTGTATTTTACAAGTTGGGCATTGAAAAAAAAAAGAAATGTATATACTATAAGGAATCTGCAAATATATAAATACTAAGACAAACAAGCAATTAACAATAACAAAAAGAACCAATCTAATCCCACCTAATAATGGTAGTATTTGAATGTTTGAATATATTATACTCTAACCTTAGAATTTTATAATTCTCTTGAGATATTTGTGAATCAAATATTGTATCATTAAAATACTCTATGCACATGGAAAAATTATGCTCTAATAATATTAGTCAAGCAAGCCCATAAAATTTCTATATAATTTGGGGGGAAATGTATATTATATTGCTTTTGACTATTAAAGAAGCAGTATTTAAGTAACTTTAAGGGCAAATTATTTTAATGTCTAGGTAACTGTACATTCAAGTGTATTGTATTTATTCTAAATGAAAAGAAAGTGAAGGCAACTACAATAGACTCTCTCTTCACCAGCCTCCACTTACTAGACTCACTAGAATAACTACTGCACAATGCTGTCTCCTTAAGGCACACAGACCAAAGCCCTTGATGTGTTGAGTGCTGACTTATTGCTTCTATAAAAAAAAAAATATGTCTAATTGGGAACTGATGGACGAGGCAAGTAGTTTCATATACAACGACAATGACAGCAACAATGCTTTTCTATTGGCTATGGCCAGAGTCAGAATGTGGGTAGGTGGGGATGTAATATCTAGTACTTTACATTCCTATGGCTCATGAAGAAAATTGAAACGAAAAATTGTACACAATGCATTGCAAAAGTAGTGCCAATGGCAATTTTGTTTAAAAAGATAGTAGTAAATAAGCCCTGTATTAAATGACTGTCAAATTGCCTTTCATATTTAGGTTCAAATAAGATATTACTGCATATTTTATGCCATTTATTATTTCCCACTTTAAAAAAAGGATTTTGATCAGCCAAGTAAGACTGACTCTCAATTATTTTATATAAGGATGCTCCTGTTGTATCTAAAACATGCAGGAAAACTTCACATCTGGTTCTTACATAAATAATTAACAAGTATTTCCTTTTCTGAGCAACAGTATAGTATAAATCTGAGAATTAGAGAGTAGCCATACATTTCAGATGCCAGAATGGAACATAAATGAGGCCTACCTATCTCATTTTTAATGTATCATGAATGCTGAATTTAGTTGATCTGTTGCTTTTAAATAGGGGACAAAATAATACAAAAAAAACCTGAGATAGTTCATAACTTACTCTTTCATAAACAGTTTGGTTGGAGTTTCTAATTATTAGAATTTATCTTTTAAAATTGTACCTTTCTTTTTATTTACACTTAGTTCCAGATTATTCTTATTCTGATTAGCCCCTCCTTTTCCTTCTTTCTTCTGAGTAGATTGGTGTTACTTTTTAGTTATTCTTCTTCTGGTTAGACAAATACAGCAATTCTAGGTGTTACAACCACCAATGATCATCTCCAGAGGTAAAGAAATAAAAGAAAGAAAAAGAAGTAACAAATTTTGTCTACTTTTTAAAGTGTGAGATAACCACATATTTCTCTCACTCCAATACTCTGTCTCTGCAACATATATCTTGTCACATTTATTTGGCCAAAAAAGTCACCATAGTGTCCCAAGCCCATCATTGCCCAGGGAAATGGGAATGGCATGATTGATTTAGACTAATTTGAATTTACCCATTTATTACAGATAGGGATATCTTTGGTGAACTATGGATACCTAAGGAAATATGCTGGCTGATGGCAAGAAAAAGGGCCTGGATGTTTTGTGTGTAGACATTAAATAATGTGTATTAAAATCGAGGACCCAACCTGTTATTTAAAATCTTAAATGATTTAATTGAGTCCAAACTCAATTAACATTGAAGTGATGTAGATTCTACACAGGATAATTTTAGCTGAAGGAAAAGGAGTGTTCTGAAGAGATTATACAAGAAAACATTCCCCAGTCCAAACAAGAGTCAGAATTGCAGAAGTTTAGAGAACGAGATAGGATGATATTTGACAGGGAGTTCTATTGGGAAAACAGATAATGCATATTCAAAAAAACTGCTCAGCAGGTAACATCAGGAAAGGTTAGATCTTAGCACAGTTTTCAAGACTCCTGTGATTTAACAGAGGACAGATCAGCATAAAATAGCAAATAGTTCCAGATAGACAAGGAATCTTGAGGTTGATACTAAAACCTGGAAGTAGGAAAAGGAGAACATGTTAGAAAGTTAAATGTTTGACTGTTGGTAATGAAAAAGGGATTAACTTTTCAATTTTATGGCAAAGACAAAGGTCAAGGAACAATCAGTATGGTGGATATGCTACTGATATCTGAGTAAATTACCTGAGATATTTAAGTGATAGCCAATATGTAGATCATTGTTATCTCTGATGATGGACACAAAAAACTGCAGAACCTGGATTAGGAATGAAGCTAAAACGTGAGGTTATTATTTATATTACCATGACTGTGAGAGGAAATGACTTACAGAAAAGCAGATAGTACCTGAGCATCCGGGAGGTAGTTCCTGAGATAGTGAGAGAAATTAATAGGCATGGGCTGGAGAAGAAGTTTATTAAAGTATTGCAAAGACTTTTGACATATAGTAGAGTTTATAAACAAATTTTAAATGACCGCCATCTGTTTTTTACAATATTGGAAAGTATATTAATGCGTTATATATTATATGTGTGTCTTATAGACAGAATTTAACATCCATAAAAGATACTTGCATAGACTTTTGATGTACTCCAAATATATAATACATTAACAGCACATAATTCCCCCCCTTATAATACAGTATGATGTAACTACAAAAGTTTTTGATTCCTTCAGATAAATAATGTGCTTATAAATAGTTGAGTAAATGTATTAGTAAAATTAATGTTCATTCTTAGAGTATGATAACATGTGATTCACCTTGTTAAGCAAAATTAAACATTTACACATGTTTTAGAAGCATAATTTATATTTTATTTTTAATACTTATTAATTAACTCAATATTCTATTTATAGACTCAAACTAAATTTTCTGGGCATTTTGCCCACAGGACTATTTGTATTTATCTCCATACAGTAAAAAGTGAAAGGCAGCTGCTACAAAAGAAAAGAATATGTAATATACATTTAAAATATATAAAATTACTATATTAGAAAATAATATAGTATATTATAATATAAAAAGAATATATCTATCTCTTTTAAAATAAACTATGAAAAAATGTATGTTTCTTTCTTTATATCAAGGACCAATACAGTTATGGGAATTGAGGTTTATATATAATTTTCTGACATTCAGAGAACATTGTAGGTTGGAGAGCTTCTTAGATGCCAGTTATCTTACACCACACACTGCCACTGCTCTGGCCACAGCTGACTGAATCAGACACTAAAGGGCAATCATCTACAGGATAAGCAATGGCCTAGGGGTGGTCATAGAGAAGAACTCTTCCTAACAACATTTTACCATCCTAGCCCAGGGCTGGAATGCACTTTGATCCTTCTTATTGGGTGTATGAGGCAATCATAGAGAAGAAAACAGAGTTGAAAGAAGGGGACTCAAGCTGTCAGACGCACAAACAAGAAGCACTGAGCAGAGGCTATGTCAAAGGAAAAGCCACACAGACGCAGAAGCAGTGATGTGGAGAGATATTTATGGTATTAGCAGGGAGACAGAGGATTTCTGAGTCACCACAACATAAGTACGGTTACTGGTGCCGGGAGCAACATCTTCTGTCTGCTGAGGAAATGAGAGGATGGCCAGCTTGTCCAGCTGGACCACTAGAGATCCTTCTGGGTCCTGAACAACATTCCTGACTTCCTTCAAGTTTCAACATGAGGCAGCTGAAGTGATGACCTATTTTTCCTTAATCCTCATAAAAAATCCTTGACAACTGAGACAGCCTTTATTTCAATCTGATTTTTGCAGCCTAAAAGAGCCTACCTAACACAGTCAATATTTAATTACTCATTTTCCACACACTTCCTCAAATGAAAGAATGAAATTTAAACTAAGAAACTGTAAATTTAAAAACTGTGAAAATATAAATATCAAAATTCAAGACACGGAGGAACACATTTTTACCAATTTAAGAGCTAATCTCATTTCTAAGTTTAAATATTTAAGTATAAATTTCTTGTGATCAGAACAAAAAACAGACATCTGATGGGGTAGGAATGTCTATATAATTCTTATTATCTCATGAAAGAAACAATACATGCTATCCAAAGAAAGGCGTCATTTTTGTTCACAGTAATTTTCAAGTCCAAAGTGACCCTAGACAAACAGCATTAAATCACAAGCTATAAGTGATGTCTTTAACAAAAGTGTATAGTAAATCCAGTTCTTTTATATGACTCCTTCCTATGATCACCCATGATAAAAGACAAGGAAATAGTACTGAAACTGCAGAGTCTGTTTTCAATTTGCTCTGTGTTTTGGTCTACAATCTTATTGTCCTTGAAAGGTACTTTGGAACTGTCTTTTCTTTCTATATATAAATGTAGAACAATGCTATTCCTCAAATTTCTATAGCCTCATTTCCTAGTTTTAACTATAACTTAACAAAGTTTGCCTAACATACGACTTAAACACATTTATTCCTTTGCCTGAACTTGAGTTGTCTACTCTAGTACATTTTCTCCAAGTCAGACATTACACGTTGCACATTTTTTAATACATAGATTTAGTTCCTCAGAAAGGCATTTCCAAAAGAAATAGTACTTCAAATGCTATGATTTAAGATGTCCAATATTTCAAAAATGAAACAGCACAGCTAAAAGGATGATATAAAAATAAATCAACTAAAATATTAAGGACAATGCAAACATTCTGACAGCTCATACGAATTATCCATTACTAATGTCTATCTGGATTTCATCTCTAGAAGTTCACTGTATATTTCTAAAGTACTTTCTATTTAAATTTTAAAAATCTCTTTATTTTTAAAATTTAATGGCAAGCAATGATATTTCTTTGGGTTGTAGTGCAGCCATAAATGGTGTCAAAGTCTAAAAAATTGTTTGTTACAATTAGAAGCAAAATACCACTCTTTCTTATTTTAGCTATATGTATCCAAACCCTTTTACTATCTAAATTTGGGTACGAATATCTGGTTTAGAATGCAAGCTTCATGAAGGCTCTGGGTTTGGGGTGAGATCTAGTGGTGGGGGACTTGAGTATTATTATTTGTCTTTAGGCTGCTGTACATCTATCTGGGGAAGTAATTCATGATGTGGTGTTCTAGAAAAATCAAAATTCTGGATAGACCATCCTAAAGGTAGTCAACCTGAAAGAGATAGCAAAGAGGGAAGTCTAGATACAGCACTTACAGGATAGGTTTTGGGAAAACTAAGAGGTAGGGAAAGGGAAGCAGAGCACAGAGTAGTAATTATTTTTTTAGAGTGGAGAGACTAAAGAGAAATTTGAAAGAATATCCCTTTGTATAGCAGAAACTAACACAACATTGTAAAGCATTTATACTGCAATAGAGATGTGAAAAAAAGAAAAAGAAAGAAAGACTATCCTTGACCTTGGCAGGAGGAGGGAGCAGTTAAAAGCACAGACTTACTGTAAACCACAAGGATGGGAGAGGAGTCCCTTGATTTTGAAACAGGAAGAGTAAGTAGCAGTAGGCTCTCAAAACTCACCTAGAAACATGGATTATTGCCAACTTCAGGGCTGATGGTGTCTAGTTATATCTTCACATCAGAATGTGCCTGGTTGGTTTGGTAAGCATCAGTCTTTCCATCTAGAGAACATAAATATAAGTTTCAGTAGTAGCTTATTTAATCCTACACTGTGGGCTGAGCAGCACACAGCTATATAACATGATACAGTTAAAGGTTTTAGAAATGTTCATTTTTTACAAAGTCTATGATGAAATAACTTTTTGATTGCCACTCTCCTCCAATATGAAGCTTCCATGCTCAGTTTTAAAAAATAAGAGAGATTACTGAAAGGATAAGTAAGAAACAAAATACATTAAACATATCCTGTACACAAAATAGTTCCAATTAACAATTAGTAATTTTCCTTTAAAATTTCCTGTGAATCTTTTATCATAGTTGATTTTATTTTCTTCATATATTTTGATTTTCCAACAGCTATTCTTTTTTCTAATTTCTCTTTCCTTTCTTCTTTTCTGAGACATTTGTTGACAAATGAATTTACTATATATTTTACCTATTTATACAGGGATTCTTCAGACAGCCTCAAGCTATCACCTAGCCAGGTTTCCAGACAAATGATTTCCCACCCACCCAAGCCCAAAGATATGAACATCCAATTAAAACAAACTGTAGCCACCACTTCCCTTATTCAGAAATATTTTCTCAGACTCTTATTCAGATTGTCTCCATGATCATTCCAACTGGTCTCACATTCATTGGTGCTGTAGTGTCTCCCCTTCTGACCAGCCCTACCCTTTAGATCTTTGATTTTTTAGCTGATCTTTGTTACAAAGTGACCAAGTAAATTTGGACAAACACAACTACTAAGATTTTTTTTTGGTACTTATTTTGGCATCAGTGTTACAGGTAAGAGGAATAGGTCTCCTCTGTCACAACTTTAATATCAAGTGCTGATGAGATCAAATCTCAGCAGAGTACCACTATAAATCCTCACACTGATTAACCATCACTAGTAGGAAGACAAACCCCCTTTTCTATGGTCTCAGTGAAGCTTCAGCTCTTTGTGTTTTTTAGGCTCAGGTTCTCTGACCCCATCTAAAAACAAACCTCACAATATTTTAGAGGCAGCATTTAGGTAACTATACATTCAGCAGCAGACAATCAAAATTCCACAAGTATATTGATTATCATGGGGCAATTTCATAAAAGACTGAAAATCAAACGCTTGCTAGATTTTCAAAGCTAGTTCATGAAAAGGTAGAGACTCCCTAGAATAGTTTAGCCAATCTATTTATTTTGTTTGCTTGTAATTTTGTCAGTGAAATCACATTTCTATCATGTTATGTATGCCTCAGGTGTTGGCCAGAGCAAAAGATGTCTGAAGAGATCTCTGAAATGTGAACGTTTGACTGACATTCTCAATGTATGCATTACTGATTTGGACAACTGTCTCCCCCAGAAGTATAGATCAAACACTCACACATGTGCATTTTTAGCAGAAATCTGTACTGAAATATTTTCTGATAAATTATGGATTATTTAGTAGTCTCCCAGATATTATGACAATCTCTCTGTAGAGTGCAGCTTCCTGAATATTCTTCTCAACATTGACATATACAGAAATCTGGCCCATGATATTCTGCTCAAGACTCCTGCCTGGCTGGAGGAGTAATAAGACAGAAAGAGAGCATGGACAAGGTAGCTGATGTTTGTAATACCTGATTATTCTCTTCTTCCCAAGAACATGGGCATACTTTCCAGCCTCTCTTGCAGTGGGATATAGCCAGTGACAAGTTCCAACCAAGGGGATGAATTTTACTTACAGGTGACTGCAGATCAGACAGTTGCACTTCTGTAAAGTTTTCCTACTTCTCTCTTGCCCTGATTTGGCTAATCGTGAGGTACATGTTGAGATGATCATATCACAAGACGATGAAGCCTGGTCTCTGAGAAATATACGGTGAAGGACTACCCTTTTGTCCTCATTGGAAATACTGTGTGAGTGAAAACTGAAATGTTCATGTGTTGAACCACTGAGATTTCAAGGTTAATTTCTTTTTATAGCATAACTTGCCTATCCTGATTTACATAGAGATAGATTAAAATATGTAAAATCAATAGGCCATGTTAATTTTCTTTTAATTAAATAAAATTTGGGGAGAAATGATGCACACGCATTTTTGAATTTCACTGTATATATCATCTGTTGCACAATGAACTACCGTGTGATTTAGCATGCCATAAATTTACATATAAAAATTAAAACCTGATGTATTTTACTTGTCTGCCCTTAACCACCATTAAAAAAGAACTAAGAAATTAATTGAAAAATATACACACACACAAAATAAAAGTGTGGAAATTTGCAGTTTCATAATCATCACTAATGTGTTATATTCAGACCTCTACAGAGATAAAAATTCTATGAAAAACCAAAAGAAAACCAAGCACTATCCTCTGGTGCATTGATTTGTATTGCAGATCTTGAGAAAAAGCGTGAGTTTTCACCAGATGGATAAAATTTTTAATTTTTAAATTAATCCAACCCTTACTGACCCATGTTCAGTGGAGAAGTTATTTCCCCTTGGGGGTGCAGCAGACATTTATGTAGCACTGATTCTCCCTTTGAAGGGCACACTACTGAGACTTACTGGCACAAGAAGTACCTATGCCTCCTCCAATTTCACAAGCTGAAGTGCACAGGTTTCCCTGCTCCCTTTCCAGTAGAGTCAGGGCACGTACTCATGAACCAGTCTCCTTCCCTGGGACTTGTTTTCTCGAGTGAGGTGCATCCTGACAAGTGGCACCAAGTGATGTCTGTGCTTCTTGCTTCCTCGTTCTCCAGAGCTGCCTCAGATCATTCTAAGTCTCTCTAGTTTTTTATTGCTTCTCTAGGGTATTCAATTAATTCTTCTTTGGCATGTGTCATGAGCTGGTTATTTTTTGTTGCTTGAAATGCAAATATCAGATAAAGCTGGACTCATTTTCTTCTGTGTAAGAGGGAGCCCCTAACACTGACCTCCAGGCTGATGGACGAGCCGAGAGAAAACCTGAACATATCTGCATGGTACCTAATTTCCATTCAAACCACGGTCTTCTCCTCACTCCTCATTTGTATTTTCTGTCTCTATAATGAAGTAATTTTACCAAACCATATTAATATTTGTCTCCAACAGGTGTTTGATAAAGATCTTATAATTTCATTTTATTCTCACTTTGAATTATGTTTGCTAGGACCAGTGTTTGCATGGCCAGAGATAAATGGTTAAAACTGAGGAAACAAATTGCACACTCTTGTTTTATTTTTAAGCATATAATATGTGTTAAATACAAAATAATATATGTAGAATATACGTGAATTACAATAAAATAAATGACATTATACTGCCCTTTAGTTTAAGAAAGAAAATATTATAAGTAAAGAATAACTATTGATTCAGAATTGAGCATAAAAACATCTAAGGAGTACCAAGCTAAACTGATGCAGGGTCTATGCCCTCCAATTTGAAGCAAGGTGATACCTTAATGTTGTAAAGAAAAGTGGAGCGGGGTTAGACAATATGAACATTCTATATTAGATTGAGGCTATTAATCATACACGTCAGTTTGATTTCCCTTCCTGAAGGAAAAAAATTAGTAAGGACCAACACTGACTTAACTATGCTTAAAATTGCATATTCTTTTAATTAAAAGTGATGACCTTTAACCCCTACAGCCCCACCAAGTTAATGGGAACTAACATCGCAGCAGCAATAATGAGCTCTGAACTGGAAATTAAGAGTTTGGGATGTAGTCTCACTTGTGTATTTGATGCTATTAAGAATTGTAATTAAAACTTCACAAATGCACAAAAAGGTGAAATCTCAATTGTTAGTATCATTAGTGCCAAAAATGTTATCAATACAGAGAGACAGAGTCAGAGACAGAGGGAGTGGAGAGAGAACACTAGCCCTCAGTGGTCAGTGAGTTATTGCTTAAAAAAGCATGTTTAGGCTACGTAAGTTTTCACAATAAACTATAGGAATAAATTATAGAAAGTAAAGATAATTAAACTTCTCTTTGCTGTTGGAATATAAAGAAGAAAGAGTGAAGATGCACTGGAGTGGGGGATGGACAAGAATGGATGAGAAATACTAGTAAGCAAATACTAAGGTTTCTTCCATCTAACTTTCAATCATTCATGGTTTCCCCAGCTCCCAATTTATTTTTTTCCTTCTTTTGCATTTAAAACAGACTAAATTATCGCAGTAAGACACAGTATAGTTTGTATGTATTTATAACATAACTATTCATCAGTATTGTTATTTTACTGGTTGTCCTATTTTTAAAACAGGGAAAAACATGTCAGCATGTAAACAAAAACAAAGTGATATACATTTCAAGGTAGAATTTTTAGAAGTTTAAATTACACCCACTCTTTCATACTTTAAAATTACTTATATTAGACGTGAGAACAATTCAAGAAAATGTGTTTTGATAATCTAAGGATATTAAGATTAAAAAGAGAGAAAAACAGTTTTCTGTATATTAAGTAAAGGAATAAATTATTTTTTAAATTAAAAGTTTTAGGATCAAATAGAGCAGCATGATCTTTTTTTTAAAGTAACTTTGAAACCTCAGAAAATAAAATTTCAGTGTGTATAATTGGTATATATGCATAAGCATAATTGGTAGATATGTCTTTATTGCAAAAGGCAATTGCAGTCTTCTGCATCATCATCAATGTCTAAAGATGGCTTAATGTGTGCTTGTTTTATTATATCCATATTAATACAGGGAACATTGCATCCAAGTCCCTACCCCACTGTGGGTTATAATATTATATTATTAGGAAAAGGACAAATATCTGAAGTATTTCCTTTATTCTGACTTCTGATGCTGCAAACTCTGTTGAACTCTTTTCCACTCACTAATACACTTGTATCACATTAATATAAAAACCTATCTTTCAAGTCATTAGTATTCAGTAAAGCAATGTTTAAGAGTTTACAAATCCCTGTATTTATAGGAATGCTATGTTTATGCAAAGTATATAATACATGCTTTTAGTGGCAATTTAATCTAGATTTTATATATCAAGATTTAATAAATTGGTTCAAGCTATCTATAAAGAAATGAAAATATCTGAGAACCAATGGTGAGGTTTAAAACCATTTTAAAATTCACTTTCTGATAGCCTTCTCTCTTTCTGCCTAATTTCAAAAATTATTCTTTTTTTTTGCTTTTTATTTATTTATTTTAAAAAATATTTTATATTGGAGTATAGTTGAGTAACAACGTTGTTAGTTAGGTGTACAGCA
The DNA here is from genome assembly GCF_003676395.1 of Aethalodelphis obliquidens. Taxonomy (NCBI): domain Eukaryota; kingdom Metazoa; phylum Chordata; class Mammalia; order Artiodactyla; family Delphinidae; genus Aethalodelphis; species Aethalodelphis obliquidens. The sequence goes on along the minus strand of NW_020837959.1, from coordinate 21,605,722 downwards.
AAGTGATTCAGTTATAGATACAAATGTATCTATTTTCCAAATTCTTTTGCTATTTAGGTTATTACAGAGTATTCAGCAGAGTTCCCTATGCTATACAGTAGGTCCTTATTTGTTATCTATTTTAAATATAGCAGTGTGTACATGTCCATCCCAAACTCCTAATCTGTCCCTCCCCTGCATGCTTCCCCACTGGTAACCATGAGTTCATTCTCTGTTAGTCTGTTTTGTAAATAAATTTGTAAAAAAATACCATTTTTTTAGATTCTAGATAAGCGATGTCATATGATATTTGTCTTTCTCTGACCTACTTCACTCAGTATGATAATCTCTAGGTCCATCCATGTTGCTGCAAATGGCATTATTTCATTCTTTCTAATGGTTGAGGATACAGAGAAAAACATGGTTCAAAAGGAGGATACATGCACCCTGATGTTCATTGCATCGCTGTTTACAATAGCCAAGGCATGGAAGCAACCTAAATGTCCATCAACAGATGACTGGATAAAGAAGATGTGGTACATATATACAATGAAATATTACTCAGCCATTTCAAATATTATTATAACAAACCCTTTTTCGTTTGTACTTTAAAAAATTTAACCTTTAAAAGCAACTTCTGTTTCACCAACCATTCTGAAAAAAGCTAGTTTATTTTTTTCTCCAGTGTCCTGGAACAGGAACAATTTCATTGATACAACTTTTGATTTAAAATAACTCCATAATGACAATTTACTGACTCTCTGATATAAGAAAGATTACGGGATACCTTAGGTGTTGAAAAATTAATATGGTACAGAATCTGTGAATTTCATCAACTAAATTCTCAACTATTCTAGTTAACGTGCTTTTCTGAAGGCAGTTTTACATTTGTGTAATAGTTATAATAAGAGAGCATGCACATATATTAATTTTATTTAATATCATAGGGTTTACACACAATTATAAATATATTCTTAATATTTTTAATATTTCTACAGTGGATGAAATGAGTCAAACATATCCATATAAAATCAAAATACCTAAAATAAATACTCTTCCAGAAAATATTTACTGGACACCAGATGTGTGCAAAAATCTGAGATAGCTTCTTTGTTCAAGGATTTGTTAAGTCTCACTCTAGAATTACATTCTGGGGGCAAAAATGCAACCTCAAATGCTTACAGTGTCAGTCATGTATTCATGATTGCCAGGCACTTGAGTGTGGGGTGCAGGTCAAATTAGAATAGGTTCTTAGGCAAGTCATTGATTTTGGAACCAGAACACCTGAGGAGAACCAAGGCAAAAATAAAACACATTTTTGACAACTCCTATTTTTAATATTGTTCCAATATTAGAATATAGCTTTGAATCCTTTCGTATAGTGAGCATTTTTTTATTGATTAGTTTTCCCAGAACTAATTATATTTTCAGATTTGAGTTACTGGCACTAAAGGACTGAATCCCAACACCAGAAAGGTATTTCATACATTAATTTTGTTTTAACTTGAAGCACTTTTTGTTAATCACATTTTTTTCTTGTAATTTTCTGAGACAGTAGGAAAAGGATATTAAAATTTGAGGAATTAGCTAATTAGTGTTTTTCTCTGCCTTCCCTCTTAATTGATCATTTAGCCTACATTGATAATTTAGATAAATTGATGTTATCTTAATTGATAATTTAGATTTCAATATTAAATATCATATTTCTTCAGAATTTTGAGGGCAGTGGTCTATTCTTTCTAATTTCTCAGGTGTCTGGTTAAGAAGCATTATTATTCCAGATTCTTTGTACATTATTCACCTCCTTCCCCGTACCCAAGACTTTTTGGTTTTTTTCTTTATTTTCAGTGACCTGAAATTTCACAGTAATATACCCTAGTGAGTGACCACTTTTGTTTCTATTGCTAAACACTCAGTAGGGACTCTGAAACCTATTTCCTTTTAGTTTGATGAATTTTTTGCTCCCCTCCCTTATATCTGTTCTTTGTGAAATTAATATCATTTAGATTTTATACTTCTTAAATTTTAATTTAAAATCATCTTCATTTCTCCATTCCCTTTCTTTGTCTTTGGGTTCTTCTGTCAGGAGTACTTCTTCAACTTCAACTTAGTTTGACATTTAACTCTCTGCATTGATTCTATTCTGTACAAGTTCCTTTTTTAGGCTTATTTGTTTTCAGATTCATTTTTTATGTTGGAGGGTTTCCTCAAATAATTGGTGACAATTGGTATGTTACTACATAGGAGTAAGACATCAGAAGTTGAAATAAAGCTCTTATGTCTTTACAGGGCTGTCGATTAGTGGGTTTTTATAAATGATTAATGCGCAGGCACACTGATATTTCTGTGAGGGATCTGCAGATGTTCGTATTTGTAGATCATCTTTTTGGGTGGTCATTTCTCCAGATAATAATCTTCTAATTACCGTTCTGGAAGGTATAATCCTGGTGGTGGTTGTCCGCACTTGGGAGAAGTAGGGGGACAATGGCCCTATCTTGAATTAATTGACTTGCAAAAAGGTGACTTACCATGGCCCTCAACTGGGCCTGGTGCCCCAAATCTGTTTGTTTCAAGCTCTAAACCATAAGTCTCCGGTGTTAGACTGGGAAGGTAAGAACTTGTGGCCTGAGGTAAGATGTGTGCAAAGACACGTCTGGGCTCTTTTAAAGGCTTAGCACCAGTTATCCCTGTTGGCAGCACTCTCCATTCACACATGTGTGATAGGTCCTGTGTCTCCAGTTACTGAGACTTTATGAGAAGAGGTTCTAAAAAGGACATTATTTGCCTCTTGTTAACTTCTTTTACTCCAGGTTTAGAAATTTAGCTTTATGTTAAGTTAATTTCAATAGCCCATAGTGTATTCATTTATTAAAAAAATGTTTTTCTTTGTTTTCTTATTGGACTGAGCAAAGATAAACATTTGTGACCATTATGCCCTGTTTTCTATGCCCTGTTACATTTATTAATTTATACTATTTTGAGACGTTTTAAGGCATGTACACTTCTAACATTATCTCCATATCCACTGCTTGGTCTTGTGCTATATTTTTAAATCTCCTGCTTGCACAGGTCTCTAGAATTGACTTGTTTTTATTTTTAATATTTCAATGATCTTATTCCCTAGTTTGTTAGGTCACACACAATTGAGTATTATTTTATTCTTTCAATAAATTTGATTTGCTATAGGCATAAAAAATGCAATATATCTTTGAAAATGTTTCATATGATTAAATTCAAAACTCAGAACTAAATCCTTTAGAGATGATTTTAATAATTTCATTTTAGAGGTCTTAAAAATGTGTCCATTTAATTTTAACTCCTTCCCCAGGCCGTCTGGGAAGCCACACAAGATTTCATTGAATCCTTATTTAAAACTGATAGAAGTGAACCGAATCTTTGAAAAGACTCACCCCATTCTCAAGTTCCAACTGAAGTATCCACACCAAGTATGTCTAAACACACTGATGTTAACAAAGTCACTATGTTTGATGGAAGTCAGTTTCATAATTAAACAGATCTAACTGCTGAAATACATTTTTTATTTATTAAGAAGTGGTATAAATCAAGTCTGGAGGCAGGGAAATCAATAAGATTTTTATTATTGCATTGTCTAGTAAAAGTTGATAGGGTCTGGAGCAGGGATTTGCAAACTATATGCCATGGGTCAAATCCTGTTGGTCTCCTGTTTTTGTAAATAAAGTTTTATTGGAACATGCCCAAGCTTATTTGTTTTGTTATGTGAATCATAAGTGTTTTATGACATTATAGTAATTATCATATTAAAATTATTTGCCAGGGAATGCTAACAGTAATTATTAAGTTTGTTTAGCTTTTGGATTGAAGAGTAGGATATGCTTAACTGAAAGTTGTTCCAGATAAATTGAGGGAGATAATTCAAACCCAGTGTGGCTGATTTTTAAAAGAATGGTTTGTGGTAAAAAAGAAAAATGAGACAAGATGGTTTTAGTAGCTACTATAAAGGACATCTTGTGGGAATTCCCTGGTGGTCCAGTGGTTAGTACTCTGTGCTTTCACTACCAAGGGCGTGAGTTCAATCCTTGGTCAGGGAACTAAGATTCCCGCAAGCCATGCAGTGAAGCCTATAAAACTTCTTATGGAAAGAGCGAAATAAGATGGTTAAAAGAAAATTTCGAATGTTTGCTGCATTATGTAATCCCACTATCTAACTTAATCCTTCACATTATGCAGTACTTTAAGGATTGATACTTTATTGTAAAATTCATGCATTTTTATGTTAAAGGCTATCAGAACAGAAAATACGAGCAAACAGACATTGATTTTATTGCAATACTATTTCCAGCATTAGGGGAGAAAGCACAGACCAAGTTGGATACTCAGCTCTGTGGGAGAGTTTAAGAGCTGGAGCGGGGTGACTGTAGACCATATGTGTTTGCTAACTGGCTTTACCCAAAGGAAAAGTAAATTCTTTCTTGTCTTCATGACAGGAGATAGTTTTACATCTTAGAGCACAGTACTCAAGGAAGTTAGGCTTTTACTCTTCCCACAGATATTGGAAGATGGAAAGCTATCTTCCCTGATAATTACATCCATGGATTCCATTATGCACAGAGAAAAAAAGAGTGGAGTTCACTAAAGATGATAAAAGTAGTAACATCCATCATTATTGGCAGATGAGTCAGTCCATGTGGAAAAACTGTATAGAATAATTAATAAATCATTCTACTTGGGTGCAGACTCAAGTCCCAATACTTGTAGGATCTGTGACCCTTGGAAAGTGAAACAATTTATCTTTCTCACAGCTTCCTTTTCTGTGAAATGTGAACAATGGTGCCTAGGTAATAGTCTCTTTTGAGAATTTATTTATAGGAAACTTATTTAGTGACTTCTATGTGTCCACATCATTCAAAAACTCATTTAATCTGTACAGTCACCCGGAGAAGTAGTATACATATTATCCCTATTTTATAGGTAAGAAAATGGAGACCTACAGAAGTTAAGTAACATAAAAGACACATGGAGATTGAATATGGCTCTATAGCTGTGCTGTCCGATACATGGACACTAGCACATGTGAGTATATAAATTTAAATTAATGAAAATTAAATAAAATTATTCAATTTATTAGTCAAACTACTTACATTCCAAGTACTCCATAGCACATGTGGCTAGTGACTGCTACATTTCTGAGTTTTCTTTTTCCTCTGAAAGTTTTAGTGGACAGCACTGCCAGAGCCAATAACCGTAGCAACATTCTATCTCTCCACAAGGAAAATAGTCAAGTGTCCAACACATAGCAACTGTTCATAAAGGTTTATCTCCTTCTGTTCTTCAGGGAAAAAGGAATCTTTTATCAATGAGATCCTTTAATAAAAAAAGATATGTACTTCCTCAGCCCCCAGAATTTTATTGAGAAAGAAAACTCAAGTTTCTCAAAATCATGTTTACAGAACTTTCCTGAGAAGGCAAAACTACAGTTTATTTACTTGTATGCGAATCAACAGCTAATAAGAAGCAGTGAATTTTAATCCAGTCCTCCTTACTCTGGCTGCTGGAATGAGATGAATTTGTGTTAAGTATTTCATTCAAAGGTACTATAATTTCATCAAGCAACATCTGCCAGACATTACTCTCTCTACTGTTATTACAACTTGTAGAAAATGAAATTCCTACTATCTGTCTCATTTAATGTTTGGATTTCAGGAAATTGTGTTTGTTCAGCTATTTGCTATCGGTGCTAAATATAATTTTGCTTTAAAACTGAATACAGGATAGTTGTTTTTTTCTTTTTTTCAAGTATGAAATTCTGACCTATAAAAGCCAAATGAGGAATATTTTAGGTCAAATTCTGCTGTATAGCTAAGGTCTTATCTCTCTGGCTCAGCAGTTTCTTACCAAAGGCAATAAATTCAAATTTTCAGTACACTGAAATAATTTCTCCTTATACCTACATTTTTCATTCTTTTCAAATTTTTGACTGCCATTACCCTAATTTTGTAAACTTAAATAATTTCCTAAAATATCAATTATGAGATGAAATTTGGACAGTCAATAAAACTATTAGTATATTAAATAATTTTAACATAACTGGACCTTTGGTTAAGCAAATAACTTTGATTTCTGTCTAATTGTGCTTCTAAGAAGTCACACTTAATTTGCTTCTACAAGGGAGAATGAGAATATTATTATTAGTTCCTGCCTTTTTTAAAAAAATTAGACTGAGCAATAAAAGAAATTAGTTACAAATATGAATATAAATTGGCATGCTTATACCAAGCCATAAAATCATACATTATACCAAGTAATAAAATCATACCATACATACTGAAGTAACATCAATTCCAAATTATTTAACATCAATTCCAAAATTGTTGAGTGGTTGCAAGGCATTAAAGCAAAGTGTCAGCGAATCAGACTCTGGAAAGAAAATTCAGATGAAGCAAACTTTGTTGTAAGGTAAATATTAAAAAAAAAAAAACTTTGTTATATCAGCAATTTTTAATTTCCATGACAACTTTAAAGAAATCACTAACAGGACATCTACATGTGTGATACACTATGTAAAAATAATATTTTTTAATTGGAAGATATCACTCATCCTTTTTGAATTTAAATAAAAAACAAAGTCAATTCTTGAATGGTGTTTTTACCTATTGAGAGTTGTTTGAAAAGTACAACCACAACAATAAAGACAAAGTGTTCTTTTCTTTACTTTGCCTTTGTTTCACAGTGTCAAACAGGCCAGATTAAAAAACTGAGTTGCAGATGTGTTGGGCTTATAATATTTCAAATACCTCTAAACGTCTTATCTTTATCAATTAATTATGGAAGTAAATTAATTTAGTAATAACCTATTAAAACATAGGCACAAAGTCAAATTTGTTGCAAAACCAGAATATATTACTTTCCAAACCAAAAATAGAACTATGTTCCACAACTCTTAACTAACACAAATCATTTAGATCAGATTTTACATTCAAGTATCAAGTTTTCTCTATATGAAGATATCTATTTTTCATCATCATATATTTTCTTTAAAATTTTGAATAAAAAGGGAAACATATGCGCATTTGTAAGGAAATATTTAATTTCTTGCTTAAATAGCCTCAAATGGGAATATCAAAGCAGTAGGGATGCTTTAGTCAATAGTTTTAATATTTTGAACTATATAAAGAAAATAGAGGAGCTTATTGGTAGAAGTTTTCTTTTCCTCAGTCTTAAATGACTGAAGGTATGAATTTTATTGCTGAAAAGGAATCTTTCAGTTTCCATAGGCCAACACTCTCCTTTTACAAATAAAAATGTTGAAGGCCTGATGCTTTTTTTTTTAAACATCTTTATTGGAGTATAATTGCTTTACAATGGTGTGTTAGTTTCCGCTTTATAACAGAGTGAATCAACTGTACATATACCTATATCCCCATATCCCCTCCCTCTTGCGTCTCCCTCCCACCCTCCCTATCCCACCATTCTAGGTGGTCATAAAGCACTGAGCTGATCTCCCTGTGCTATGCAGCTGCTTCACTAGCTATCTATTCTACATTTGGTAGTATATGTAAGTCCATGCCACTTTCTCACTTCATCCCAGCTTACCCTTCCCCCTCCCCGTGTCCTCAAGTCCATTCTCTACATCTGTGTCTTTATTCCTGTCCTGCCCCTAGGTTCTTCAGAACATTTTTTTTCTTTGTTTTTTTTTTAGATTCCATATATATGTGTTAGCATATGGTATTTGTTTTTCTCTTTCTGACTTATTTCACTCTGTATGACAGACTGTAGGTCCATCCACCTCACTACAAATAACTCAATTTTATTTCTTTTTATGACTGGGTAATATTCCATTGTATACATGTGCCACATCTTCTTTATCCATTCATCTGTCGATGGACACTTAGGTTGCTTCCATGTCCTGGCTATTGTAAACAGTGCTGCAATGAACATGGTGGTACATGACTCTTTGAATTATGGTTTTCTCAGGGTATATGCCCAGTAGTGGGATTGCTGTGTCATATGGTAGTTCCATTTTTATTTTTTTAAGGAACCTCCATACTGTTCTCCATAGTGTCTGTATCAGTTTACATTCCCACCAACAGTGTAAGAGGGTTCCCTTTTCTCCACACCCTCTCCATCATTTATTGTTTCTAGACTTTTTGATGATGGCCATTCTGACCAGTGTGAGGTGATACCTCATTTTGGTTTTGATTTGCCTTTCTCTAATGATTAGTGATGTTGAGCATCTTTTCATGTGATTGTTGGCAGTCTGTATATCTTCTTTGGAGAAAGGTCTATTTAGGTTTTCTGCCCAGTTTTGGATTGGGTTGTTTGTTTTTTTTAATATTGAGCTGCATGAGTTGCTTGTAAATTTTGGAGATTAATCCTTTGTCAGTTGCTTCATTTGCAAATATTTTCTCCCATTCTGAGGGTTGTCTTTCCGTCTTGTTTATTGTTTCCTTTGCTCCTGATGCTTAAAAATATAAATGCCTCTGATTTTTCAGTCGTGCCTCTTTGGAAGAGGGTACACATCTGCAGAAACATATATCCCCTAAAGTCTCATGTCTAGGAAAATAGAGTACATGTTGAAATAATATGATACTCTGTCTATAGAATTAATTCTCTACGAAAGCTCCTAATACATTTTTTAGAGTGGAGATGGGGGTGGGGAGAAGGAACTATCTATAATTTCTGAAATGAATCTTGGCAACAACCATCCTTCTCATCCACAGTATCATTTGGGCAGAGTCTGGAAGATGGTCAACCAGATATTTCTTTGTCCCTAGTGTAGCCATCCTAGCAAAACCTAGCATATTTTTCAGTTCAAAGGAATTGTGCGTCCTCTCAAGGTTCATATTCGTATGAAATTCTCAATTAGGATATAATTTTATTTTCTATTTTATCACACTACTTAAAAAAAAAAGGCTTGTCCAATTTCAGAGAGAGGGTAACACTTGAATACACATTTATGCATCAGTCATTCAAGTTGTTTAGATGTTCTTTTATTCATCTTTTGACAAATGTTTTGTAATTCCTTTGATATGTTCAATAATTTCTAGTATCTTTGAAAACAAACAGGAAGACATATTATCTTGTGTTTAAGTATTTCACAGCAAAGAGTGGGAAGAGACACCAATTCTGCCCAGATAAAAGATAAAATAAATGTAGTTTTTATAGCTTTTAATATAAAGGATATGGACCATGGAAATTATGCAGTTTTTTAAGGGGACATTGAAAAAAGGCCCACTTATACTGGAAAAAATTGCCTAGAGTGGTCCCTCAGAATCATAGGACTATGAAAGCATCAGTTATTAGGGAATACAGTACAAAGGAGAAATGGAGTATAAGGAAGCTTGATATGAGCCACACAAGAGATTGAGAAGATTTAAATCGGAGGAGGAAAAATGGTCAATAATAGCAGTCAACTTACAGAGACCATTAATGACAGTTCCTTCCTTTATTTTTTTTTAGCCTTTTGGTTAACTAAAAGTAAACAGGAAAAGTTATAAATTCTCCCTGAATACAAATGCATAGATTATTATTAAAATAGTGGGTTTTTTTAATATCATAAGCACATTATTTTAACTGGTAACTTTACCAGAACAAAATGACTTGTTTCTCTTTAAAATAGCATCACTTTTTAAATAGAGAAATTCAAGTACACAAAGAATAGATATTCACACAGTATTGTTGGGTAATCTTCGTGTATCTTTTCTCTAAAATCAATGGAAATTTTTCCCTAGATTTTTGAACCTCTCATAAATCAGTATATTATGTTTAAAGGTATTTTATTTTTAATGCCATTTGAAAAAGTTTATTTGTACTCAGAAAAAAAGATTAAAGTAGATAAATTTAACAATTTGACTATTGTATGCTAAACATACACACTCAAAATTTATGGCAAATTAATTTGAGCATAACATTTAAGTTTCAAACCAACTTACTATTTTGAATATAAGAGAATTATAAAATAGTTGTTTCTTATTTCTTATTTGTTAATAAGATTATCTATGGGAATTTAGTATTTTACTCAATTTACTTCCATTTTCATTTTTTTAAAGAACTTTGAAGTAAAATGCCTACAGTTAGTGCTTTTAACCATGTTTATTTTTCCAAGTAAAGAAGCAACAGTGCATACTCAGGGTAACACTTACAAGGAATATAAAAATAGAAAAACAATAAATATTCTGTAACATTTTACTACAGATGAAGAACATTTTTGTATCTAGCATTTTGGTATGTTTCTTTCCAGAGATAGATTCAAAAAGGGTAAGCCAACCATAATTTTTAACTATTTCTCCTTTACTTAAGAATATATTATGGATTTCTCCTGTGTCATTAAGTGTTCTTGGTAATCCTGTTTTAGTCAAGCTGTTTTCAAAATATAGGGACTTGAAAACCTATACCAAAAAAACCAGATTATTTTAATGAACCTATTGTACTCATTACCCAGCTTCAGCAGTTAATCAAATACGTGACTAAGCTTGTTTTCTCTATATTTCTACCCACTCATCTGTGATAATTATTTTGAAGTTAGTTCTGAACCTCATATCATTAGATCTTTATTTTTGATGGCTGCTAACTAATATGTTTCTTCAATTTACCATAATTCTTTTATCACTTTTTTTATTGGATATCTTAGGCAATGTCAATATCTATTATATTTAAGTATTACTATTTTAAAATCCTCTTTGAATTTAATGATGGAAAGGCAAAAGTGTCTGGTGAAAAGTGCACATGTGTTGGAGTGAGACTAATATCAATTTGAATATTAAATGGTAGGACTGTGACACTAGAGAGTTTCTCTCTCTAAGCCTCAGTTCCTCCTCTGTGAAATGGGAATTAAAATACTGTACTTGTCTAATAGAATTGTTGTAATAAATAAGACACATACATAGTTCCTGACACAAATTGATGACCTTGTCTATTGAATAATTTTATCTTAGACTCTGTAACTATATTCATGGAGGAAAACAGTGAATCTGGTAAGAAAACCTTTACATCTCAGGCTTAAAAATATGAAATAAGTCTTATAAGTATATCTATGACTTTACAGTGTGAATAAACAGAAATAAAGTTATCTTTATTTAAAAACTTTTAAAATATTTTTGGTTTTCAAATTTAGCTTTAAAGATAAATAATTGCAAATTATGCTTTATAGAGTATTGAATATAGAATTGCTTTATATGCAAGTTCATGTATTATACTTGAAAGAATATTTTAGTAATTTATATTTTTATTTGATGCTGTTGGAGAATAAGGGCAGACTAGAACATATTGCTTTAGATTATTTTGAATTTCATTTCAGTCTATTACCAGAATTCTTAAATTCAGGGAAAATATTACTCTATAGCTATTTCAGTAAAAATATTTTATGACATATGAAATAGCCATTTGGAAGCTTTACAAATTGTAAAACAGACTTTGTAAAACAGTCTCTAATATGATAGAATTGGTAATTTGGAGAGCTCTTTTTTATAAATGTAAACGTGCCAATGATTGTTTTCTGAACAGTAATAAAATGGTAAATTGACTTGAAGCAACACTTCTAAAGGAACAAAGAGTAATATCACTGAACTTAATTGCCAAATTATCTTTTTGTCCATTGAAGAATGTGTTGTTATAATAGCTTGTAAGTAGTTTGAAATGTTTATATTATAGAGAAAGTGACTAAAGTACATTTAGATTTGGTGGATATATCAAGTAGAGCCCATTGGCTATAGACTAGAATACTGGTTCAGCCCAGACTAATAGCAAGCCTATAAATAAATCATTTATACTATCTCACTGGCATTTATCTATAAAAGAACTGAGCCATTGAAATGCTCTTTTAAGTCCTTTCAACTACAAAAATTGAAAAGTTTTGCACATTACTTTTCCAGGCCCAAACCATTCTGTTATAGGTTTTCCATGAAATGCATACCTTATAAAACTTCAATAGACCTGATTTTTAAGTCTTAAGAAAGATTGATAAAGGAGAATGACTCAGGTAGGTCCTACTGATATCACATTGATAGTTAAGCTAAAATCAGTGTATAATCCATGCTTATGTCTACCAAAATAACCCCCCAAATCTTCCCTTTCTTAATCTTTTGTTTCTTAGAAGGGGGTCCCTATAGACAAGCAGTATTCTGTAGAGCATGTCAAACAATAGAAAAATAACAGCAAGACTGTCAGTTCAGTTTAAAAGCTGAACTTAGAAGCATAAGGGGAATGTTGTTGATAGAATTACCAGACAGTAGGATCGGCCACTTAAGAAGTGTAACTCAAAGGTAAATTATTTCATAGCAGTTTAAGTTCCTATAATGTGTCCAAGGGGACTGGTCACCATCAAACAGAAAAAATGTCAGAGGGCTATGATAAACTGGTCACATTCATGCAGGGTTTATCCTGTCCATGCTCAACTCAGTTATTTCTCCCAAAGGATCCAGGAAGGAATTTGATACCAGATAGTGAGTCTGTACATAGCTTCACAGTTCAAAACAAAACTGGGTGATAATTTTGATAGTGTTGATATTAGTGCTAAAAATTATACAGAGCTATTGTTACTGTTTATGCTGTTTGTGTAAAGCATTTCTGTAAAGGTCTGGTTTATGACAGTTTAATCTTATGTAATATAATTATTCTTCTACACGGTCAGCTGTACAGGCAGCTGAAATAAAAGTGCAAGGCATGTTAGAATCATAAATGATTCAAACAGTCAGCAGTAATGAGCTCAGAAACAGATACTGTTATGAGGTTTACTTTGTGCTTAAAGACCAAATTTTCCTTTTCTTGATTTGGACAGTTATATCATATTGTGTCAACTCTGAGCATCTCCAAGTGGGTAGACAAGCCAGCTAGGTTGTTTACTACAAAAAGTTTTGGCAGAGCTAAAAATGAAAACACTTGGAATAATGTAGTATGTAATATTAGCTTATAATATAATTTCTAAAAACATTGTTAGAACTTTATGCTTCTGATAATAGTTTATTATATAGTTCTTTCAAATTTACTATAGTAAATGTGATGTTAGTGTATGATTTAATTCCTGGAAATACTATGTTAACGAATTGACTAATTTAAAAATACCAGATTCAAATTTTCCAAGCTATTTTAGATTTGTTAGTAGAATAGGAAAGGGATTGTCTTTTTTGAAATTCAGTAAAGGGGAGCCCACACTCCATAGAAATGCGAGTAAATGCACGTTTACTAAGAATGATATACTTTACTATGTGAGCCGCAAAAGCAAAAACTAGAAACCGTGCCCTAGGCTGTGATGGTGTGCCTTAAAACCTTATACAAACAAGCTACAAAACAACAAACGGAGGATATATATATATTTTTTTGGTTTACTATGTGTCTGGCCCCTCAATCCTTGCTGCAAGAACCAGATCCCCAAGAAAGATGTGTGGATGGATACACAAGGAGAAGGAATGCTATTTATATTGTTTATCTCAATGTCACTATAAGCTCACACAATTATGTGTTCTCTTATAATGCTCGAGGTACAGACCAGCTTTTAGTTGCAGAGAATAAAATATGCTCTACCTAGTTTTATGGTAAAGGGATGTAATAAATATCATAAAATATATTTACTGTATTTTTGGGAGATCTGAAGAGAGAGATGCTAGCCTGGATTTCCAGAAATGATTCCCAGTGTCAGTATCAACCAGGATGCCAAAGAAGCTGTTACTCCTGCTAAGACCAAAAAAATTGCCAGGACTCAGGAACTTGCTTCTTCAGCATCTAGCTCTAGAATCCTGCCTTTTCTTTCTTGGCTGACCAGCATAATGAATATATTTATTTCATCCCATCTCTCTCCAAAATAAGCTCAGGGTTTTTTTTGTTTGTTTTTGTTTGTTTTTTTTTTTTTGCGGTACGCGGGCCTCTCACTGCTGTGGCCTCTCCCGTTGCGGAGCACAGGCTCCGGACGCGCAGGCTCAGCGGCCATGGCTCACAGGCCCAGCCGCTCCGCGGCATGTGGGATCTTCCCGGACCGGGGCACAAACCCGTGTCCCCTGCATCTGCAGGCGGACTCTCAACCACTGCGCCACCAGAGAAGCCCAATAAGCTCAGTTTTAATTCAAGTTTCTAGTGAAGGAATTGCTTTGCTAGAATTTAAATTAGATATAAGTTTCAAGGCCCTCTGAGAAATGAATTTTTAGTGTTGCAATTGCTGCACTATAGAAATGCAAATGAGAAGTTTTAAATAAGATTGTCTTTAAATAAGACTGTCCATATGTCCTCCATAATAAAATAACCTGAATTAACTATAAGGTGGGAAGAGTCATTTGGCTCTATACAAAAATCTAGACTACATCCTTATGTCAGTCCTCAAATTCCTATTGAGTTGATGTAGAAGATTAATACAGAGTAATTTTTCCCCCTCTCCTCTCCTCAGTGCCGCTACTCCTCCTCCCACCCCACGTTCCTCAAAACTGGAGCAGATGCCCCAGCTCACAATGGCCCTGGTGTTTAAAAGGTGGTACGGTTTTCACACAACATGACTCTCAACTCACACCAATCACTCACCTTCCCCTACACCTGCCAACTGTCTAGTTCTAATTTTTTTAAATAACAATGGAAAAACTCATTTTTCCCCCAAAGATAAAAGATGCATGTCAAAGATAGCTGCCATTCAGTTCCTCCGTGATTTTTTTTCCATAAATTTATTTACTTATTTATTTATTTTTATTTTTGGCTGCACTGGGTCTTCGTAGCTGTGCACCGGCTTTCTCTAATTGTGGCGAGAGGTGGCTACTCTTCGTTGTGGTGAGCAGGCTTCTCATTGTGGTGGCTTCTCTTGTTGCAGAACAGGGGCTCTAGGCACGTGGGCTTCAGTAGTTGTGACACGTGAGCTCCGAAGTTGTGGCTCGCAGGCTCAGTAGTTGTGGCACACGGGCTTAGTTGCTCCACGACATGTGGGATCTTCCCGGACCAGGGCTCGAACCCGTGTCCCCTGCATTGGCAGGCGGATTCTTAACCACTGTGCCACCAGGGAAGTCCCTATTGCATAGACTATTAAGCAAAGAGTGATACGACTTAGAAAGGATTCAAGAACAAGAATAGAAAGATGTGTCACTGAGCCATAAGAAGAGCTACCAATCTGTTTATATTTTTTAATCACTCACTTATTTTGCTAGGAATCCCATCCTCCTGGATAATGTCATTTGTCATTTACCTATAGAGGATAACTCATCTTCCAGGTGGATAAATGAGGTGAATAAAAGAGAAAGCCTTAAACCTTCCATAAAGATTACAATGCTTAACAAGCACGAGAGTCAGTAAAGGAAAAAGTAACATGGAGCTATTATGTTTTATTAAATAAAACATAATAGATAACTTTGAGAAATTATTAGCGTGTCAGATAAATTTCAAGTATAAAACATTACTTTAGAGCCACATATATTTTATAAATTTAGGGTGGTTACATTGTTATTTGTTTATTAAATACCTGTTAAGCTTTATATAGCAGGCTCTACATACACATAAAACACATGGAACAAACAATCTAGCAGAAGAAGGGAGATTTTCAAATTATTAAATATGAAAAATTAAATGTATTAACATGGAAGTCATATAGAATCACAGAGAAGTGACTGATCATTTCAGATTTTTATTTTTATTTTTTAATGTTTGAATTTTATTTATTTTTTATACAGCATGTTCTTATTAGTCATCAATTTTATACACATCAGTGAATACATGTCAATCCCAATAGCCCAATTCATCACAGCACCACCCCCACACCACCACCACTTTCCCCCCTTGGTGTCCATACATTTGTTCTCTACATCTGTGTCTCAATTTCTGCCCTGCAAACCAGTTCACCTCTACCATTTTTCTAGGTCCCACATATATGCGTTAATATATGATATTTGTTTTTCTCTTTCTGACTTACTTCACTCTGTATGACAGTCTCTAGATCCATCCACGTCTCTACAAATGACCCAATTTCATTCCTTTTTATGGCTGAGTAATATTCCATTGTATATGTATACCACAACTTCTTTATCCAGTCGTCTGTCGATGGGCATTTAGGTTGCTTCCATGACCTGGCTATTGTAAATAGTGCTGCAATGAACATTGGGGTGCATGTGTCTTTTTGAATTATGGTTTTCTCTGGGTATATACCCAGTAGTGGGATTGCTGGATCTTATGGTAGTTCTGTTTTTAGTTTTTTAAGGAACATCCATACTGTTCTCCATAGTGGCTGTATCAATTTACATTTCCACCAACAGTGCAAGAGAGTTCCCATTACTCCACACCCTCTCCAGCATTTGTTGTTTGTAGATTTTCTGATGATGCCCATTCTAACTGGTGTGAGGTAATACCTCATTGTAGTTTTGATTTGCATTTCTCTAATAATTAGTGATGTTGAGCAGCTTATCATGTGCTTCTTGGCCATCTGTATGTCTTCTTTGGGGAAATGTCTATTTAGGTCTTCTGCCCATTTTTGGATTAGGTTTTTTTTTTTTAATATTGAGCTGCATGAGCTGTTTATATATTTTTGAGATTAATCCTTTGTCCATTGATTCGTTTGCAAATATTTTCTCCCAATCTGAGGGTTGTCTTTTTCTCTTCTTTATGGTTTCCTTAGCTGTTTCATTAGGTCCCATTTGTATATTTTTGTTTTTATTTCCATTACTCTAGGAGGTGAATCTAAAAAGATCTTGCTGTGATTTATTTGAAAGAGTGTTCTTCCTATGTTTTCCTCTAAGAGATTTATAGTGTCCGGTCTTACATTTAGGTCTGAAATCCATTTTGAATTTATTTTTGTTTATGCTGTTAAGGAGTGTTCTAATTTCATTCTTTTACACGTACCTGTCCAGTTTTCCCAGCACCACTTATTAAAGAGACTGTCTTTTCTCCATTATATATCCTTGCCTCCTTTGTCATGTATTAGTTGACCATGGGTGCATGGGTTTATCTCTGGGCTTTCTATCTTGTTCCATTGACCTATTATTTCTGTTTTTGTGCCAGTATCATATTGTCTTAATTACTGTAGCTCTGTAGTATAGTCTGAAGAAAAGGAGTCTGATACTTCTAGCTCCGTTTTTTTCCCTCAAGACTGCTTTGGCGAGTTGGGGTCTTTTGTGTCTCCATACAAATTTTAGGATTTTTTGTTGTAGTTCTGTAAAAAAAAAAAAAGCCATTGGTAATTTGATAGGGATTGCATTGAATCTGTAAATTGCTTTGGGTAGTAGAGTCATTTTCATAATATTGATTCTAACAATCCAAGAACATGGTAGATCTGTCCATCTGTTGGTATCATCTTTAATTTCGTTCATCAGTGTCTTATACTTTTCTGCATACAGGTCTCTTGTCTCCCTAGGTGGGTTTATTCCTAGGTATTTTATTCTTTTTGTTGTAATGGTAAATGGGAGTGTTTCCTTAATTTCTCTTTCAGATTTTTCATCATTAGTGTATAGGAATGCAAGAGATCTCTGTGTATTAATTTTGTATCCTGCAACTTTACCAAATTCATTGATTAGCTCTAGTAGTTTTCTGGTGGCGTCTTTAGGATTCTCTGTGTATAGTATCATGTCATCTGCAAACAGTGACAGTTTTACTTCTTCTTTTCTGATTTGTATTCCTTTTATTTCTTTTTCTACTCTGATTGCCATGGCTAGGACTTCCAAAACTGTGTTGAATAATACTGGTGAGAGTGGACATCCTTGTCTTGTTCCTGATCTTAGAGAAAATGCTTTCAGTTTTTTTACCATTGAGAATGATTTTTTCTGTGGGTTTGTCGTATATGGACTTTATTATGTTGAAGTAGGTTCCTTCTGTGCCCACTTTCTGGAGAATTTTTGTCATAAATGGGTGTTGAATTTTGTCAAAAGCTTTTTCTGCCTCTATTGAGATGATCACATGGTTTTTATTCTTCAATTTGTTAATATGGTGTATCACATTGATTGATTTGCGTATGTTGAAGAATCCTTGCATCTCTGGGATAAATCCCACTTGACCATGGTGTATGATCCTTTTAATGTGGTGTTGGATTCTGTTTGCTAGTATTTTGTTGAGGATTTTTGCATTTATATTCATCAGTGATATTGATCTATAATTTTCTTTTTTTTGTATTGTGTTTGTCTGGTTTTGGTATCAGGGTGATGGTGGCCTCAGAGAATGAATTTGGGAGTGTTCCTTCCTCTGCAATTTTTTGGAAGTCTTTGAGAGGGATGGATGTTAGCTCTTCTCTAAATGTTTGATAGAATTCACCGGTGAAGCCATCTGGTCCTGGACTTTTGTTTGCTGGAAGATTTTAAATCACAGTTTCAATTTCATTACTTGTGATTGGTCTGTTCATATTTTCTATTTCTTCCTGGTTCAGTCTTGGAAGGTTATACCTTTCTAGGAATTTGTCCATTTCTTCCAGGTTGTCCATTTTATTGGCATAGAGTTGCTTGTACTAGTCTCTTCGGATGCATTGTATTTCTGCATTGTCTCTTGTAACTTCTCTTTTTCATTTCTAATTTTATTGATTTGAGTCCTCTCCCTCTTTTTCTTGATGAGTCTGGCTAATGGTTTATCAATTTTTTTTTATCTTCTCAAAGAACCAGCATTTAGTTTTATTGATCTTTGCTATTGTTTTCTTTGTTTCTATTTCATTTATTTCTGCTCTGATCTTTATGATTTCTTTCCTTTTGCTAACTTTGGGTTTTGTTTATTCTTCTTTCTCTAGTTCCTTTAGGTGTAAGGTTAGATTGTTTGTTTGAGATTTTTCTTTGTATAGCTGTAAACTTGCCTCTTAGAACTGCTTTTGCTGCATCCCATAGGTTTTGGATCATCGTGCTTTCATTGTCATTTGTCTCTAGGTATTTTTTTGTTTCCTCTTTGATTTCTTTAGTGATCTTTTGGTTATTTAGTAACATATGGTTTAGCCTCCATATGTTTGTGTTTTTTACGTTTTTTTCATGTAATTCATTTCTAATCTCATAGCATTGTGGTCAGAAAAGATGCTTGATATGATTTCAATTTTCTTAAATTTACTGTGGCTTGATTTTTGACCCAAGATGTGATCTATCCTGGGGAATGTTCCGTGCGCACCTGAGAAGAAAGTGTAATCTGCTGTTTTAGGATGGAATGTCCTACAAATATCAATTAAATCTATCCGGGCTATTGTGTCATTTAAAGCTTCTGTTTCCTTATTTATTTTCATTTTGGGTGATCTGTCCATTGGTGTAAGTGAGGTGTTAAAGTCCCCCACTATTATTGTGTTACCATCGATTTCCTCTCTTACAGCTGTTAGCAGTTGCCTTATGTATTGTGGTGCTCCTATTTTGGGTGCATATATATTTATCATTCTTATATCTTCTTCTTCTTGGATTGATCCCTTGATTATTATGTAGTGTCATTCCTTGTCTCTTGTAACATTTTTTATTTTAAAGTCTGTTTTATCTGATATGAATATTGCTACTCCAGTTTTCTTTTGATTTCCATTTGCATGGAATATCTTTTTCCATCCTCTCACTTTCAGTCTGTTTGTGTCCCTAGGTCTGAAGTGGGTCTCTTGTAGACAGCATATAGATAGGTCTTGTTTTTGTATCCATTCAGCAAGCCTGTGTCTTTTGGTTGGAGCATTTAATCCATTCACGTTTAAGGTAATTATCGATATGTATTTTCCTATGACCATTTACTTAACTGTTCTGGGTTTGCTTTTGTAGGTCCTTTTCCTCCCTTGTGTTTCCCACTTAGAGAAGTTCCTTTAGCATTTGTTGTAGAGCTGGTTTGGTGGTGCTGAATTCTCTTACCTTTTGCTTGTCTGTAAAGCTTTTGATTTCTCCATCGAATCTGAATGAGATCCTTGCCAGGTAGAGTAATCTTTTTTGTAGGTTCTTCCCTTTCATCACTTTAAGTATATCATACCACTCCCTTCTGGCTTGTTGAGTTTCTGCTGAGAAATCAGCTGTTAACCTTATGGGACTTCCCTTGTATGTTAGTTGTCATTTTTCCTTTGCTGCTTTCAATAATTTTTCTTTGTCTTTAATTTTTGTCAGTTTGATTACTATGTGTCTTGGCATTTTTCTCCTTGAGTTTATCCTGTATGGGACTCTCTGCACTTCCTGGACTTGGGTGGCTATTTCCTTTCCCATGTAAGAGAAGTTTTCGACTCTAATCTCTTCAGATATTTTCTCGGGTCCTTTCTCTCTCTCCTCCTTCTGGGACCCCTATAATGCAAATGTTGTTGCGTTTAATGTTTCCCAGAGATCTCTTAGGCTGTCTTCATTTCTTTTCATTCTTTTTTCTTTATTCTGTTCCGCAGCAGTGAATTCCACCATTCTGTCTTCTACGTCACTTATCCGTTTTTCTGCCTCAGTTATTCTGTTATTGATTCCTTCTAGTGTATTTTTAATTTCAGTTATTGTATTGTTCATCTCTGTTTGTTTGTTCTTTAATTCTTCTAGGTCTTTGTTAATCATTTCTTGCATGTTCTCGATCTTTGCCTCCATTCTTTTTCTGAGGTCCTGGATCATCTTCACTATCATTATTCTGAATTCTTTTTCTGGAAGGTTGCCACTTCATTTAGTTGTTTTCCTGGGGTTTTATCTTGTTCCTTCATCTGGTACATAGCCCTCTGCCTTTTCATCTTGTCTATCTTCTGTGAATGTGGTTTTTGTTCCACAGGCTGCAGGATTGTAGTTCTTCTTGCTTCTGCTGTCTGCCCTCTGGTGGATGAGGCTATCTAAGAGGCTTGTTCAAGTTTCCTGATTGGAGGGGCTGGTGGTGGGTAGAGCTGGGTGTTGCTCTGGTGGGAAGAGCTCAGTAAAACTTCAATCCGCTTGACTGCTGATGGGTAGGGCTGGGTTCCCTCCTTGTTGGTTGTTTGGCCTGAGTCAACCCAACACTGGAGCCTACCTGGGCTACTTGTTGGGCCTAATGGCATACTCTGGAGGGCTCACACCATGGAGTACTTCCCAGTACTTCTTCTGCCAGTGTCCTTGTCCCCACGGTGAGCCACAGCCATCCCCCCTTCCTCTGCAGGAGACCCTCCAACACTAGCAGGTAGGTCTGGTTCAATCTCCACTGGGGTCACTGCTCCTTCCCCTGGGTCCCGATGCACACACTACTTTGTGCCCTCCAAGAGTGGAGTCTTTGTTTCGCTTAGTCCTGTCAAAGTCCTGCTATCAAATCCCGCTAGCCTTCAAAGTCTGATTCTCTAGGAATTCCTCCTCCCATTGCCGGACCCCCAGGTTGGGAACCTGACATGGGGCTCAGAACCTTCACTCCAGTGGGTGGACTTCTGTGGTATAAGTGTTCTCCAGTCTGTGAGTCACCCCCTAGCTGTTATGGGATTTGATTTTACTGTGATTGTGCCCCTCCTACCATCTCATTGTGGCTTCTTCTCCTTTGTCTTTGGATATGGAGTATCTTTTTTGGTGAGTTCCAGTGTCTTTCTGTCGATGATTGTCCCGCAGCTAGTTTTGATTCTGGTCTTTTCTCAAGAGGGAGTGAGAGCACGTCCTTCTACTCTGCCATCTTGGTTCCTAATCCCAATCATTTCAGATTTCAAATACACTTAAAATTTTTCTAATATGTGCCTGCTATGTAATGGGTGCTTAGTAGATATTTTCTAAATAAATCAATGGAAAATAAAAAATATGAAACTCCTAGAATTCATTTATATATATTATAATGTAACATATGAAAGCATATACAACATAACAAAATAAGTATTAAATCATGATTACATACATATTTGTAACATAAGTCTACACTGCAAGATGTAGAAAATTCAGTTGTGTGGCTTTCACAGTTGGAAGTGCAAACAGGGTGATACTATAATAGAGAAGGGATAAATAAATTTCTAGATCCTGGATAACTACTATTGATATTAAATTACTTGGAGGTTTCTGTAATGCATGAAAGTTAAAGAATATTTGAGTTGCATTGGTAAAGTATTGTAGGTTTGTCCACTCTTCATACATTTCAGTGTTTTTAATCTGAAGGAGCCTCTTGGAAATTTGCCACATCTGCACAACTGAAAATGGTTAGAATTTCTGTTAGTTAGCCTATTCCATTGTCTCTCTAAGCTTCTATTCACATTTAAAAGGTTTCAGCAAAATGTCCATGAAACTGTAGTTTCTTTTTTTTTTTTCTTTTTTCTTTCTGTTTTTCTTCAGGATTCCCATCTGTCCCATGGAGTTCTCTGTTACATCCTTAGGTAAT
This sequence comes from Aethalodelphis obliquidens, assembly GCF_003676395.1. Taxonomy (NCBI): domain Eukaryota; kingdom Metazoa; phylum Chordata; class Mammalia; order Artiodactyla; family Delphinidae; genus Aethalodelphis; species Aethalodelphis obliquidens. The sequence continues at coordinate 21,583,621 of NW_020837959.1, read as the reverse complement.
CTGGGAACCAACCTATTTTCCAAAACAAAGGCTAAGACTCATTCACTATTATTATGCAGAACTCTGATGTGTAATTTAAGCCTTTTCTTGTGAATCCCCCTAGGTATTTTCTCACCGTCCTCACTGAGGTGACTTGTTTTGTGTCCAATTCATTGAAATTCCCCAGACCCAGATGGTTTGATAGCCTGATATTTTAGAATTTTGCCCTTACTTACTTTCATCCATCAAGTATAGCTAGTATATTTTTCTCCCATCTCCTTTACAGGAATCATGAGTGTTAAACTGTGACAATAACTGCTTAGTGTGTAGAATACCTTAGAGAAATATTATTTTGACAATTCTTGTTAATAATGTGAAGTTTAATAAATTTCAATGTTGGGGGAAAAAAAAGACTCCATAAATTGTCCCTTTGTATATCTTCCTTTAATTAGAAGGAATTATTGGATTTCACAGTAAAAATTTGAAAGCATATGCCCTCAAATCAAAGGCATGACTACCTAACACCAACATGTATTTGTTTACAGTGTGGGTTATGGGCTATATGTGTAAATAGTAGGGGGTACTACTTCAGTACCATATTAATTCAATACTAATAGTAGTACTGAATTTCATACCATGATTTCTTTCTCTCAAAATTATGCCATAATTTTCTTTTCTCAACCTCAAAAATTCTCTATCATCAATCTCAGGGTTTTCTTTATCAAAATAAGAATAAAAAGTTCCTTTTTATTTATGAAATCAATCCTTTCCCAGTATTTTTCTTTTTTGACATTAAGTCCATTATTAATATTTAATTTTATGGAATCTATGATTAATTTCTAATATAATTGGTTATAATTATATAATTTTTATTAATTTTAAATCCTAGTGAACTATTAGCAACTCAGCGAATAATAATATTTAATAAAGATATATTTGTAAAGACATTTACATAAAAATTTAATTTCATATCATAAAATTGAAGCATATTACCTTAAAGAAAACCTTATCTTGTGAGAACATGTAGTATCATAATTTAGTGATAAGGTTTTGGATTTTGCTGTAACTGAGCAACTGACAACTGTGTTTAATCTTGGCCCCTCCTGTTTCATTGTTTTTCTTTTTTGTTTGCTTTGTGACTTCAAACTCATTTTCTCATTTCTTTATCATCTCTAAAGTGGCTGTCATAACAAAATCCATATCCCAGTTTGCTGTCAGCATTAAATTCAATATTATGAGTACTTTAAACATGTATGTATACATAAATTGCTCAATAATTGTTAGATACTATAAACATTTCATTATCAAGGTCCCCTAGGTTCACTATTTACTGTTAGTGTCATAGGGAATGCTGTCTCCAGTGATTATAACTTAACATATTTTGTAGGACAGAGATGACAGCTCGTGTGTATCACTTTCCAGGTGCAGTGTTTCTATTGGCTCATCCTGCCTGGGCACTTTCCAGGTGTGATTGCACTTTTATATCTTATCACTGGACGGGTACAGTAGCTCATGGCACAGGGCATAGCATCCTAGGTAAAATATTTGTAAACAAGTCACAACACAAAATCAAGAATTTTTGTTATTTCTGACAGGACCTGGAAGTTAAAATAGTGAATGGTGTGCTTCAAAACTGGAAATGAGTCCACCCTCATTGGAATCAGTGTGGATCCGTTTATTCAGATCCCATTCTTCCCTTGTCTAACTCAACTGTACTGGGATGTCCAATCCTTGCTTCAAGGCTTTTCTCCCTAAAAAGCACAAATGCCATAATTTTCTTTGCACCTGCACAAAGTACACTGAGTACTGGTTCTTTATCAGTTGTCTTCTGTGGATTCTTTGTTTGCCTCCAACTTGCTTTACAAATTTCTGGCTAGCCGCCTTACTTTTTAAACACATTTACCTCTTCTTCCAATGTAATAGCTCTTTGTGAAAATGTTCTCTACCTGTAAATCATGTTCTCTTGGATGCAGTCAGTTTTCCTGGTTCTGTGTACTGAGGCTCCTAGAGAGGCATTTTTTAGCAAAAATGGTAAAGTTGTGAAGTGAAAGAAGGAGTCTTCCATCTCAGGGCACCATGGCATTTAATATATAATCTGAATAAATATCTGTGTACCTCTACTCCTAAATCAGCTTGATCAATTTGTTACTATCTAATCACTTTACAACCAAAACTGCAAGGTTAGTCATACATTAATCCCCATTCACTAGGTTTGGAAACCAGCTATCTCTTTGACTTTTCTACTGTTGTTAATATGACCACAGCTGTTCTTCATCAGCAAAATTTAAATATCTGAGACTGCTTTAGGATTTCAAATAGCTTTGAACCAGTATCTTTTAATTTCACAAACCCGGTGAGGCTTTCTTTTTGATATTCATACCTTAATTTCCATTGACACAGAAGCACATTATCAGAGGCCCTTGCTATCTTGTACCTTTGCCCTTCGTGAGTGTTACAGCTTTCTAATTAGCTACTGTATTAACAATCTTTCTTGTATTGTGGCATCAAATTATTTTTTCTAAAATATTACTTGAATTGTGGTTTTAGCATCAGTTTTTTAAACTTTTCATTTTTAACATCTTTACTGGAGTATAATTGCTTTACAATGGTGTGTTAGTTTCTGCTGTGTAACAAAGTAAATCAACTATACATATACATATATCCCCATATCTCCTCCCTCTTGCGTCTCCCCCCCACCCTCCCTATCTCACCCCTCTAGGTGGTCACAAAGCACTGAGCTGATCTCCCTGTGCTATGTGGCTGCTTCCCACTAGCTATCTGTTTTACATTTGGTAGTGTATATAAGTCCATGCCACTCTCTCACTTCGTCCCAGATTACCCTTCCCCCTCCCTGTGTCCTCAAGTCCATTCTCTACATCTGAGTCTTTATTCCTGTCCTGCCCCTAGGTTCTTCAGAGCCATTTTTTTTTTTAGATTGCATATATATGTGTTAGTATATGGAATTTCTTTTTCTCTTTCTGGCTTACTTCACTCTGTATGACACACTCTATGTCCATCCACCTCACTACAAATAACTCAATTTCATTTCTTTTTATGGCTGAGTAATATTCCATTGTATATATGTGCCACATCTTTATCCATTCATCTATTGATGGACACTTAGGTTGCTTCCATGTCCTGGCTATTGTAAATAGAGCTGCAACAAACATTGTGGTACATGACTCCTTTTGAATTACGGTTTCCTCATGGTATATGCCCAGAAGTGGGATTGCTGGGTCCTATGGTAGTTCTATTTTTAGTGTTGTAAGGAACCTCCATAATGTTCTCCATAGTGGCTGTATCAATTTACATTCCCACCAACGTGCAAGAGGGTTCCCTTTTCTCCATACCCTCTCCAGCATTTATTGTTTGTAGATTTTTTATGATGGCCATTCTGACTGGTGTGAGGTGATAACCTCCTTGTAGTTTTGATTTGCATCTCTCTAATGATAAGTGATGTTGAGCATTCTTTCATGTGTTTGTTGTCAATCTGTATATCTTCTTTGGAGAAATGTCTATTTAGGTCTTCTGCCCATTTTTGGATTGGGTTGTTTGTTTTTTTGATATTGAGTTGCATGAGCTGCTTTAAAGTTTTGGGGGTTAATCCTTTGTCAGTTGCTTCATTTGCAAATATTTTCTCCCATTCTGAGGGTTGTCTTTTTGTCTTGTTTATGGTTTCCTTTGCTGTGCAACAGTTTTAAGTTTCATTAGGTTCCACTTGTTTATTTTTTTTTTATTTCCATTTCTCTAGGAGGTGAGTCAAAAAGGATCTTGCTGTGATTTATGTCATAGAGTGTTCTGCCTATGTTTTCCTCTAAGAGTTTTATAGTCTCTGGACTTACATTTCGGTCTTTAATCCGCTTTGAGTTTATTTTTGTATACGTTGTTAGGGAGTGTTCTAATTTCATTCTCTTACATGTAGCTGTCCCACTTTCCCAGCATCACTTATTGAAGAGGCTGTCTTTTCTCCATTTTATATTCTTCCCTCCTTTATCAAAGATAAGGTGACCATAGTTGCATGGGTTTATCTCTGGGCTTTCTATCCTGTTCCATTGATCTGTATTTCTGTTTTTGTGCCAGTACCATACTGTCTTGATTACTGTAGCTTAGCAGTATAGTCTGAAGTCCAGGAGCCTGATTCCTCCAGCTCCGTTTTTCTTTCTCAAGATTACTTGGGCTATTTGGGGTCTTTTGTGTTTCCATACAGATTGTGAAATTTTTTGTTCTAGTTCTGTGAAAAATGCCTTTGGTAATTTGATAGGAATTACATTAAATCTGTAGATTGCCTGGGTAGTATAGTCATTTTCACAATGTTGATTCTTCCAGTCCAAGAGCACGGTATATCTCTCCATCTGTTTGTATCATCTTATTTACCATTGCAACAAAAAGAATAAAATACCTAGGAATAAAATACCTAAGGAGACAAAAGACCTGTATGCAGAAAACTAGCATCAATTTCTAAATGTAGTATTAGATTGTTTAGATGTTCAATACTTCAAGAAGCTCTTTAAAAAATCATGTTTTTCAAAAGGTAAAATTTAACAAACCACCCATTGATTTGTTTTGTCCTTCTGTAATGTTTACCTTCTGCTCCAAATAATTTTAATTAAATATCCCATTTACCTTGAATATGCTCTATTTTCAACTTAAAATTATGCCATTAATGGCTGTCTATATTTCTCAAGTATAATGTTTGCTATCATCAACATGAATATCATAGATGTTTATGTCACATAGTTTTTGCCAAAATTTATTAAATTAAATGAATAAATCAATTAGTTAGCATGCTGAGATTTACTCCAAATATTTTGCCATTATAACAATAGATAAGGGGAAAATTTTCAAAGTAGTATGTATACATCGGAGCTATATTCATAAGAAAATATTGTCTTATGTGCAGACTTAAATACACAGCTAACACCATTCATTAAATATTATGAGATGGTGAATATAATAATTGTAGCCCAAAAGACAAATACTATGTAAATATAAATTAAAAAAAAAAAGTTGTTACTTACAGATTGTGGAACTATCACATTTTAGTATACTACTTCAAAATATATAGTTACTCTTGGTCAGTTTTTAAGAGCAAAAATATTCCAGAAGGGTTTGCAGAGCAGCTTTTCTCTTTATGGTTTCAATATACATTTAGAGATAAGAATAAATTACATTTCACAAAAAGGTGTGCTTTTTACCATTGTCAGCTTGAGGTAAATGTCTACAAACATCCAACATCTTGTGGTTGACAGCAAGTTTTTATTTCTCTCGTCTGTACTTTTACAGCAGAAATGAAACGAGCTAAAGAGGCACATCAACCTCTGGACAAAAAACACCCGCTTTAACCTTTCTCCTTCTACTGAAAAATTTATTTTGAAACAAATGATGAATCCTAGGTTTCTGAGATAGGGTAAGATCTTAAGTAGGTTCTATTAAAGACAAAAATATGCCAAATGTTACTCACACCAGCAGTAAAATGAGAGACCACTTTTTAAATTCCAATCTCAGCCTAGGAAGTAAATATCTAAAAAACAGATGAAAATTACAGTTTTCCAGGCACCAAATGGAGGGCTCTTAATTTTCCACATTGATAATTTTGCTTATTGCTGGGTGGATGGGAATTTGACTGAAACATGATTTGCTTGCAGATAGAAATGTTGGGAGTTGTAGCTCAAGAATAAATTCTCATAGTCTGAAAAGGAACTGGATATTAATATTTTTTCAAATATCTACATTATGTCAAATATGACATGTACTTTCACATATTCTGTCTTCTGTTACCATAAAAAAACAATGAACTAAAACACAAAATTAGCATTTACCTGCCTTTTCATACATATTGTTTATTCAGTAGTTACTATGAACCAGCAATTCACAGATATTGTTTATTAAGTAATTACTATGAACAATGCATTTTATATACTTTATTTTAATAGTCAAAACTACCCTTCAAAGTTTGCATCAAAGCACCCACTTTGCTATGAAATGAATAGAGGGTCCATTAGATTAATTAACTCACTTCGTTTAATATGGCAGGTAAATGCTGTAAGGAATGAAAACTTTCATCTTCTGCTTCTGAAGCATGTTTCTTTTTCAATATTTAGCTACTTTTCAAAGAAGACTATTGTATTGGAAAAATAGATTAAACAAAATAAAAACTTCCATCGGTTAATTATTTTAGCTGAGTGCTATGAACTAAAGTATGGAAAATCGATAATACTATTGAAGAAATAGTAATTAAGACCCCAAAATAAATGGGTTTCTCAATGCCAACAATACAGTCTAAGCCACTATCATTAATTGCGTGACCATCTAAAATACTAGTATACTCCTATACACCCTTTCTCTACTTTACATTACAGACTTTTTATTGTAATTATTAAATTTGTAATTTTAATATCTTTTTAAAAATATTTAAGCCGTTTTCCAGTAATCATGTCCTACTCACCATAGCAGCAACTGCAGTTAGCATGTGCTAGTTGATAAATAAATATTTGTTCAGTTTATTAGTTAATAAATATAATATTGACCAAATATCTCAGTAGAAAAGTCTGTTGCCATGTCATTATAAAGTGATTTTTCTTCTAATATTTTTTGCTCCTTGACCTCTTTGTATTTTATGTCTCAGGGATTTTCCCTATCAGAATAATTAGTCTAGGATACCTTGAACCAGAACCTGAGAAAAAGTCTTGTGTACAAGTGGCTTACTTGGAAATGTGATTTTAAGAAGCAGGCAGAAAGTGGTTCTTGGGGACAGAGTGTGAAAGGATACAGCATACAAGGGTGCTTTGTCCAACTGACTGCTGCTTCAGGTGCCTGGAGCTCAATCACTTTCATCTTTCCCTCAACTAGGACAACACATTGCACATGAAGTTGCCCTCACTTCCAAGTTCCCCAAGTGCAAGTGCCAAGTAGGTTTATCGAGGTGGCCACATTTTTGTGTTAGGTTAGCCTGGGAGAAAAACTGAGGTGAGGTGTTGTCAATTTGCACCTGTAAAGAGCTGGCTGATGTATGCACCAAACTGACTCATCAGGAGTAATACTTAGGATAGAGAAAATTTGAAGTGATGCCCTTGAGAAGGGAGACCCCACCCTTGTATTACTTCCATCCACTTAGTCATTAAATTCTTCATTCATCACAAGGTCCCAGTCAAGGTGGTAGCTTTCCAAATCTCTAAAAAGACCAAATGGAACAAGCTAAAGACCTCTGCTGGCTGCAGCTTATTCTGAGGCCTTGACTGAGAGCAATCATCTCAAGTATTTACTGGTCATTAAGCCTCCCTTTCCTCAGCCTGCTCTTTAGGTGGTCCAGGTTGCTTGCCTTATTGGGTGACCCAGACCTTCATCCCCAAAATACTTTTTTAAATTGAAGATTAGCTGATTTACAATATTGTGTTAGTTTCAGGTATACAGCAAAGTGATTCAGCTATACATATATATTTTTTCAGATTATTTTCCATTATAGGTTATTACAACATATTGAATATAGTTTCCTGTGCTTATCAGTTTTATGTATAGTAGTTTATGTTTGTTAATTCCATACTCCTAATTTATCCTACCCTTCCCTCCCTTTCCCCTTTGGTAACCATAAATTTGTTTTCTATATCTGTGGGTTTGTTTCTGTATTGTATATAGATTCATTTGTATTATTTTTTAGATTCCACAAATAAATGATATCATATAACATTCATCTTTCTCTGACTTACTTGACTTAGTACTATATTCTCTAGGTCCATTCCTGTTGCTGCAAATAGCAATATTTCATTCTTTTTTATGGCTGAGTAATATTCCTTTATATATATATGTATGCGTGTGTATATATATATACATATATATGTATGTATATATATACACATCTTCTTAAAGCAATTGTGAGTTGATGGACACTTACACTCAGGTTGCTTCCATGTCTTGGCTATTGTAAATAGTGCTGCTGTGAACATTCGGGTGCATGGTTCTTTTTCAGTTAGTTTTTTTCTGGATATATACCCAGGAGTGGAAGTGCTGGATCATATGGTAGTTCTATTTTTAGTTTTTTAAGGAACTTCTATACTGTTTTACATACATTCCCACCAACAGCGTACAAGTCATCCCCAAGATGTCTTAAACCTTAGTTTCCCTATCTGTGTCAGGTCTGAGGGGTTGCAATTTCTGTTCACAATTACCATTTGTCATGGAAATATCAAAATGCTCCAGTGAATGTCCTTCATTTGAGGCATGCCACAAATAAATAAATGCTCTTATTGTATAGAAACAACTCTAGAATGCCACTGAAATCAGGATTACTTTTGCCATCATTGTAGTAACTCTTACGTTTACCTACTAGTCTACAGGCGGAAGACTGAAGTGGTGAGGCAGTGGTTGCTTCTTCCAGTTTAGTGGAACCTTTACTATTTCTCCATAGAAGTGTTCTTTCCTCGAAGAACAGAACTTCTGATATGAGCTCCTAAGGCTGTGAGATGGGATGCATATATTCTGCAAATGGGTCTCAGGGAGTGATCTGGAGATGTGCTAATCCTACTTACAACTTTTGTCTCCTGAATCTGGCCCTATATGTCAATTTGATTTGGCATATCTATTACAATTGGAGAACAGTGCTCAAGGGACACAGGGTGGCACAGGTGCCATCATAACATGGTGGCAGCATATTTACAGCTAGCATCAACAACATATTGCTTGGCCCCTTCTGTGAACCAGGTTTGACATTTTCTTCCTGATTATGCGGTTAAAGGTAATTTCCACATAATCCATATGTCTGAAAGAGAGGTATTTGTCCAACAGGAATATTTGTCAAGGAATCAGTGCCAAATGTTCATGTAATTTATTTGTGCTTTTTGGAACTGATTGTGCCCGATCCTCTTTTTGACATTTCCATCATACAGTGGATTACTGCTGCACCTGGATAGCCTATGATTCAGTGGGTTTTATGTTAATCGGCTCATGATAGGAAAGTTTGATTGCACAGTCACTTGGTGTCCACAGGCCAGTGTTATTCTCTTCCAAAGACTGGTATTATGCCAGGGACTTCATTTTCAAACTGAGAACAATTCTCTGCTCCAGAAGGCATGGACATGTGTTTATAACTTAAGGATCTACATAGCAGTTCTCCTACTGAGGCTTCACAGATACACCACACAGCACATTCATCCATCACAGATACCTCTGACATCTCTAGATCACAGAGAAGAATGCCTGTATCCTGGAGCTGCTGCAGAGCTCTCACTTGCTCTGTACCCTAGAAAAGTAGAGTGAATGTGTGATTTGTTTTATAACATGACTGATTCTGTTTTTTAAATAGTAATACATTAATAGAGAGAAGATGTAATGGGGACTAACACCTCAGCATCTTTTAAGTCTTTGATGTTGTCGCTTATTATTGCAATACCTGCCATGGTACCATACTGCTTCTGATTTGCGATATTGACTAGGGAGCAGAAATTACCCACTAGGAAGTTCCCTTCATAATGGCTTTTAGTCCACAGGTCAGGAGACCAATAAGAGAGGGTGAGCAACTACTGAGCATATCAACCCTAGATACACACTAAGGGGGGAAACTGTACTTGAATTGATCTCCAAACACCTTTCAGACACAGTGTGAGATGTACGTGAAATAGAACACTATTTTGTATCTAGCCTTCATAATTCCTCTCTCTAATTGGGGACAATAATATTTTCTAGATTTCCTCTTATTAATGTCTATTCAGATATCATATCCAGTAGTCCTCAAATTTTCTGGGTACTTTCTTTTGCCTAATGCACATTAACCTGGTAAATGGCTCCAGCTTTTTTTAAGGAGAGGATCAGAAAAATGTATACACACACATGGCAGGATTGCCTGGTCCTTCTCAAAAAGTTCCAATACCTGCTCAACTTTCTATGCCACTGGCTGGTATCAGGCTCTATCTTGAAAGCTATTATTATATTTATTATATACTAATAAAAATATTTTATACAAGTCAAGTAACATCCTCATCTTTGTCCATCTTTTTCACCACTTGGAGCTACATTATTTGTTAGTTGTAACTGATACATTGAGGAATCCTCAGTTCACTGCAACCATGAATGCACTTTTTTATATAAAGTATAGACTCATTTAAAATATCTTCTTAGCATATAATTTTTAATGGATTATATTATTTTTGATCGACCATGGCATTTTCTACTGTATACTATAGGTACCTACAAGAGACTTTCTTAGATAAGAAAAAAATCATAATTATCCAGCATTGAAAACAAACCATTGAATATTTCTACCTTTAACTCTCTCCCTATTGGCCAGTAGTCTGAATCTACTATAAGTAGGCACATGGATTTTATTATTTACCTCATGTTCATCATAGTTTTACCTGTACAGTAAATTATAACATTAAATCATCCAATTTACTTTTAATGCAATTACCTATTTAAGTTTATTTCCTGTTACTTTAAAATATTCTCTTTTTTGAAAATCCATGCTTCAAGGAGTTAAAAGTTCATGTAGTCTGTACCTTGGTTTTCTGGATATCATTAGGCTAAGTGGAATAACATCTACGTATGGTTACATTTGTCAGGAGTGGTTTATGCCTTTAGCAAGTACAAGTATTATAAACAGTCTGTAGTCTTTTTTAAAATCACACACCATGAATCTTGTTTTAGAATTATCTACATTCACAAAAAATGTTTATAAAAAGTGATTTCAAATTTTACATCTCCAAATGCATGCCCTCAATTACATAATACACTTTACTTCAAATCAGTCTTTTAAAAAATTAAATACTCTAGTTTCCTCTTTATATCCTTGGCCATGTACCCTAGTCACACAAAAATGAGTAATTCAAAATGCATAGAACAGTGTACCTCTGTTTTTCTCCACCAGATATGGAAAATTGCTTCTGACACTGAAAATAACATTGTGATATATTTTTGCTGGAGATCATGTATAACTATTTCACTTTATATCCTTTGGTGAACTGCAGTTAGATTTTAAAACCAATTTTTCTTATTGGTTTTGAAATTCCAAATTCCAAATGGGTAATTTATAATTAAATTTCTAAAAATATACTTGTCTGTATTGTTTAATATCTATTGAAAGTATTTAATATAAAATATTAAATTATTAAATATTAAATGAAATATTTAATAGGAATGTTGAAGATATTCAATATGAAAGTTGACAGCTGACAGCAGTTTGTAGCTGTATATGATTAACTGACTTGTCATTCTGAGACAATAGGAACAAAGTTGACTCTAGGAAACATGATTTATTATAATGGATAATGCTTTTCGTAATCCTACTTATTTCATCAGATTAAAAATTCCTTTGCTTTTCTTTAAGTTTTGGTTTAATGTGTTAAATAAACACAGTTTTAGATTTAAATGTCCTTAGTTAGTGGAAATTGGAATTGTGATTGCATTTTTCTCAGAAATTAATTTGATCCTTTTTTTAAAAAACATTATCAGTGAAACTATAGTTGGTAACTTATCAATAACTTTTTATCTTTGTGTAAAACGATGGTTATTTTTTGTTTTAGATAACAGTGTGTTAAAAAGTGTGACTTCTTTTGCTATCATTGATAAAACAATTTGACTGTTAAATATTAAGCTGTCAATATGATCTACATATAGAGAAATGGAGATTAACATAAATTTGTAATTTAGCATAGGACCTGTTTGTATGTTATTCAAATAATATATATGAGAGCATATCAATTATTCAACACATCTAAAGATTCAGATAGTGGATAATATTCAAGCACAAGTCAACTAAAAATCATAGTTTAAAAAAATCAACTCTGAAATTTTGTATGAAGCATAACTGATGATTTACTAAAATTACTTGGTGTGATTTATCTGATGATTTGAGACTCATTTATACAGTGTAACTGAGAAGACCCAAATGCAATTAGCTGTTGACTTAAAAATACTTTATAAAAATATTACCAGTACTTTTTAAATTTAATTGCACCTAAGTCTGATCACATAACACTTTGGACATATTCTAGATATATTTAACTTATGACTATGTCATCATCTTCACCATGGCCATCACATACTCTTGCTATAAATAAAAGGATAAATTGCAGGATAAGATGTGGTGACCTGCTTTATGCTCTTCTATATGTGTTCCAGTGTGTCTCTTTGGGGCATACATAAAAGTATTCTATGACACATAATATGCATATCTATATACATATATACATGTACATCTATATACAGATATCTATATTAGCAGTTATAGTTTTTATGTTGATCATTTGCAGATTAATATATAACATAACCAGAGTAGACAGTTTTGATACATATTCAAGTATTTTAATCAATTTCAGCCTTAAATGTCTAATATGTGTTACTCTTATTTTTTGAGAATTTAAAATATATGTTCGTATTATTTTAAGGTTTTTTTTTTAACAAATATCTTGCAATCTTATTTAAATTTTTATATATGCTTAACTGAATTGAAGGTACTTTTCTCTTTAACTGAGTTTTCTCTATTGACATAATATCTTTAACTGAGATGACTGGTAACTCAGAATACATTCTAATGAAGGTTGTTCTCAAATCTGTCTTCCTATTAAAATGTGCAAATATGTCAGCTTACAGCAAGAACAGTAGCCAGAGCACCATCTTTTCAACTGATTTCCAAATCCCAATTCCCACAAGACAACATAAAAAGAACAGATGACAGCCGTTTACAGTGGGCTGAATTACAAGAGATGAAGCTTGAGCTTATCGAAGCTGAACCTTTTATAACGGGCAGTATACAAGCCTTCCCTCTGCTTAGAGGAAGACACTATCTCTATCTTGCAACACTATTTGCTATAAAAATATCCTTGAATAGAACCTCTGGAACAAATGGCAATCAGTCTCTCCTTAGCAAAATGCACGAGACCAATGGAGAATTGTCTTACAATTCCTTACTACTCTAAAGTTAATTTGCAGTGTAGTTCTTCAAAAGCTCAGTTCTAAAATTTAGTGGATTACCAGTGACAAGGCAAAAAAGAATACCAGCCAAAATACTTTTAAATATTCAAAATCATTAAAAAGTTTTGTGATTCACTTATTCTGTTTACATATAAAATTATCTATACTTTTCAGGCGATTTCTGCTTCTATTAAACTGGTAAGATTGTGCATCTTGTTTGAGAACAATTTCGTGTGTATACCGAAACAAATTCCAAGTATACATTTGTCCCATCGTGCGTTTAGTAAGAATACTGTTTTTAGAAAAATAACGTAGTCTTCTAAAACTCATATTTGCCTTATCAACCTCAAAGCAAATAATTGTATTATCCATGTTGGACTTTTAGCTATATTTACAATGGCACTGATAATATTATGAGATTGTATTTACAATAGAGTGAACTTTTGAAAGCTTTATTTTCACTCCGTGAATTAGATGAGAAAAGTGAAATCCTCATCAGGAAAAAAAAACAACTCTGATTTTCCATTTGAATATTCTGATGACATTGATGTAAACCTTGTATAATTTAACTCTTTGAAGTGTTCTTCTGGTAACACAGCTAGCACATTAAAATCTATTTTTTTAATACCTGCACACACACATACACACACACACACACACACACACACACACAAATAAATAAATCTTTTAATTGCGAATTGAAAATAAATGAGATCATTTGATCTACATGAAAAACCATGCTTCACATGGTGATATATAAATGCACTTTGTTTAAGTTCACATGTTAAACTATTGTGCTCTGCACAGCCTTTTTACTATAAGTGATAAATTGTGAGGTAAATGTTGAAGCAACTTCAGCAGATGTCTGTTGTTCATGTGGTCTGTGATATTCTGATATCTGTATGATGTAGGCTACATGGCATCAACTTTCAGAAATAGAAATTCGAATGGCAGTTTTTTTATTAAACATGCTATCCCCTTTCATTTCTTTTTCAGTTTATTGCTGTGCTGTCAAAAATATTTTATTACAAAATTTAAAAAGTTACTATAAAAATGGATATAGATTAACACCATATAATAAATGATTAAATCACCATATAACAAGACATTGAGACTTCCCCCTGTATACTCAACAACTAAACTACTCAGCTTCTATTTCCCACACACATTTTATATACAGCAAATCTATACTTTATCCTGTTTCCCAACTAACCATTTACTGTGGCCTGATAACTTCATGCAACTCACAGACTGCAGTGTGGGTCCATGCATAACGGGCTGATACATCAAGTGATGGGTAGAGGCAGCTATGTTTAAAACCTGCTCCCACTCACATTATAGACCAGAATGAGTTAATGCTTTTTAACTGAACTCATCTAAGAAGCTTTCTCTTAATAGTTAGCATCATGAAAACTGTCTTTAAAGGGGAGGTTCTCAAATCCAGGTGGATTATATTAATGCAACTTAATAATAACACCTCATTAAAAACTGAAAAATTTTGTACAAAGTTTCAGCTGAACGAAACACCAGTACAGCAGGCATAAAAAGGGACTGTCTTCAAGTAACTGGGGTATATATTCACCCTATTATTGGCTTATAATTGATAGTAGCCACAGACTATTAATATTCATTATTATATATATAGTTAGTGGTTTTTCACTTACATTATCTTAATTTGTATTATTATCATACTTTATATGGGCGTTTTCCTTTGTGTATTTCATCTTGTTTCTAATTTTCATACAATATATTTCATATGCTCCCTGAATTCCAAACATCTGTGAATCACCACCATTATCACTTAAAGTTTAGTGCTTTGCTCACTCATCAGGCCTAGAGAAATATTACTCTAAATGAACTACAGTTTCCCAATAAAGTGAAAATAGCAAGTTCAAGAGTCATCAGAAATACTAGAGTATAAAAATGTGATCTGGGTAAGAGAAGAAATGATGATTTAGAGGAGATATTTTATAGCAACAGGTGATTAAGAAATCAGTAATTTATCTGTTTTCTGAACATTATTCATGTCTACTCAAAGTCTAATTTCCTTTTTTTTAAACTTACTAAATATCTCACGAGAGGCATTTCAGATGAAGAGAGAGATTTGCTTTTAAACTTCAGTTCTAACATTGATTAGCTTTTCACCTATAAATATTAGTTTATTTATTTATAAAATAAGATTAGTGATGCCTGCTACATAAAATTGCTTAGAGAGTAAGTGAGATGAAGTATGTAACCCATTTAATTTAGTACTTGACTTAGCTTTTATTAAACTATAAATGGGTATATATATATATATATATATATATATATATATATATATAAAATTGTGACTAATCACCATTTTCAATAACTGGATATATTAATTAACTCTTATGTACACTACACTCTTTCTAGATTATGGGAATAAAAGTCCACACTATTTTCTATTCCCTTTTTTTATTGCTACTGTCATTGAACTAATTCGATTTTTCATATTTTGCCTGGATTTTTGTTTGCTTTTTCTGCCTTGCTCGCTTTACTAAGTCAGACTTCAGTTTCTTGGCAGCTATCTCCCAAATCACCCAGGTAAGATAGTTTAACTCATATCATTAATCACAATGATTCTTTATTACTTTTTAGGAGTAAGTTAAACACCCAGAAAATATCCTCTGTGTGACTTTAGCAGCCACTTCCATAGTTATTTATTCATTCTGGCATTGATTTAAAATTTAATGAGGACACTGTATGTGCCGGATTGTGTTTTGCAGATTAAGCATGGAGAAATGATTTCGGTATGGTATCTACTTTAGAAAAGTTAGTAAGAAGCTCCCCTCATTGAGTTATATAATAGAAGCACGATGTTGAGGCTGTGGGGCTATTAGGAAAGAGTAACTCACTCTGTGTAGAGAAGGTGGTATTTAATATCATCCCTGAGAAAGAGATTATAGTTGCCAGAAGACACAGTATGTGAAAAACTCAGGAAAATTAAAACATATACCTATTCAAGGACAGGGTGATTGGAAATAGCTGGAGATAAGATTATAAAAGTTGGTTGGAGACACATATGATGGCAGGTACTTCTGACAGTTTTATTATGTTAGAGAAAAGAAGAATGTGAACAAAATATTAGATGTAAATGATGAGCATTAAGTATTGTCATAGTGTTAAAAGGAAAGAGTGAAAAAGTAAGCAACATGTGAGTGACTGCCTATTTCAGGTAAATAAATTACTAACTGTAGCAATCAAGGAGACCTGAATTTCTAAACCTGTGAAAAATAATATCTCATTGGAAAAGTTAGAGAAAGGTTTGCAAGTGACGTTTACATCAGTGAAAAGAGCGGGACTTTGCAACAAGGACCTCAAATACCCTACAGGCCATAAAATATCGAGATGGAATTAAATACAAATCTTGCAGGAATGATAGAAGGGTATACAACATTTTAATGTGCTTGTTAATGTATTACTTTTTAGACATTGAGGCAAAATCATGTAAGAAGCTGTGTTTAAAGGACACTCAAATAACAAGTCTTCAATTAATCTCGTGGCTGAATGCCTAAGACAAGTTGAAAACATCCAAACTATTAACTTCATTTTTTTCTTTTTGTAATTATAGTATTTTAAATCACATAAAACCAAATAACAGAATAAAATCTTTCTGCCCCACTCTCCTACATAGCCATATCTTGATCTTGCGTAAAAACGAAATCAGCAGTCCTGTAAGAGTTTCTGAATTTGGGGCATTACGTATTGCTCTGAGAATCTAACAAAAGTAACTTTTTCCATCTTGTATCTTCACCACATATAAGACGTTTCTGCCTAAACCCATAGAAAGTTTATACAGTATACCAACTTATAAGTAACTTTAAATTTCTTGAAGCCCTACCATAGTTCTCTTTGAGTTCATAAAATAAATGTTAAGAATACTATTTTTAGAGATATTTAGAGATTTAATTATCTTTTACAAATGAGTAAATTGGAGAAAAAAAATTTTTAATTATCAATCAATATGTGACTTAGCCCTGTGTTAATTAAGCAACCTAACCAGCTACCTCTTAGGTTGTCAATTATATTTGCTCAATAAGAAGTGTAATAAAATTCATGGAAAATTTCAAACCATAAGCAACTGCCCACCATTCATTGACTAAAGAATCTACTCCAAGGATTATCCTGGCTTTTCCTACTGAGTCTTTCAGGCACTTCCATAAGCACTTCAGTAAGAAAATGAATAATGAAGATAAGGGAGCTCCAATTCAAATCATTTGGCAGTAATTGATGGCAAATAACAAAAATAAAATGTGGAGATCATTTATATATTTCATCTGTATATATGGTTCCTGTTTAATTGAGAGTTGGCGCAAAGTCCTGTGATTGATTATAATTTGATTATTTATATTTCATACTCAGACTCTAAAAATAATTTTATTTTACAGTCTGTGAGTTAATGGATTACAGAATCAGTATGTTCTGTAATTTAGGGACATTCAACTGTTGTTTTCTACTTTCACCTAGTACTGGCAATTAGGTTTCCACTCACTAAAGCAATGAGTCTCACCCCGGGGCAATTTTGATTCCCCCAACCCTGCCCAGGGGACATCTGGCAATGTCTGAAACTATTTGAGACATTTTTGGTTGTGACCACCTGGGGAGGGTTGCTACTGGCCTTCAGAGAGTTGAAGCTAAGGATGATGTGGAACACATTATAAAGCATAAGACAGCCCACCACAACCAAGAGTTAGGAGGCTCAAAAGTCTCTAATGCCAACTTTGATAAACCTTGAAGTAGAGAAAATGCAACAGAAATACTAATGCAATGATTTCTCCTCTTCCCATCCTCTTCTTGACTGACATCCCATAACTAGAGAATAGGGGCGATTCTATCTTCCAAACCTCTTTGGCATGCTGTATCTTTAAAAACTTGTCAGATATTATTAGGCCTGTAGTTACTTGGTCATACAGTAGTGGCTAATTGGCTGCATACCCAAATAATACTAATGCTGAATCTAGAGCACTGGATTAACATGTGATTTGCCTTACTAAGACAATATATTTGAGAAAATATTAATTATTATGAGTACCTGAAATAAGCTGTTACCCAGTTTATCTCTAAAACTTCCATCTCATCATTTAAAAGTATGTAATTTTATTGCTATTTCCAAATGATTCTTTCTACAGTTTTACACCCAGAAAGGAAATCTGTAACTCCCAGCTCTGTCTTTTGTTTGGGAAAAATAAATAAATAAATAAATTGATCTGGCTATGTGATTCATCCCACAGAGATTTTGAGAAGTAATTTCCTTTTTTTCTGTCTTTTTCTTCTTTAATTGTCTATTGATGAAATATCAAAGGCAATTTAAAAAAGTGTTTACTCTCAAGAAGGAGCAGTTGAGCATTTGCATACTAGGAAGTCAGGGAACAGAAAAGCTCTGCTTGATCAGCACGTTAGTAGACTCGTCAATAATTTAGATGCAGCCTAAAGGCTATAGATGGATATTTGTTATGAACTGCTGACTTGAAAAAGAAATGCATTCTATTCTGAAATGCTTGCAAGACTTCAGCTTTCAAGTCAGGGAATGCTGCAGACAGCTGGAAGCAGCTATAACAATCTCCATACTCCCTTCCCTTCCCCTTCCATACTAGGAAGCACCACATGCTTCCACACTTGAGGGGAGCTTTTCTTTGACCTTTAGTTTTAAGATTCCAGTTTTTTTTCATTTCTCAAACAAAACAAAACAGAAAAAAAAACCCAAAATTGCTTATTGGTCCTAAAGACAAGAGAATGCAATTATGGTGAGGTGACCTAGGCTATACCCATGTTTAATTTCAAAGTTCTAAATGCTGAATGACAGTTATATAGAAAAGTTACATTTGAGGCCTTTTTAGAGAAACCATTATGTTCTATAGCAGAATTTAAAGAGTAAATCTACATTTTTTTGTCTCCAAGATTATTTATACAAATGTTAAATATGTTGAAAATTATGCACACATACCACAATTTTTAAAATTTAATATCAGACAATACTGATACATATCAAAAAGATATTCTTCCAAAGTTTATGAAAGCCAACATTCTTTCCCTCAGATTTGTTTGACTAGAAGAGGCTACAGTATTTGAGATACAGTACAGCTTGCATGTAAGGGCTGTGAGCTGCAAAGTGCTCATATCTTGACCCTTAACATATTAAATGACTTGGGTTTAGTTTTAAGAAAACATAAATAAGTTAAAATTTGTGAAATTAAGCACCATCAATCTTAAATCTCATCTAATAAATGGTAAGGAATGCAACATAAACAACTGAACTAATTATTTTTTAATAGGACCAATTTACTGCCATACTACAGTGTGGTGGACTAGAATGTGTCATTTGTTATCAACCATTTCCAAAGAACAGTTTTCTTTATATGTCAGTCTCCAGTATTCCATCCACTTGGGGATCTCTGTTCTTTAATGGTGTAAAAATAAGACTTCAGAATCTGCCCCAACTTGATTAATATAATTTTGGACATGCAGGACAAATTATCTTAAAATTGGCTTTTATTAATTCACTTTCATTGGGGCTTTCATATCTGGAAAAATGTTCCTGGAATAGCAAACACGTGCCAACAACTGGAAAGATATAAACATTGTACGTTAGTAAACTTTTATTCTTCTTTATAAATTAATGTCACATCAAAAATATCAATGAAATTTTCAGAAATTAATTGGATTCTGAAAATACACTGGCATTCTTACTATTTGGATGGTCCCTAGATAACTGACAACTTCAAAACAGGAGAGACTAATACTTAAATATATTGGCTTTTGAACTTCGTTCACATTTGTACACATTTGTTGGGTAGACAATGGCTCTAATAACAAGGAACAGATGTCTGGAGAGTGGCTCTGCATCTTTGGGAAGAAAGAGTTCTAAACAACAATTACAGGAAAATCTGGTGACACTCAGAAGAAACTATATTACAAGGTTAAATTCATTGAAAAGGATAACTGAACATTTGTCATTATCAAGAACCTGAGAAGCCCAACTTCCAGGACACTTGTATGAAGAATTAGTTTGATCTTGATTTTGTTCATTTCAAATTTCTAAAGGTTTTGATGCCTGAGAAGGAGAGAATGTGGACGCTGGCTAATTGTCTATCAATGTGACCAGAATGATGGCTATTCTTAGTTTTTTTCTGCTGCTATAACAGAATGCAATAGACCAGGTGGCTCATGAACAACTGAAATTTATTTCTCACAGTTCTGAAGACTGGGGAATCCAAGATCAAGGCACTAGCAGATTCAGCATCTGGTGAGAGCCAGTTTCCTGGTTTATAGACTGTTGTCCTCATATGGAGGAAGCAGCAAAAGAGCTTTCTGGAATCTCTTGTAACGGTACAAATCCCATTCATCAGGGCTCCATCTCCTGGACTAATCATCTCCCAAAGGCCCCACCTCCAAATACCATCACATTGGGAATTAGGTTTCAACATACACATTTTGGAGGAACAAACACTTTCAGTCTATAGTAATAGAAAATAATTTTTCTTCTTTAAAATCTTGTAATGTTCATTATCTTTGCAATGTTTACTTCAGTTTCCTTCAGCATGACCAACATAAATGATTTTAGTGTACTTTGTACTTTATCAGTCTTAAACTCTATTTTATCTGCTCTAATTTAGCATTCATTTTCTACAAAAAGTCAATTTGATATTATGAAACAATATGTAACAATAAATTAAAAATTACAGCAACGAAGACAATCAGTTAAATGGTTACTTAGTAGTTCATTTATCAAGTATGATTTAGCTATTTTATTTTATAATGCTATATGATTTGCATTTAGTGTTCATACTATTTTTTCATGAAGGATCAGTTTAATGTAATTTCACTGCCTCAGTTGGAACTGAGGCTTACAGAGATGACCTTTCCAGTGTCACAGTCTTACTACTTAGTGTTCAGATTGATGTTAGTCTCACTCTAACGCATGTGCACTTTTCACTAGACACTTCTGCCTTTCCATCTTTAAATTCAAAAATGATTTTTTAAAAGTTTCCATTTTTTAGACAGGCAACTTAAATAAGAATTCTGAACTTTCTTATTATAAGCCAAAATATGTAGAAATATTAATTCTTTACTAAGAAAAAAACATTTTGAATTGTAAGATATGAAATGTTCTACATAGACTAGTAGCAACAAAATAAATCTTAGTTGAATAATTACAACCTATTAGATCATATTATCAAGAGAAAAATTTATATAATGCACAAAAAAATGAAGCACTTTCAGAATCTGTGTTTTTACAGGTGTTTACGTATTTATTCATGGCTTTCTCAATGAAATATTTATGTGGAAGATATTTTGACCACAATGCTAATAATTTATTTCATATTTGTACTTAAAAGGAAAATCTACTTAAAATTTTTCTAAATTGTATAGAGTGATCCCTAGGAGACATTAAGTATTATTAATTTATAAGATCTGATGTTCCTGACAAACAAAATAAAACAAAAACAAATTCATCGGTACAGAAAACAGATAAGCAGTTACCAGAGGGCTAGGGGGTTGGGGTGAGGGCAAAGTGGGTGAAGAGGGTCAACTATGTGGTGATGGATGGTAACTAGACTTGTGGTGGTGATTATTCTGTGGTGTATACAGATGTTGAACTATTATGCTATACACCTGAAACTGTTTTAAATTTTAAAAGATCAGACATTCTTAAAATTTTAAGATCATGGCAGAAGATAATCTAGGAAAACATAAAAACTAAATCCATGCAACATAATCTAGAATTCTCTGGTGGTAAGACGCTGAGGCAATGTTGTATAATTCACAGTCATTGTTCTCATCATCTACATCAGTTCTGAACGCATGGTATGAATTCAATATAGCCATCTTTATTACTTGTTTTATAACATTTATATTGCTTTACTTTGTTTCAAAACAATTAGATTTGTGTATGTGGTACTCATTAGACAATGAGTTTGAAATGGTCCCTCAGAGATTTAGATCTTGAAGAGGTTCAGAGCATGCTGCCCCCAATATATGACACCTTGGCTTATTGAATATTTAAGCTGAAGGAATTTGAGGAAAAAAGCAAGTTCAAGGATGACTCTGACCTTCTCCCACTCTACTCTCAGGAAGAAGGTCATAAGACCATCATGTGAGAGGTGCTTTATACCCAGAGGACAAGAACTTTCTTATCTCCAAGACCAAAGGGATAGCAACAGGAATCTGAATGAACAGGCCTTGCTACATTTCTCCCATTTTACTACACTTAGCTCATACCCCTTTTTGTCCTGTTGCATTTTCCCACTACTTGCCACTCTTCATCAAACCTAGCCTAAAACCCATCAGGTTTAACTACTTAGGAGGTCCTCATTTCCTCATGAAGTTTCCTGTGTCACATAACACTTATTTTAAATAAATCTGTGTGCTTTTCACTTGTTAATATGGCTTTTCTTATAGGGTGCCCAAGGGTGAACTTAGAAGTGTAGAAGTAAAAGATATTTTTCCTCCCTTACAACTTCCAGGAGCAGTCAAATTCAGAAAATTGGAAAGGCACAAAAGGAGGAAAAACAGTTGTATTTTTTTCTCCATCAAAATGAAGGGAAATTTTTGTCCTCACCTTCATTTAACTCTAGAAAAGTGACAGGGGAAGCTTCATGCTTCATTCACCCTTTTAGATCCTTGGAATGTTAATATTCTTACGAGTAAATTAAGTGGCTTATCTTACATGCTGGTTTTGTGAACAGAGGAGGGTATCTCAAAAATTCTTCTCTCCCATCTTTGAAATATTGCAGGCACTGTGAGAGTGTCTTACGGTCCTTACTCAGCGGGAGGACGCACATTGCCTGAGCCACCATGTCAACCTGCCTGAGCGAGCATTATTAGCCCTCCACTAACCTAATAAAGCACATCCATGCTTGTGTCTAAGGATCTTGACAGTTGTAGACATTTGATACCTAAAATTGTGAGAACCGGTTGGGTTTTCCATTTCTTTGCAAATTACTTCATGACTTGTTCCAGACAAGAAAAATATTTCAAATATACTTCCATAATCACATGCAATGCAAAGTAATTAGTTTGAGATGAAAGTTAATTATGGATGCTCTGAAAAAACAGGTTTGTGGGTTTATCGGATCAACTTCCAATTGTAGTTTTGTAAATGTATAACCTAATACTGGAGTCACAGGAAGAACCTGTACATAAAAATCTAAATACGTAACTCAGTTATAGACTATCAACCTCCATAGCATATGGCTCGTTACAAACAATTTAATTATTGTTACAAAACGCTGCCTTATGTGTATACTTGTATCAGGTATAAAATTATACTTAGCAAATCCTTGCAAGTTTTTAGCCAAGATTCTTCCATAGTTGGTTTTGAATCTAGAAGTATGATCTTTTATTTTCTTGTCTGTAAAATAAAAAAAAATTTAAGTTATAACTAATTGCTTAATATTAAGCATTATGCATTACATTTTCTGTATCTTAATTTGTTTGATTTTTAGTTGACAATGTGTTGAGACACATCAGCTTTTAGTTTCTTTCTACAATTTGTAAATAAAGACCTAAAATGCTATTGTTGCTTTTACTTTTCTTTAAACATTAGGAATCCTGATAGATCTGTTTCCAAGAAAGTTGATATACAGAAATTAATGATTCCATTTAATAAAATAAAATACATAAGATAGTAGAGTACTTCTTCCCAAATTGTTTTGTTGTTACTCCTGTTGTTATTGTTGTTTTGGTTTGAGTATTTTTCCCCCAAGTAAACTGACCTACCTCTACTATGAAGTTTCCTGGAATATCTCAACAAATATTGGGACTATATGAATGTGTATGACATACACAAATGTCCATGAGTGTGTGAATCTGCATCTGTGGCTTTGCCAAGAAGCCCTTAGGGAAAGAATTTAGTATGTATAGGACTCAGTTTTTACAGACATACAGGCCTGGGTCTGCATCCTGGCTTTTCCTGCAAATCAGAGAAAGTTTAATTATCCAGATTCTTGGTTGGTTAACTACTCTGATAGAGAGAGTAATTATCTCTGGCAGTGGTAGACCTATTAAATTGTAAAAGAAAGAGAAAGTCCTCAGCACAGTGACCCGGACACTTAGTAAACTTGAATTATGTCCCTAACATCTGGATTTCAGATTTCTGGTTCCTTTGAAATGACTTCCAGAATTAGGATTCTCTTGGCTACTCATTTAGATTTAGTCATTGTTCCAGCTCCGTTAATTTATTTGTTTTTCTTGATTTCTCATATATTGTGCAATATAACAGTGATTTAGAATTCTGAATTCTGGGCATAAATTAATGCTTCTTTGATAATCACTAATAGTTAAGAAATGCTTTGGATCAGAAGTCACCTTTCACAATAATTGATGTGTTTTTATTTATCACTAAACATGTTTAAATTATAATTAAATTTCTTGTCTACCATGAAATGTCCTTGGTTGTAATATCATTTTGTATGTCTGTGGAACATTAAAAATGATAATTACTACAAATTTTGCTTATATTATTTGTTAATTTTATAACAATATAACAACTTTTGACTCTAACAGCAAAAAGATTTCTTCAACTTTCTCTTAAATTTATTTAACTATTATAAAACATGAAATAATTACGTATTGTTAACATTATCAGTCTGATTAGCTTATAATAAACTGGTACATTTGATGAACTAATATAATTAAAAGTGATCACAACTGAGTATTCTGTTATCTCTTATCTTTTTCATGTTCAATTAAGCTTTAAATATTAAACTTTTATATAAGTGGTATTAGTTATATTGAAAAACATGAGTTTCTGTTCTAATGTTGGAATATGTATGAACATGTAGAGTATGTATGAAATGTACAAAGATACAGGAATTTTAAAACCATGCAATTCATTATCGATAGAAAATGGTGTCTTGTTTCACCTGAGGTTGGGTGAGAGGTACAATTTAATCAGCAGCTAACTTCTGTAACCACTCTAAGTTTAGTTTAAAAATATGTAAGTGAGGAAGAAAGATATCTATATGTGTGTGTGTATATATATATAGAGAGAGAGAGAGAGAGAGAGAAAGAGAGAGAAAGAAATAAACTTTATTTCCACATATTAATCTTGCTATAGTTTTGCTATAGTTTGATATATATTTAGTATTTCCCAGGTAGTTTTTCAAGTTCTCTTTTTCTCATTCAGATATTTTCAAACATTGTGCATCTAAATGTGAGATGCAACATTTATTTATTTATTTATTTTTATTGAAGTATAGTTAGTTTACAATGTTGTTAGTTTCAAGTGCACAGCAAAGTGATTCAGATATATATATGTTCTTTTTCAGATTCTTTTCCATTACAGGTTATTACAAGATACTGAGTATAGTTCCCTGAACTATGCAGTAGGTCCTTGTTGCTTACTTATTTCATGTATAGTAGCACGTATATGTTAATAACAAATTCTTTTTTATTTTAAATTAACTTATTTATTTTATTTATCTTTGGCTTCGTTGGGTCTTCATTGCTGTGTGCGGGCTTTCTCTTGTTGCGGCGAGCGGGGGCTACTCTTCATTGTATTGCGCGCGCTTCTCATTTTGGTGGCTTCTCATTGCGGAGCATGGGCTCTAGGCGCACGGGCTTCGGTAGGTGTGCCACACAGGGTCAGTAGTTGTGGCTCACAGGCTCTAGAGTGCAGGCTCAGTAGTTGTGGTGCCTGGGCTTAGTTGCTCCGTGGCATGTGGGATCTTCCCGGACCAGGGCTCAAACCTGTGTCCCCTGCATTGGCAGGCAGGTTCTTAACCACTGAGCCACCAGGGAAGCCCCCAAATTCTTAATGTATCCCCCCCTCCACCCCACTATCCCTTTTAGTAATCACAAATTTGTTTTCTATGTGAGCCTATTCCTATTTTGTGAGTCTATTCCTGTTTTGTAAATAAGTTAATTTGTATCATTGTTTTATATTCCACAAGTCTATCCACAGATAAATGGATAATGATGTGGTATATATATACAATGGAATATTACTCAGCCATAAAAAATAATGAAATAATGCCATTTGCAGCATTGCCATAGATGGACCTAGAGATTATCGTCTAAGTGAAGTAATTCAGACAAAGACAAATATCATATGATATCACTTACATATGCAACATTTATTTTCATACTAATGAAATAGCATTTCTTTTCCAAATAGAGGAAATACTAGGAACCAACTATTCAATAATAATAATAATGATAATAATAATACAGCTTCAAAAGGAAAAAAAAGTATGACTCTGATATATTATTTTCTAAACTTCATCTATTTTCTTTGCTACTATAATTTATCTTTCCATTTTATGTTTGTTTAGAACTGAAAGCCGTCGAAAAATAAGGAGATATAGATGTAGGTACCGATATAGATGTACATGATAAAGGAGAGAAAAGAATGATTCACATTATGTTTAATTTTATTTAAATTGATGAAACCTTAAAAGTGAAATATATGTTTAGCAAGAAGAAAATAACATTCAGCTTCTTTAAACTTATTTAAGGCAATACAGTAGGAGAGTTTTATTTCACTGTTAGTTGTGCCCATTGATATACATTTTAGGTTGCAAATGATACTTTTAATTGTAGGCTTTCAAGCACTTTCACCTATGCAGTGCTATTTGAAATATATTAAACAGCTGTTAGTTATATTCTAATTCGTTTGCCAGACTCAGAATTACTTGGTGCTCATAATTAAAGCAAAATATGCAGAGATCAACATAAAGGCAAATCAGAATGTGCTATGTAGACGAATAAAGGAAACTTACTTAAAGGTTCTGTTCTAGGAAATTGATAATACCCACAACTGAAGGAGCCGGGGAATTACTGGCTGGTAGAGCCCTCAGTGGGCTGATAATATTCTTAAGTATCTTCAGATGTCATACACCATGAAACTTTCATAGCACTTTGATGCTCTTCTGGGAAAATTATTATATGTTTTTCAAAAGTTAACAAGCTCTACTTTATTGCCCTCAGCTGTGCAAAGCTTTTGTCCCGTGTTCCTTCCTTCACGTCTCCAATATCGTATGTACACATAAAATTCCTTTGATGTTATGGTCCTGGAATTTACAGAAGCCCACCAAGAGAGAGTTCAGTGGAAAAACCTCTGGATTAGGGATTTGGGACATTTTCTGTGTGTGTGTGTGTGTGTGTGTGTGTGTGTGTGTGTGTATAATTTCTGAAAAGAATACATTTTCCAAAGAAAAATGAAGCAGCATCAGCATATGGAGAGAGATGAGGTATTGGATTTGAGGGTGTGTTTTTGGAAGACTTTTAGACAGGGTGCTTGGGAAATACTTTTTCAGAATGAGATTTTTGAACAGAGACTTAAAAATGCATAGGAAAAAGCAATAAGAAAATTGGATAAGAAATAAGAAAGAAAGAAAGAAGTTCCAGTCAAATAAATAGTATGTTCAAGAACTTAGAGGTAGAAATTTGCATAATGTACTCAAGAAACTGATTGGGCATGGGTGACCATGGTAGAAAAATTAGTTGAAGAGGTAGGCAGGGGCTAGAACATACATGTGTTTGTAGTCAACATAGTCAATGGTAAGGTTTGGTTTTATTCTAGTTGTAAAGAAAGTTGTTGTAGGATTCTGCTTAGTTGAATGTATGATATGATTTATATAAGCAGAGACCACACCGGATGCTAGGATAAAATCCATTCTCATGGTCTAGGAACCAAAGATAATGGTGGCTCAGATTTCCATGCAAAGGAAGAAGAGGTAAGAGGAAGAGGCAGAAATTAGGCCAGTTTGGAGTATAGTTTGGCCATCAAAAGAACAAATGAGGTTGAAAATACAAATGAAGTCTAAAGAAAGAAGACAGCACTGTTTTTAGTCCTAAACAACTAGATGAATGGAGGTGCTGCTTATGTATATGAAGATACTGAAGAGGGACAGGGTCAACAATTTACGGTTGACACATCTATTTTACATCAAAATGGAGAAATATAGATGTACTTCCTTATAAACTGGATATGTGATACAGACGCACACAGGTGGGCTCCAGAGATATGTATATAGAAAGATAACATTTAAACTTAAAGAACTAATGAGATCACCTCTTCAGCGAATATAGATAGTGAGTGGACACAGACTAATGCCTGGGAACTCAGATATTTAAGGATGAGAAAGAAGAGGAAGAAGAAGCAAAGAGATGGAAAATGGACACTCAGTGAGCAATCAAGCAGACTAGAGTTTCCTGAAACATGAGTTTACCCATTGGGAGAAGTGACTGTAGGAACTTGAGGTAGTTTATGTCAAATTGTCCCTATATTTCATGGAAATAAGAAAAGTCATCAGGTGAAAATGTGGAGATGGGGCGGGCAGTCGTTTTACAAGGAGAGGTGGAGATGTAGCCAACTTTTTCAGAGAATGGAAGATAAAGTTGAAAAAGACATGTAATATATTGGATGGTTAGTTTTTAGGACCTATTTGAGATTTAAGTTTACAAAGTGGAATATGCATTTTTTCAGTATCAAAAGTGAATATATTTAACCATACTCAACTTACAACAAAGGAAATGGGTGAGCGGAATAATTATTCATGCTACAGCATGTTTAGTCAACTGGCAACAGAAGAAGTCAGGTGTAGGAAGGCAGAGAACTTTGTCTTATAAGAATTAGAACCAAGGTTGTTCTGTAATCATCTGGTATACACTCAGTGTTTTACCTCAGGTTAAAATGTACATGATGGGAACTCCAGGGATCTTCCAGATTCTTTGTTTACTGTCACGGTCAACTGTGGCCACAGTGTAACACTTGTCCTGAGTTACACTCTGTACTAAACAGTCATCTGCATAAGTTCCTTTGTGTGCGCTTCATAATCATTCAAATCTTTGATCCTGAGCAATACTTAGAGCCACTTGATACTTCTGCCATTACACAAGCAATTATCCAAGGGATACACTTGGCACACAGACAGTCCATCATTGACTGCACTAAGTTTAGTTTGGCTTTAATGGAAATGTTGATAAAGTTGGTATGAGCCAGGATGTGGTAAAGTGGCCCGAGCTGTGTGTTATAATGGAAGAATAAGCAGGAAAAGTGACGGGAGCCAGGCACAAAGGCTGTGTGTATTTCTTTAAGCCTCATGCAATGCTGGGGTACATGTAAGCAGAGTAGATAGAGGTTTTTCTAAGGGAATGACAAAAAAAAGGAGAGATCTACAAAAGTGTTATACTAGAATTGGCTAGATTATGCTGCAGAAGCATACAATTCCAAAATCACAGACTTAACACAAAATTATATACTTTTCAATTACGTTACAACATACGAATCATCATTTAGCTGCTCAAGATAACAGGGCTTCATCCATCATCCTTTGACTATACCACCTGGGGATACAGCCTTTCTGTCACCACAGCAAGGAAGAAGAGCTGCTAGGGAATCCCACACTGGCCTGAAATGTTTCAACAGGGAAATGATTCATGTCACTTCTATTTACAACCCACTGACCAGAACAATTAATTTGTCCAGACCACACTCAAAAGACCACTGGGAAGTGCAGTAGTTGATGTTCTAACAAAGAGAGGAAAATCAGGTATTGGTGAGCACAAGTAACCACAAGAGTTGAGCATGTATACACAAGAGAGGATCTCATAAGGAAAGAATTAAGGACAGGATGACAATCATGGACAATGAAAAAGTGACATGTTCAATATGTTGGTATTTTTCAAAGGAATAGAATAATGATTGTAGCAGTGAACTAGCCAATTGACATGAAAAAGAACATATATGGAACATTTAAATTCCATTCATTGGAGTTGGGGCAATTATGGTAACAACAAGCTAGGAATTGACTTTTTTCAAAAAATTTCTCATTTACTAGCTTTATGGCCTTAGCCAGATTATTTAACAATTTTACATGGGTTCATCTATCCATAAATTGATGAAAATTCAGGGAACTTCTCTCATATGGCTGTTGTGATGATCAGATGTGATAACAAACACAAAAAGCTGTATGTTTTATTATGTAACACATAGTCAAAGTAAAATTCCTTATTATTAATAGAGATGAAATGGTGAAACCCTTAAATGCACATGAATAAGCTTTTTCTAAAAACGAAGCTGGAAACCTAAAGAAACTGGCTTAGAATATCCCTTTTAAAATAGTGAATTTATTTTGAGATGAAGTCAATAAAAATTTGAGGAATGACTGTTCTGTGGTTGGATATCTACAGTGCACATTGAATATAGAATATTTTAATTTGCTGCTATCAGCTTTCCTTAAAGCATAGCTTAAATCATTTTTAAATTACATTCTTCAAACACTTTTTTTTGTACCTAGTGCAAGTGTTTAGAAGTGTGTATTTTTTTCATTTATCTCACCAGCTGACTTGGAATTGTAATAGTCTGTGATATAACATGGAACATTTTATCACTTAGAAGGAAAAAAGGAAAGGACATCATTTGTGCAAGTGACTGTTTTCTGATCTTTCTATTTATCAGAGTTTATTACTCTTTAGCCGTTGAGTTTATTGTTCTATGTAAACAAATATGTGCATGCTTGTGTGTGTATGTGTTGGTCTGTGTGCATATGTACGTATGCTGACAAGAGCATACATGCATGTATTTTCATAAAATATATGGCAATGTCTTCTTCCGGTTAGTTCTATTTTGTTTGAACCTTTCCCAAACACACAGCATTCTATTGATAGCAAAGGAATCTACACAAAGGTCTCAAACAAAATCAGATAAAGACATTAAAGGACAACATCAAATCTATTTCACAACTATATTATATCATTATATCATATTATTGGAAAAATATATATGGAGAGTCAGATTCAGAAAATAAAGCATGAGAAAAAATAAGAATGCTATTTAGAGATCAGCATTGTTGATTATTTTTGAGAGATGTTTAGTCTGGTATTCTCCTATGCTTTACATGAACATTCTGGCCTTACTTTCTTATTCAACTCCGAGTTTTCTCCATAAATTATACCCAGGCACTGAAACTCTCTCTCTGGAGCTAAACTGTTTACATGCCAGTAATTAAACAAGTTTTTTAATCGAAATTCTACTCTGTTAATTTTTTGATACACATACAAAAGTATATCATTCCTCAAATCAAGGAACTAAAAATATGCTTTAAGACGGTTTAAAAGAGGGTTAAATATGTCAGCCTTTATATAATTGAATGAATAATGAAGACAAAACCAGTCAAATTGATTTTGTATAAAATCTAACATTTATTCTGGGCAGACATGGTCTGTGAAGGACTTTTTCTGGAGAAACGATTTGAGGTGATATCTGAAAAATTAGCAGAGTTGAATGAGTGAAAATGACATAAACTATAAGTTAATATTCAAATTATTCTTTCTTTTACTTTCAATCCTGCTTTCTACTCCTGGCTCTTTATTGTTTTAAGAGATGTCTTGCTCGCTATTTCCTTCCCATGCACCGCCCTACACCTGCTTTTTTCTTTTCCAGTCACAGCCCTCTTTTTTCTTCATCTCCTGGTTTAATACTGAGCAATAACCATGTTCCCTTTGGTAAATACTTATCAGAATGATGGCATTCTAAATGCTGCCAGGCACAAGCAAACAGGTGTGTAGGTATTTAATGGAAACATTCGTGGGCCAAAGTAAATTGTTAACTAGAATTCTTCAAAGGCTCAGAGAACGTATATTCTAAAAGATAATTCTCCTAATCTTTATTTTATCACTCAGATACAACTTTGGTAGTTCTTTTCTTAGATTACAGTTGCTTCCTAACTCCTCATTTAACTAGCTCTTCTTGAAACCTGAAATAAAGTATTCCTCTATATTTTATATTGAACTGTTATTAAAAAAAGTATCTGAAACTTGAACATAGACAAAAAGTCGGGCCAATGTCTTTCAATGTTTGTGGGAGTTGAGATCTCCCTAGGATTAGGATTATGCAGATTCCAGGGAAACATTTTTAGTTCTATTCCCTACTTACTGTTGATTAAAGATCTCAGACTTAGAGAACCCACAGGTTCACTTGTGGATTTTTGTCCAGTAGAGATGCAAATAATTTGTGTCCATTGGAGCAAATAACCCTAGAGGTAGCAGTTTATGGGCCTATTGGACATTAAGCAGCTATTTTTTTTTATCTAACCCACCAATTTTGCCATTTTATAAGAATTTTAGCTTCTCACATGCTCTTTGAACCAGAAATTAATATGTTAAAATATTTGATATGTGTTCAATTTATATATACGTTACAGTTATAATCTGATCTTCTTGACAATTTTGTGAATTATATTTTAACACATTTCAACATCTGTGTCTTCCCTACATTGATTTTTCAGGATCCTTGGTTCCTTTTTTTGTACTCTATAATTCTAAAACTATTAAATAGTTTGTATTACAAAGGTCACAATGCTTCTTCGCATAGATTTAATTTAGGATGTGAGGAAATACCTGGAGGGACAGTGGGTGCTGTCCCATAACCCTTAATCCAGCAGATGGGGCTTCAGTTACAAAGCACATCTGTTGTTTCTGAAAATTTTCAGTTGATCAGAAGAGTAGAGATGAGACAAAAACCCAAGGATTCTTCATGTAAGAAACTTCATATTTCTGACAATGCAAACCTCCTGGGGATATTGAGTATGTTCAGAGGCTTCATAGCGATTCACCGACTCTTCTTCTGAACCTGGGGGGTTGATCTCCTTTCCCTCTACTGCCAGCAGTCTTTCTCCTCCCCAGGCCCAAACACATACTATCCCATACTTTCCACCTTCCTTGCCTATGTCTACGGCAAGCATACAATCTTTTTTGTGGTTTTCTGACTTATCTATTACAGCTGATTATTTGGGAAAGAGCCAGGAAGGGAGAAAAAATATAAAGTAAAAAAAGAATCTCATAAAAAAAACTGTTTTGGTCTCACCTAATCCTACAGATACAGGCCCTGCCACTTCTTTGTTCCTATCCGTGTCCCTTCAATTCTCTTTCTTCCCAGGGATCATGGTCACAGTTCATCCAGACAGGTAACCTTGCACCTCTTCCCTGGGACTCTTTCCCCTCTCTGGGGGATGTCATGATGCAGTGCTCAGATCTCTTTTCAGGACTGAGGAACTTGTTGCTTCAGCTACTGAGAATGTTGTCATAAAACTACCTTTAATTTTCAGTTCTTTTCTGAAATGCCTCAGCTACAAAGGAGATCCCTATCAAGTCCACTTTCCTGGAGTGGCCCACATCCAGTGGTTGACAATGGGGAGTTATAGAGGCCAAGCCATCTAGATCAAACTCATGACAGCTCTGAAGGGTCCTTCCATTTCCAGAGTACCCTGGGAGGTCAGCCATAGTCATGGTTGGGATTGTTTCACAGATCAACTCCCTCTACCCAGGCTCTTCCTCTTCCCTCCCTTCACAGGTGTTGATTCCAGGGGTAAATCCTAGTAAACCTTCTGCAGACTTGCTTCCTAGTAATCTTTACCTCTGAGCTTCTAGCAGAACCCAGCCTGGGACTGCAACCCAGAGACGGTATGTCTAAAATAACAGTTGTGTAGGTAATCATGATTGGTGTTTTTAAATACAAAGAACTAAATAAAGACTCATTTGCATTTCAAAAAGCTATCCAAATTCCCCTCCTTTTCCTCCTCCTTAAAATGATGGCTCAACTGGGCATTTTACCACAGAAATTGCATGAGAATTCTGAGGAAAGGACAAAAATAGAGTATTCAGAGAAGGAAGTAAGTGTAGGTGAGAAGAAAGCTGCGGGTAAAGCCCAGTGTTGACAGGAGATAATAGAGTAACGGGAATTTAATTTTCTTTTCCTCTTATTTATCTCTCCTCATTGCAGTCCATGGTATCACAGCAGTTACTCCTCACATCAGTGTTAAAAAAAGTTGAAATAGATTTTCCATCATTAAGATGGAACTTTGGACATGGGGTATAGAGGAGAAAGATTCTCAAGCAGTAGCAGAAGAACCATTAGAAGCAAGAAAATAAACAGAATTCCTCTGGTCATCATCCTAAGGGAAGCAGCGAAGGAGATTTGCCCATTTGAGACGTATCAGTGGGAAAGATAGTAGTAGTCTAGACTTATATATGCAAGAACGTCAGTAATGTGTTACCTATCCATAGATAAAGTGACAAGCATAGAGGGCAGCATTTTGTGTGTGTATCTATTAAAAAGAAATGAGTGTTCACATGAAATAACCTCTGAACTTTAATAGGTTACATACATTTTGAGATCGGACTACTACTAAATAGGTTTACCAAATCAGACAGCATTCACTGGCTTGAAGGTCTGGGAAAAGGTAACAATGTGCAGATACCCCTCTTTGTGATGGAGTAGTTGTTTTTCACAGATGTTACTTCACCCCCCTTTTTATTCATCACCACTCACCATATGATTAGTTTCAGCATGTAGTGGGCTCATTAGTTGCAATTTGATTTGTGCTAGCCTGTCATACTGGTATTTTCCATTTTGAGATTAAATCATTCCTCTATTCAAGAGATTCCAAAGGCTTAGAATAAAATCAAAACGTCTAACTGTGGCTGCAGGCCAATTCTACTGGCCTCTGCATATCTCTCCAAACCTAGATCCTGTAATTTTCCTCTTTACTACTTTCTTCAATCACATCAGGCTTCTTATTCCCTCAAAGTCCTAACCTTCTTTTTTTTTTTCTACATTTGCCTCTTTCTGCAACCTTTTTTCTA
Organism: Aethalodelphis obliquidens; assembly: GCF_003676395.1. NCBI lineage: Eukaryota > Metazoa > Chordata > Mammalia > Artiodactyla > Delphinidae > Aethalodelphis > Aethalodelphis obliquidens. The sequence goes on along the minus strand of NW_020837959.1, from coordinate 21,549,133 downwards.
CATCTGCCCTTGTCTCGGCCCGTGAAGCCCTTCTCCTGTATTCACACATTATATATAACTCTCTTTATTCATAACTCTGGTATCACCCAACAGAGTTTCTCTAACCATAATGTAAGTTAGACCTCATCTCAGATTCAACTGATTCTCTCAACCCCCTTACTTCCTTAAAATGTATTTTATAGCACTTATCGTGACCTGAAATGCTTATTGATGGGGTGAGACCCACACACATTATGAAGGATAATCTATTTTACCTAAAATCTACTAATTTAAAAATTAATCGCATCTGAAAAAACACCTTCACAGCAAGATCTAGACAAATGTTTGAGCAAACAGCTGGGCACCATAGCCTATCCCATTTAACATGTAAAATTAACTATCACAATGAGTATTTTTTTATGTATTTAATTTTAATTCCAATTTATTAATTTATTATTAAACAATCATCTCATCCCATGTGATCTATTTTCAAGTCAGAGTTTCAGATAATACAGTTAGCATCAACATTCAGGTCCAAGTTGGAGATTTAAAACTGTAAATACTATCCCATATCCAAGTGTCTGTTTATCATATTGATTGATTGTAAACTTTAATAGTAAGTGAACAGGAACCAGAAATTAAATCCATACTTAGAGTTAACCTCAGCATATTGTGTCAAGAATCCTTCTCATTATCAATAACATTATTTATGACTTGATAATGTTTTCCACTTCACAATAGAGAACATTTAGTTTGATGTTTTATAGCTCTTAACTGACCTGAATGTAGGCAAGTGAAACAAAATTGTTTGTATAATATACGGATGTGAGATATATTGAACATTTTCACAATGATCTTACCTGGACTTCCTTTGAGGTATAATATGGAGCTTCTTTTTATAAAAGTTGACCAAGAAACTACAATTATGATATTAAAGAGTAGATTTTCTAAGAATTATTCTAATTTTACTGTTGAGAATAAATACCTTAACTTCCTTTTATGTGCTCATACCTCAATAAATACGTACTGTTTTCTAATTATTTACCTAATACTATCACCTCATTTACTGTAAGTTAAAAGATACTGTGAAAACAAGTTTTCTAATACTTGTTTTTTATATGAAATGAGCCTCTCAGTATATATTCACTCAATGATACTTTATTTTTAATTTTTTTTTACATCTTTATTAGAGAATAATTGCTTTACAATTGTGTGTTAGTTTCTGCTTTACAACAAAATGAATCAGTTATACATATACATATGTTCCCATATCTCTTCCTTCTTGCATCTCCCTCCCTCCCACCCTCCCTATCCCACCCCTCCAGGCAGTCACAGAGCACCGAGCTGATCTCCCTGTGCTATGCGGCTGCTTTCCACTAACTATCTACCTTACGTTTGGTACTGTATATATGTCCACCCCTCTCTCTCACTTTGTCACAGCTTACCCTTCCCCCTCCCCATATCCTCAAGTCCATTCTCTAGTAGGTCTGTGTCTTTATTCCTGTCTTACCCCTAGGTTCTTCATGACATGTTTTTTTTCTTAAATTCCATATATATGTGTTAGCATATGGTATTTGTCTCTTTCTGACTTACTTCACTCTGTGTGACAGACTCTGGGTCCATCCACCTTATTACAAATAGCTCAATTTCGTTTCTTTTTATGGCTGAGTAATATTCCATTGTATACATGTGCCACATCTTCTTTATCCATTCATCCGATGATGGGCACTTAGGTTGTTTCCATCTCCGGGCTATTGTAAATAGAGCTGCAATGAACATTTTGGTACATGACTCTTTTTGAATTATGGTTTTCTCAGGGTATATGCCCAGTAGTGGGATTGCTGGGTCATATGGTAGTTCTATTTGTAGTTTTTTAAGGAACCTCCATACTGTTCTCCACAGTGGCTGTATCAATTTACATTCCCACCAACAGTGCAAGAGGGTTCCCTTTTCTCCACACCCTCTCCAGCATTTATTGTTTCTAGATTTTTTGATGATGGCCATTCTGACTGGTGTGAGATGATATCTCATTGTAGTTTTGATTTGTATTTCTCTAATGATTAGTGATGTTGAGCATTCTTTCATGTGTTTGTTGGCAGTCTGTATATCTTCTTTGGAGAAATGTCTCTTTAGGTCTTCTGCCCATTTTTGGATTGGGTTGTTTGTTTTTTTGTTATTAAGCTGCATGAGCTGTTTATAAATTTTGGAGATTAATCCTTTGTCAGTTGCTTCATTTGCAAATATTTTCTCCCATTCTGTGGGTTGTCTTTTGGTCTTGTTTATGGTTTCCTTTGCTGTGCAAAAGCTTTGAAGTTTCATTAGGTCCCATTTGTTTACTTTTGTTTTTATTTCCATTTCTCTAGTAGGTGGGTCAAAAAAGATCTTGCTGTGATTTATGTCATAGAGTGTCCTGCCTGTGTTTTCCTCTAAGAGTTTGATAGTTTCTGGCCTTACATTTAGGTCTTTAATCCATTTTGAGCTTATTTTTGTGTATGGTGTTAGGGAGTGATCTAATCTCATACTTTTACATGTACCTGTCCAGTTTTCCCAGCACCACTTATTGAAGAGGCTGTGAGTGTGTATGTTCATACGCCCTTATTTTCAGTCACAATTACTACATTATGAACTGAAAGTAGAATGTTTTATATCATTTATAATGTAACTATCTTCATCTCCTGACCTTAGTGATCCTCTAGAAAGTACATTCATATTTTTAAATGTTACCATGTGCAAATAAAATTCTAGTGCATGGTTTCTAGTTCACCTTATCCCTATACTCAGGTATGATGTACTAGATGTACATCTGATGAACTTCAAAATGACTTATTCCATAAAATAGTATTTTCTGGAAGCTCAACATGTGTCACTTTTCTATGAACTGAGTATACAGTAGTGAATAAATAGAAAAAAACAACAAAACACTTTCTTGTCCTTATTGAGCTTTCAATCTATGGAGGGGATGCAGACAGTGAAAAAAGAAATACACACATATAAGACAGAGATATGTAATATAGAGAAAACTCACCAGAATTAGGGTGTAAGGAGACCTGGGGAATGGGTTGCCTCAATGGGGCAACTGACATTTGAGCAAATATATTGAAGGAGTTGAGGGAAGTGACCTACTTAGCAATCCAGGGGAAAACATTCCAGGTAGAAAAGTGCAAATAGCAAGGAGGCTAGTATGATTGGAAGTTAGTGTGACTGTAATACATGATGGGGAAATAAATAGGAGAGGAGGGCTGAGAGTTAAGAGAGAGATCATGTAAGTCCTGGGAAGCTGCCATAGATAGTTAAGCCTTTACCCTAAGAAGGGGAAGCAAGTGGGGTACGTGGAACAAGGAAGTAGCATCTCCACTCAGCTGAGTATTATACTACTACAGATGAGAGATTAAAGAAATGAAGTTGGTGAAATGTGGTTAGATTCTAAAAGAAGAGGTAGTTTGTGGTTTGGTAATAGACTGTGAATGAAAAGACAGAAATGCTCCAAGTTTTGGGGCTAAGAACGTAGAAAAAGAACACACTTACCCATTTACTGAGATGGGTAATATTGATATAGGTGCTGATTTGGTTGAAGGGAGGGAGGAGAAGCTGACTTTTGGATCTGCTAAGATATTTAGTTGTTTATTAGACATCCTAATGGGGATTTTGAGGAGGCAAATTGTATATGTGCCTATAAATAAAAAGATGAAATATTTCAAGCTCAGCTATTAATAGTCCATGTAAAGTTTAGGAATAAGTTTAGTAATCATTTGGATAATATGTGAATTATGTAAATTACCTATAATTACATGAGAATCTTGCATTTTAGATATAATTATGAACTAATAGTTTAGTGATTTCAAAGTCAAAATGGTTAGTTACTTCAAATTTTGGTTAAAAAATTTGGTGATTCAGTATTGCATTGAGAATTAATTAAGGTAATTTGATACTCTATGCTTGCAGATTTCATAGATAATATTACTTCTTATTTATTGTTTAAGGAAATATAATACTAATCTTGAGTTTACGAACTTTGGAGGAAAAAGCAACACTGAATGTTTTAATTTTTTCAATACAATTATAATGATAAATACACTTGAGTAATAGCATTACTTGGTGGTTATACATGAAAATGTAAGCATTTCTTAAGTTCAAATTAAGGACTAATAAAATGAGGTTTAAGTTTTGGATATAGACTAAAATGAAAATAGATAATATATTGAAATATATGTCATATATATAATATGTAATACATATAACCATACATTGAAGTTCATAGTAGAGATTGAGGGTATATGAATATCATTTCAGTTAAGTATGCTTTAAAATTGATATAGTTATTAAAAGCTTGTATTTTTTGTCCATTTATATCATGTACATTCTGATGTCAACTTTTGAACATTCTCTTTATCTAAAATTACATATTTAATCAGTCATGTGATAGATAAGTATATTTTGCAAATATAAATACAGACTTTTGAGACGAAAAACAAGCAACAAGAGAAAAAAACACAATTAAATAAGAAATAATATAGATAGTATGTGAGTGCACCAAAAAAGTACTTGATATGTCACTACGAAGTATCCTCAGAAAGGAAAACCAAACCAAAAGGTAAAGAGTTTATGGCTATTGTTTGTCAAGAAAAAAGAGGCAAAAATATACAATTGCTTTTCCAAATAAGGATATATAATGTTAGGAAACGAATATTTTTTCTTTCGTGCATGTCAAAATATAAACATTTGTATAAACATTTGGCTTGTGTGAAAGTGGAAATGAAACTGAGTGAAGATACCGATTTGCTTCGTGAGGTGTTAGGTCACCTGAGTGAAATGGTTATAATGAAAACAGTTATTCAACCTTATCGTGCTATAAAAATGCTTCATAATCACTTTATGAAATATCCAGGTTAAAAAAAACCACGGTAATTTAAAACTCTTCAATTTAATGCTATGAATGAAAAGACCAAATGAATTTATCGGATGTAAAAATGTAAACTACTGTAAGAAGTAGGATTACAGTTCTCAAGATTGCTCAACATCTCCTGAATCTGAGGCTGTGATTTGAAAGAAAAAAAAAAAGAAACGTACTAATGGGCTTTCCTACAATCCTACAAGTAAATTAATAATACCAAGTAGCACCTTATCTCCTAATGAATGTCAACAGAATAAAATGAATTCACACAGTAAATAAACACATTTAAGTCCTTTAAGATGTTTTATTCTCATAAATAAACATTCAAATATTGTGGGGTCTTCTCTCCCATCATCATACCATTGCTAAGGTAAAGCACAACCTTGTTTTTACTCTCCAAAATGAATTTTCATATAAAGAAGTGATGAGTACTTTGCACTTTAACACCCAGTCTGACCTAGTTAATAGCAATTCTTGTTGACCTTTATATAGTTACCTGGCAGCTTCAAAGTCGGAATGGGTTGGAGTTGAATTCAGTTGGTTCTTTTCAGTTAAGATTCTCTGTGGATTCTATAAGCAAAGCCACATAGAAGTGTACACCTTAATAGTATAAGAGTAATCTGGTAAAATATAATAATAATAAGCCTGTAAAAAGGAAGTCCAATCTCCACCACACTTTTCTTGCTCTGCCTCATGTAAAACACACCTCAAAGTCATTATCAAGCTTAACAACTTGTATTCTTCTAGATATTTTTCCATATAATTGTATATAGATGTTTACAGATGTGTGTATTCATGTATACATACATACACATACTTTTTATTTATATTTTACTATATTGTTTAGCAACATGCTATTTTAGCCAAAGATGTGTCATAGATACTTATGACAATCCACACAGACTTTTATTCTTTAACAAGTTCAGAGTAACTGCATATTATGCATGTCCAATGGTTCATATTATCATTCTTCTAGTAATGGGATACTTAGGTTGGCTCCAATTGTTTACTAGCACAAATAGCACTGTAATAAGCATAGTGGATTTTATTTTTTGGTTTATTTCCTTGGGATATGTGAGTGTGTGTGTGTGTCTACAGAAATAGACCTCAAGAAAACAAATCCTGGTTCTGCCAATTATAAGCTATTTGACATCAGGCAAGTCCTATCCTGTCATTGCCACGATTTACCCATCTGTGAAGTGGGGATAATACTATCTCCCTCATAAGGTATTATTGTGAGGATTAAATGGGATAATACAATTACAGTATAGTTTCTGGCCTATAGTGATCAGAGATAGATGTCTTTTGTGAATGTACTTTTTTTCAGACTTTGAATAAAGCTGAGAATTTTTTTATGTTAATTATGCATTTGGATTTATTTTTCTATTCAGTTCATTTTTTTCTGTTGAGTTTTTCTTTATCTTGATGATTTGCTAGTGGACTTTAATGATATTGTCTAATTGTTATGTCATTTGTTTGCTATTATCAACATTAAAAAGCATGGGCAACAAAGCAAGGCTAACTAGGGAGATGCCTTGTGTGGCACATCCAGATAATGAGGACATGTTGACTTAAGTAAGTTGTTGAACAATGAACTCAAAGTTTGTGTTTATTCTTCATCTTGAGTATTTTTCTGTAAGCTAAAATAGGAAAGCAAAATATATCTTACAAAAGAATGCTGCCAAAATCAAATTGTGCTTTTATTGTCTTTGATACAATTAGTATCTACCTGGCTCAATAAGGGCTCTAGAGTCTAACCTACAAGAAAGGAGCAATTCAGTCATTTCTGAATTGGTGCTGTGGCACCCCAAAAGACTTTTATGTTTAGGAAGATGACAAATGATTCAGTGTGTTGTGTCCTGTAACTCACCCATCCAGTCCCCTTCCATAACAGGAGAAGTGGCACTCCATTGGCTGAAATAATTATCTTGTAATATAACCTTATCTTAAACAAAAGATCATCAATGTTCTATTCTTCTATATAAACTTAATTCTACTTACAACCTATCTACATTTTAGGAAAAACAGATATTTGGGATTTTAGATTGCTGAGACTTTAAATTTTATATTGCCAGGTTTTTGACAGATATGAGTGTTTTCTAATCATTCCAAACCTTTTTCCTTAAATCAAATCATATTGATTGACAGCCTTAGAGAGAAAAATTCACTATTACTATTAAAGAGCTGAAAGCTTGATACATATAATTTAGGAATTGCTGCCCCTCTCATAACTGTTAGATTTTATTTAGAAGTTAACAGAAAGGAAACATTAGTTAAACTAATGATTAACAGGGTATAATATTTTAAACTAGAATTTTTAAACCACTCTAAATATTTATGATGTCTTAGCTAATGTTCTAATTGTATCATATTACTTATGCTAAATGTCAGCCTTCAAAGAATTATCACTGTTGCAAAACATTCCTAAGTTTCTCAAACTCATGGTATCATTTTTTGAAATCAATTTATTAAAAGGAATTTTTTTCAGGTCCTACTTCTAATCTCAAATCCTGTTCTAACCATCTGATAAATGAATTACACATAACATTTATGAAAAAACAAACATCCATATTTATCATTCTTTTTAAATACAGAGCAATACTATCTTATTGAATGAATGATTACTTTTAGTTTTTTTTTTTTTAATTTCATTTTTTCTTGTAACCTACAGAGTGGAATTCATTATTTTGGGAATTTGAATGTCAAACTTAAAAAGAATTCCTACCAGGAATACTTGAATACTGCAGTAAAGAAAGCACAATTAAATTTTGGTTCATTTCACTAGGAGCAGATAAAAAACAACAACAACAAAAAACAAAAATGATATTTGTTAATGTAACTGTGCACTCATAACCTGCCAATCAGTGTGTTGAGGGATTTACTTGTATTCACTCCTGTAATCCTCACAACTCTGAGATATTTCCCATTTTATAAATAAGAAATAGAGGTAGGAAGAAAAGTTTAGTGATCTGCTAAGGTTACACAAGTAGTAAAGGCAGAATCTAGATTCAACTCATGTCAACTCCACAGTCTTAAAAACTGCACTACAGTGTGTTAATCTGAATGAGAATTGTAACTCACCATGTTTACATGCAAAATCTGTTGATACAGAATTGCACCGTATAGTACCAAATGGGAAGAAATTATACTCTAATATCTATTTTAGGCTGGTCTCATAAACTAAATTAAAATGATCCATTTCTGATTGCTATTTCTTTCTTTTTTTAACTCATCAGAGCAACCTTAATGGGCATTTACACTCATGATTGTGCACGAGATACATTATGTGTGAAGTAAAAAAGAACTTAACTGTTGGTAACATTTTAAATGCCTCACACTTATTTATTTCCTCTTCTATTCATAATTAATAAATTCTTATTAAGCATAGTTTAGAAAATATAGGACATTAAAACAGAAAAATACTTGCGATTTTACTATGCAGACATAGTTATTTTTATAATTTCAGTTTATAATTTTCCAGGCATACTTTAGAAATAATAATTTTAAAATTATAATCATAATGGATAGTTTGGTTTGTGAGCAGCTTTTTCACTTGCTATTATAGCATCTTTTAAATGGCATGAATATGCTTATACAACAAATTGTAATGAATGCAGAGCTAAGTATTTCTTAAAACATTTTGGATGTTTGGGGAGCAATACCTGCCTTACAGCCCCTATCAAAACCCTGTTGATGAAGTAACTAATTTCACCACATCTGTGTTTGTGAAAACCTGGTGCTCATTTTTCTTATACCCGTGTTGACAAGAATTTTGAAGTAGCTTTAATAACACACAAACACATTCCCTCTATCTTCATGTCAGAGAGAAAATATGCAAGATGCAAACATGCAAGTTAGATAAAGAATACCTGGATTTTCAAAATGAAATTAAATTTTTATTAGAGAATTCTCATTTCCACACAAAATTCAGGGATGAGTCCATATAATAGTGACAGGTGGTAATAATTTATGAGAAAAGATAGGGTTATTTCCTGTGACTTGCATTTTGTGAAGAAACTTATAGAAGTCACAATGCAGATTAACACTTGGGAGATTATTATTTATTAAGATTTATTATTCTTTGCTTTATATACAAAAAATCAACAGCTCTAAAGGTTTTAAATAATGAGATTCAATTGTCTAGGATGTAGAAAATATTTCTCATATATTATCATTGATGACAAAGTTACAAATAGAGAAATCTTTAAAGCACATCTGGCTTTCTTGTCAGAATATGAATAAAACAGCATTTCTAACAGTTTTTTATTAATACAGGGTTTGTGGTTTTATCTTGATTCAGAAAGGATTATTTTTTAAATGAAAACCAATTATAAGCGTTAATTTAATAATCATGACGTTAAACATGTACCATTTTTCTCCATGAAAATTGTACACTATTTTAAGCTAGTTTTAAGTAGTTTTAAGCTAAATAAGCCCAAGAGGATTCTCGTTTCTAATTACCACTCATATTCCACTGGCACTCCATGTATAGAGAAATAATCGTGGATTCATATATAATTGTATACTTTATGGTCTCAATGATATTTTCTTAAACTTTGTTTTTATGATGAAGAATTTTAAATAGACCAACTTGTACATATTTCTTGTATATCATCTGGTCAGTGGTCCTAAAAAACTAAACCAAACAAAAACAAACTACTATGATCTTGGCAGTAAACATGTTCTGGAAAATTTCAGATGTACTTAATTTGGTTCTCCATTGTCCATTTGTACATTGGTTATTTCATGACATCTTGAATAAGCTGACTGTTTCTCTGTAATACTAGAGCCTATGCAGCATTCTAATAACATCACTTTATTTATCACTTTAAGGACTCCATTCTTCAAGAATGTCTTAGTTCCATCCATAGGCCCTTGCTTAGTTCGCTTCATTCTCTGTTTATGCACCAGCGTCTTCGTGCACCCTGCTTCATTAATTGGAAAAGTATACGGACCTGACTTAAATCTGCATCATATTTGCACTCCAGATTTTTATCAGGTAATATAACCCTAAACTCTGTGCTGTCTAATTCTTCATTTAAAGTTTTATTTCAAGGATCAGTCATCTTGAAGAGTCTCCTGGAGCATGTACAGTGGCACCATTACTCTCAGTTATGTACATAATGACCTGTGATCATCTGGAAATAAGACAGTTGTGTAACTACCCTGTTTTGGCTGCTTTTAGAGTTGCTTTGATGAAATTTGGTTATGCCATTGGCCTTTGATGAGAGACATTATAGCAAACATTCATACAAAAAATGTTTCTCTATATTATGTTAGCAAAGACATATGTCCACAATATTACATCATGTTCTCTTTTATCAGGATTGATGAGTCATATTTTTCTGATGTCTCTTTGTAAAGTTTCTCTTGAGGAACTGGTTCATGAGAACTTTTGTTTCTGTTTCCTATTTTGTTTTGTTTCTTAGTCGCTAGTTCACCGAATGTGCAACTACTTCCAAAGACTTTTCAGGATGCCATTTAAAACATTTCATGTGATTAACGTCAGGAGAGTCATTATTTACTTTAGGTTGAATATTTTTTAAATATTGTAAAAATAGGTCTTCAGAACTTCATCCATTTTGTTTTTCAGTCTCCACAGAGAATGCCTAAAAGCTAATCTAATTTTAATATTAAGTAAAGTAAAATGACAAATTGAGAGATTTCTGATGTATATGTTGCTTCACGTCCTGTATATTTGTGTTTACATTAACTTGTGTAATTAATGGTAAGTTTATAAAGTTGTAATTGAGTTTATTGGTTAAATTGCTGTGTTTAAATAGGTTGTCTTCTGCATAAATCAGATATAATTATTAAAAATAAATGCAAGAGTTTTTTTGTTTTAATGTTGTATTACTGGTACACACATGGTGAGTTCTAATGCTTCATTCTGTCATATACAGAAAAAATAAGTTATTATTGTAAAATGATAGGGGAAAAAATGATTCATTGCCAATTGAACTAGCCCAAACAGTCTGATAACATAAAGTTATCTTAAATTTATACTATTAAATATTCATTATATATGTAAATTATTCTTTACGTCACATCAGATGAATTGGCTAATTTAGAAAGTGTGCAATCTCAGAAACAGCAGATAATGAACATCTTTTGCAGTGAAATTATTTTATGCTATAAATGTCAAATACTCTCCTTCTTGGCAGGCAATTCTAGAAAGCTCCTGAAACTTGCAGTTTTCTTGAAATGAATTTGAAATAAAAATATCCATTCAAGTTTTTTAAGGTGTAAGGAGCTCCATGTATCCTGGAACTAGTAAAATACTGTCTGCTTGGTCTTTCCAGCTAATAAAAATTTAAGACTTTCAGCAAGAAACATTTTAAAAACATCCTTTTGATTATTTTTTACAGCTTATTTTATAATGATTTGCTATCTTCAAAAGAGAACAATGACCATAATTTAAGTGTTTTATAATTACTTGAAGTCATCATTATGAAAACCCAAATACAGTGTAATTAACTAATATCTTTGAGGTTTTTACTGATGGTTGATATTCTAAAACTAGATTCAGACTTCTATGCTTTCTGAATTTTTTCTGCTTACTTTAAACTTTTCAGTCTTCTGCTTTGATTCAGCTGCTAACCTGAAGTTTCTTTCTGTTTTTCTTTAGCCTTCTTAGTCTGGTTCTTCTAAAATACTGAGGTACTGGTAATTGATTTATTAAAATTTTCTGTACGTTTAAAACATAAATTTCCCATGATTGTGAACTTGTCAAGTATGACAAACTTGTGACAATTGGGCTTTTAGGACATGGGGAACTCAAATGAGAGTCACAGATAAGATCATAGAGGGAACTGTATTCTTGCTTTATGCTTATTGAAGTAACATATGCTGCTACCTAACTTCGGATAGTAGATCACATACATTATCTTTATTAGAAGTAAAAACTACAATAGAAACAGAGATGTACACACTCCAATATGCTTGCTTTAACCATTTAAAAAATATGATATTTTGTGTGTGTCCTATCAAGGAGGCTTCATAATTGTAGTGACAGACTGTTGATTGAAGCATAGTCTCCAAAATTTACTTTTCAAAGAGTATGTTTCATCATATCTTCAGTTGCTATACAACTGAGAATGATTTCTTTAGCACAGCATTTATTTAGACACAGTAATTACAAGTAATCCACTAAAACTCTTGCCTGACTTTCAGTTGCTTTCATTGTAAGTCCAAAATCTTTAAAACGGCCTGTTACTGGTACTGTTCAAACATTTGGGGTCACATATTTACTAAATACCTAATTTTAATCCACAGTATTTTCTTGACCATTTTTTAGGTTGTGTTTGTAATATTTTAAAATTTTAAGTTTAATTAATATAAAATGATGAAATGACAAAACTGCAACTGTAAATATATTGCTAAATTGGTCAAATAAATCCATGACATTCTTTTAAAAATTATGAGCAACAGAATTCAAAAGCTAACACAGGTTATACCCATAAATGCTTCAGTATCCTTTTGAAAACAACATGAACAAGTACTTGTAAAATAGGAAAAAAGTATATATATACTTGCATCTTATATTTTAACTCACATTTCCATTCTATTTTTCCCAGAGATTGCTATCCTAATATAATATTATTTTAATATGCTAGTCTTATATTTATGACCATGTTATACACACCTGAAAAATATCTGTATGTAGATTAAAAAGAAAGTTTCACTGACTAATTTCCCATAATCAGTTCATTGGAAATGTATCTCAAGGTAAAATAGATGGAGTTTGTGAGTCTCAGTCATTCAGTGGATGATTTAATTCTGTTAGCTTCAAAAAAAGATTTCTATTTTTATTTATTTTTTTAAGATTTAAGCAGTGCAAAATATTATTGTATTAATAAGAATTTGCAAAATCACTCAGTTCTCTGCACTCATTCTGGGTTATACACCAATTATTAAATAATCAGTTGGAAAAATTATCCCAAGCTTGGACATAAGGCAGGAAAGTTGGAGGCACACCTTTTCAGTGCCTTATGGGGGCAAAATCTTCGGAAGGATTCTCAGGGTAAGGTACTGAGTTTCTCTCACAGTTTACTGTTAATTAAAGGATTCAGATTGAGTGAAGTTACTTTGTTAATTTGATTTACTAGTAATGTAAATAATTTCTGCCCAATGGTACAGATAATCCAAAATTAATGACCCTACAGGGAATTTATCAGTTTTATATCTAACCTGGAATTATTATCCTAACTTGTTTTTTGTTAAACGTCCTATAAATATACTAGCTTCTTAGTTCCTCTTGGAGTTGGTCATAGCACCTTACCAGTTTCCTCTTTAATTAATGAGTTAAATAAATTCTTGATACAAGTTCATTTTATATTTGTCCGATGGTTAAGAATTTACATTTTAGAAATCGTACTTTAACATTATCCATAACAAAAATACTTACAGTGATCTATCAGCTGAGACCTCAATTAAGCTTTCCTTCACACTTAAAACAAAATTGCAAAGAATTTATTGCCTAGTCATTAGAATAATTCACTGGCTTGATTTCTCAGAAGTGTATCAAGGAGGATTTACTGACATAAAATTACTTTTATTATGGATTTTACTTTTTTTCTTAAATATATCTTGTTTATGGAACCAAAGTTAGATGAGTATTGAGTAAAAATAAAGCCTCATAAAATTGGACATTTTGTATTTTAGGATGTTATCAATTGGCTGTGAACAAAGGTTTATATATATTTGGTAAATACATACAGAGAGGTACATATCCACATTTAATAGTTGAACATAAATAATAGTTTAATTATGCATTTTAGTGGATTAGTAAAACAGAGCAATATCAAAAACAGAATTAATTCTAATTAAATGCAACTGAAGTTTTGAAGTTCCAGACATTAAACACAAGATTGCATTTTGCTTTTAATGGTCGCATAAATACTCCCTCCTCCCCAAGATTGAAGTATAAAATCTCTTGTAGAAAATACCATCCACAACATCAACAAAAGAGAAACATTTAAGGAATACTGGAAAATATAGGGCTTTGGAAAACTATATTAATGATTTTGTTACTGTATTTTTTTTCATAGAAACTACAACCTCCAGTTTGTTTAATATATGATACATAAATTTTATGAATGAATAAACTAGTAGAAATGTGGTTTGCTACCAGTGATAATCAGTAGCCTTGCAACAATAAAACACTGTATATTGATTACCAGTATACAAATATTTGAAGAAAATATTAATAAAAGTATTTTTTGTTAAGGGTCTGATTTATTTTTAAGAAAATATAAAACAATATTTTCAATATGTTATTTTTTTCAAAATATAAGGTTGATTTGTCAAAAGTAAACATATTTTCACCCTCTTCTTCCTTGCAATTATGCAAAATATACAACTAAGACACAGTGTAATATGGATGAACTAGATTACTAAGCCCTTTAAAAAATACTGACAAAGAGAAAAATTCAGAGAGCATACTCTTCATATCCCATTAATATCTTCCAGCATGCTTTTTTACAAGGATTGAGTATTTGACTTTTAATGTAGACAGATAGACAAAGATAGAGATAAAGACAGAGACATGAGAAAGAGAGAGAGAGAGACAGATATATAAAAAACATGAAGCCTTGCTATGGGTTTATGGATTAAAAAAATATATATTGAGCTTTTCCATATTTCTGCCTATCAATGCCCTTGCTTTACTCTCAAGAGACTCTCCATGAAGAACAATACATTCTTTGATAATTTTTAAGAATAAAAATATGATTTCCTTAAATAAAACTTGCCAACAATTTTGCTTCTAAAATCATTAATATATTTGAATTCACAACATTCCAAGGTATACTGAAATAGCCAGTTTATAACATGACTCTTGACTCTTAATTTATACATCAGGGAAAGATATAAACTCTATCATAAGTTAATGGTCGCTTGGTTAAAAAAGGGTATAGTAACACCAAGACTGGATTACCTTTTTGCTTGGCACACAAGAATTTTTTTCCATTTTTTAAAATGTTACCTTTCATTAATATAGAAATGTACTTTGTTCTTTTCTTGTTTTTTTTTTTTTACATCTTTATTGGAGTATAATTGCTTTACAATGGTGTGTTAGTTTCTGCTTTATAACAAAGTGAATCAGTTATACATATACATATGTTCCCATATCTCTTCCCTCTTGCGTCTCCCTCCCTCCCATCCTCCCTATCCCACCCATCTAGGTGGTCACAAAACACCGAGCTGACCTCCCTGTGCTATGCAGCTGCTTCCCACTAGCTATCTGTTTTACATTTGGTAGTGTATATACGTCCATGCCACTCTCTCGCTTTGTCACAGCTTACCCTTCCTCCTCCCCATATCCTCAAGTCCATTCTCTAGTAGATCTGTGTCTTTATTCCTGTCTTACCCCTAGGTTCTTCATGACATGTTTTTTTTCTTAAATTCCATATATATGTGTTAGCATACGGTATTTGTCTTTCTCTTTCTGACTTACTTCACTCTGTATGACAGACTCTAGGTCCATACACCTCATTACAAATAGCTCAGTTTCGTTTCTTTTTATCACTGAGTAATATTCCATTGTATATATGTGCCACATCTTCTTTATCCATTCATCCGATGATGGACACTTAGGTTGTTTCCATCTCTGGGCTATTGTAAATAGAGCTGCAATGAACATTTTGGTACATTACTCTTGTTGAGTTATGGTTTTCTCAGGGTATATGCCCAGTAGTGGGATTGCTGGGTCATATGGTAGCTCTATTTGTAGTTTTTTAAGGAACCTCCATACTGTTCTCCGTAGTGGCTGTACCAATTCACATTCCCACCAGCAGTGCAAGAGTGTTCCCTTTTCTCCACACCCTCTCCGGCATTTATTGTTTCTAGAGTTTTTGATGATGGCCATTCTGACTGGTGTGAGATGATATCTCATTGTAGTTTTGATTTGCATTTCTCTAATGATTAATGTTGTTGAGCATTCTTTCATGTGTTTGTTGGTAGGAGCTTAACAAATATTTGTGGAAGAATGACAGATATGGTGAAAAGTCTCTAGGATCAATTCTTTGTAACTTAAGTCATCTAAAATATCATCCCCATCTTTCTCTGTAAAACAGCTTCCCATCCTTGATATCTCCCTTTTTCTTAATTCCTACTTCCTGGCATCTATTCCCCAGTGACCCAGTTAGCAGTACCTGCTTGAGAGCATAGACTTTTAGATTATTGGTCCGTCACTCCTTGCAGAGGGTTGGAGGAACTGCCTTTGGTATCAGATATTGTTTTGGTCACTACATTGAGAGGCATTGAAAAAATTCCACTGTTTTTTCTTAATGCCTTATGACTTTTCAACCACTGTGATTCAAAATTCAAAACACATGCCGGTCTGTAAAGCAAGTGTCTACTCCAATACTTCCTACAGAATGAATTGTTAAAAGATAAACTATGGCATTTTAAACCAATGTTTCCTCAATAAAAAATAAGTTTGAAAAAAGGTAAGCTAAGGCATATTAAAATTTTTCAAGAGTTGATTTTAGCAAATATCAGTTCAAATCAGGCAGCCCCAAACTGGAAGTATTTAGGGATGCTCCACAGACAGGAGCTCTGGGAGAGACTTTTATAGAGAAAAGGGGGAAGCAAATTAAGAAAATTTTTGAGTAGCTATAGCTTAAGCCTCGTTGGCTGTTTGTGACTAGTTATCATTAGGTTTCAGTTTCTTAATCTTGAGGCATTTACAGGCTTACATTTTGGTTTCCTTATGTAGGCTGTCATGGCATTAGAGGTTCCTCAGTTTAATGGTTTCTTTGTCTAATTAACAGTATTAATACTAAGAAAATCTGGGAGAATTGTTCTCACACAGCATAGAAATCACAGGAGAGAAAATGCTGAGCATCATTAAGTAGTTTGTAGCTTAGAAAGAAGTGTAAAATACGAAATTTATTTGACAGTTTGAAGAATTCAAAGTTATAGAAGTAAAGTGAGGATAGAATCTATACAGTAAATTGATTTTGTGCAGTTAAGATCGAATCTCCATAAGTAATAAAATGTCAATTTTCAGGATAATTAGAAGTCAAACTGATTTTCTGGAACTTTATCTTCAGAAAAATAGAATAATATGGTGTTATTTCCTTGTTAGACATTAGGATGATTTGACTATAGAGACTCTTTTTTAGTGTTTTCACAAAGTATGCGCATGGTATCTTTTGGAAGACTTGAGTTACTCATTCTATATAATGTTATTAAGTGTTTACATAATAGGAGACTATTTTTTTAAGTTTTTAAATAATTTCCTTGAAAATTTTAATAATAACATAATCATCACTATTTTGGTATACTTCTCTGCCACATCTATTTTATGATCATTAAAATTAGTAACATGTTTTATTTCTTTTAATGTCTGAACTTAATTATTAAATGTTAATCAAGATAGTTTTCTATCTCTTGATTATATATCCTGCTGGTAGGGAAGAAAGTCTGTTACTTCAGTGATTCATTATTAACAGAGGCCGACTTGATTTTATACCACTTCACAATTTACATTGAACTTTATTAGCAAGGCTTGCATTTAGTCTTTTTGACACTTGTCATAAGTTGGTGATTGTTTTATGAAACCTATTTAGCCATACATTTATGCAATAATTTAACATTTAGTGATAAGACATTTGCTGATGTGAACATAGCCAGAAAAAGACATTAAAATTTGATTTGGCACTGTATTTGTTTTCCTTAATAAGAAAAGAGCTATTACAAACCTTTTTTAAAAGCTCCTTTGCAGAAGGTTTTATTTTGAAATCTAAGATTGAAAACATGGTTAGAGATTAAGACATATTTTGAGTGCCCTTTGCTAATAAAACCCACAATAAAACAGGTGAGGCTTGTTTGACTTTTATTTTGTAAATCTTTTATCTTTTTCTTATTCCTATTTTGTTTGTTTGCTATTCTCTAGCCTATAATTGACCTCTTCTGTCTCATAATAAGAATTCATAATGATGGAATGTTACAAAAGGGATAAACTGTACTAAGTAAATCTTAAGAAATTTGAGATGTTATACAGACTTTGATAAACATGCTCAGCTTCCAAAGACTATTATGTTAACATAATAAAAGGCACTGTCTTCATTTCACAAGTATTGTATTCAATGGGCCTGAGGTAGAAGGAAAATGAAAGTTCTTAATTTGATTCTGGGTCATATGTGCTTTATTTTACAAATTAAAATGTAAGGAATGAAGTGGTTGAGGAACGTTTCTATCATAGACTCAGAAGCAAGAAAGAAATTAGAACTAATAATCCTTAGAACATGCATAGTAATACAATTCTTGCAACATGTATAGGGTTTGGATAAAGTTGGATGCGGATTTAGAATTTTGATAGAGGTATATCCCTGAAATAAGTAGAGGGAAGTCTGGATAGTAATTAAAAACATTCATTCAGTAAATTCAATAAATAATAACTACTGAACTGTGTATTGAGAACTCTTTTAGATATTTGTATCAGAGATTCTAGAGGGCATGACTCAATTCGGATTCCATTCTTATTTACTATGATTTCAAAAAGAGAATGGCCCCAGTGTCTCAAGACTGTTCTTCACCAAGAGCTATTAAAAGAGCCTTAGCATATGTGGACAGTTTCTCAAACAAGGAGCTTAGCCTGCTTGACGTCATGATTGTAAGAAAAAAATATTCAGTTTCACCACATTCAGCCTATTATGTGCCCTTTTGTTTATATTTTATTCAGAGTACTCCTGTTTCTTCAAATGTTCCTTTTAATTCATGTTGTTCTCCAATAAAAGGGTAGAATTTTATGTATCAAATATTATAAGTTAATATATAGGAGTGAACTACATTAATATATTATTTATCTATCAGGGCTATAGAAGGAGAAAAAGATGATGCAAGCACTGATAGAGTGAGAGAAGAAAAAGGGATCATTTAGAAGCATGACCAAGGCAGACTTGAATTTGAACACTTGTCTTTTAATTTCTGGGCTAAGTTACTCCTAATTAAGTTACATCTTAACTTTTGTGAGCTTCAATTGTATCATTTAAAAGAGGAATGAATGCTTGTTAGTGATTAATGTATTTTAACATCTTGACACTGTATAGACTCAAAAATTAAAAGTTTTTTAAAAATTTTGATTCTTATGGGAATGCCATTAAAAATTAAAATGAAGACAATTTTGGAGCAAAAGAAAGAGGAAAGTGAGTATTTCTAGAAGTTTGGGTTAGAAGAGAGGTTGAAAGAGGACAAAGTATAAAAAAGCAACAGGGGACTCTACTACAAGTTCACTTCTTTTGACATGTCTTACACTGTTCGTAATACAAAAACAAAATTGTATTCATGCTACAAGTAATGTATAGTCTTCTCTTTTATTATGCTGTGTGCTTGATCTCCCAATGCCTCTCACCAGACTCTTGCGAGGCTATTGTCATTGCTAAAATATGATCCCATATCATCTGAATTCTCTACTTTTTCCTTTCATTCTCCTGCAAGTGATAAAAATCCTAAAAGGAGAGTAGAATAAGACAGTTTTCCATCCTATTTTGAAATATTTACACTGTTAACCTGCTGGCTTTGTGCTTTAAGTCTTCCTCTGAATCCATCCACAGCTGTGAATGACTTTAACCTGAACCCTTCTGCAGAACACAGAGGTTTTCCTGATCAAGTCCAGTGCAGATTTTGTTCCTGGGCAATGGGAAGGTGGCTGCTTTTAGTGTTATGTAGATACTGATTTCAGATTGACCATAAGTATTTGTTCTTTTAGATGTTTAGTCAAATAAATCCGTTGATAAACAATGGAACCTTTTGAAACATTTATTTTTCCCTGAGTTCTGTTTTATTTTTCCAAATTGACATTCATCTCTTTGATGTGGTATTTATAAGTTTGGGTCCTATAAACATGTCTTTCTTTTTTCTTTTCATAATGTTTACCTTCTCTCATCTTGTCTGTGTCTTTGTTATTTCCCAGGTGATATTCTGAAGATTGCATTGTGTTTATTACTTTAAAGCTTGTATGTCTTATCATCTAAACAAATGTGATTTTTTTGAAGTTGATTTGCAATTTGGTTCTTGCTCTAACTCTTTCTCCAGATATTCTTTTATCTTTGTACTGTACTTAACAGGTGCTTGCTTATCTTCCTCTTAAGGATGATAGAATTAAATACATTAACTCAGTGATTTCTATATATTACAGTTAGAACAAACAGATGTTCTTCTGTCAACATACCCTCCCAATAATGTTATTAACCCAGAATTGGGTATTATTCTACTAATTTAATATTTTATTTTCTCTTTTCTGTTCTATAAAACTAATAGATCTCAAAAGAAAGTCAAATGTTCTCATAGAGCATTCAAATATTTTAATAATTTAATAAATTCCCACAATATTTCCCTTTAATTTACATGACTACACTTTGAAAATTGGTATAAATTTTAAGTGATAAACATATCTATAGTACAAAAATGGCTGTATTCTTAGAACTAGAATACTTTTTCCAAGGATACATAGGAAGTCTTAAAGAACTTTAATGTTTTCATGGCTCTATACATCACAATTTCCTTCTAACTAAAAGTATATTGGCAATGAAGCAAACATGAAAAAAAGGATAAATCATGAAATCAAGGCTGCTTTGTAATTATTATTCAGGACCTCAATTTGTAAGGAGTAGGTATTGTTATTTAAAATATATATTGTCTATTTTTGTGTTTGGTGTTAAGGAGTGTTCTAATTTCATTCTTTTATATGTGCTGTCTAGTTTTCCCAGAACCACTTATTGAAGAGACTGTCTTTTCTCCATTGTATATTCTTGCCTCCTTTGTCACAGATTAGGTGACCATAGGTGCGTGGGTTTATCTCTGGGCTTTCTATCCTGTTCCATTGATCTATATTTCTGTTTTTGTGCCAGTACCATACTGTCTTGATTACTGTAGCTTTGTAGTATAGTCTGAAGTCATGGAGCCTGATTCCTCCAGCTCCATTTTTCTTTCTCAAGATAGTTTTGGCTATTCGGGGTCTTTTGTGTTTCCATACAAATTGTAAAAATTTTTTGTTCTAATTCTGTGAAAAATGCCATTGGTTTTGATAGGGATTTGATAGGGATTTGCATTGAATCTGTAGATTGCTTTGGGCAGTACAGTCATTTTCACAATATTGATTCTTCCAATCCAAGAACATGGTATGTCTCTCCATACGTTTGTGTCATCTTTGATTTCTTTCATTAGAACACTCTCTAACACCATACACAAAAATAAACTCAAAATGGATTAAAGACCAAAATGTAAGGCCGGACACTATAAAATTCTTAGAGGAAAACATAGGCAGAACACACTTTGACGTTAATCGCAGCAAGATCTCTTTTGACCCACCTCCTAGAGTAATGAAAATAAAAACAAAAATAAACAAATGGGACCTAATGAATCTTAAAAGCTTTTGCATAGCAAAGGAAACCATAAAGAAAATCAAAAGACAACCCTCAGAATGGGAGAAAATATTTACAAATGAAGCAACTGACAAGGGATTAATCTCCAAAATATACAAACAGCTCATGCAGCTCAATATCAAAAAAACAAACAACCCAATGAAAAAAATGGGTGGAAGACCTAAATCGACATTTCACCAGTGAAGACATACAGATGGCCAACAAACACATGAAAAGATGCTCAACATCACAAATTATTAGAGGAATGCAAATCAAAAGTACAATGAGGTATCACCTTGCACCAGAAAGAATGGCCCTCATCAAAATATCTACGAATAATAAATGCTGGAGAGGATGTGCAGAAAAGGCAACCCTCCTACACTGTTGGTGGGAATGTAAACTGGTATAGTATAGCCACTATAGAGAACAGTATGGAGGTTTCTCAAAAAACTAAAAATAGAACTACCGTATGACCCAGCAATCCCACTCCTGGGCATACACCTGAAGAAAACCATAATTTGAAAAAGGTACATGCACCCCAATGTTAATTACAGCAATATTTACAATAGCCAGGACATGGAAGCAACCTAAATGTCCATCAACAGAGGAATGGATAAAGAAGTTGTGGTACATATATACAATGGAATATTACTCAGCCATAAAAGGAACGAAATAATGCCATTTGCAGAGACATGGATAGACCTAGAGATTGTCATACAGAGTGAAGTAAGTCAGAAAGAGAAAAACAAATATTGTATAATATTGCTTGTATGTGGAACCTAGAAAAGTGGTACAGATGAACTTATTTGCAAAACAGAAATAGAGACACAGATGTAGAGAACAGACATATGGATACCAAGGTGATGGGGGGATGGGATGAACTGGGAGATTGGGATTGACATATACACACTACTATGTATAAAATAGATAGCTAATGAGAACCTGTTGTATAGCACAGGGCACTCTACTGAATGCTCTGTGGTGACCTAAATAAGAAGGAAATCTAAAAATATGGGGATATATGTATATCTATAACTGATTCACTTTGCTGTACAGCAGAAACTAACACAACATTGTAAAGCAACTATACTCCAATAAAAATTAATTTTAAAAATATTGTCTATGAGAGACATAATTACCCCCTCCACACACTCTTCATTGTGAAGGATTTGAAAAATTTGAATCAGGAAATGCAGAAAGAAATGTTTATCCAGAAATGATCCTGAAATATGAAGTTTCAAAATGAATTAGCAACTTCATGATCCTGAGTGAAGAGTAGAATTAGTGTAACCTTAGCTTATCGTGAGACATTTGTTAGAATGGACTGAAACATACATCTATTAATCAATATTTAGAAGTTTCCTCTTGTATGTCAAGCACTGGGGTTAGCTCTTAGGAGTGAATGGATGAATAATGTTATTGTTTATGTTCAATAACATCACTGAAGATATTCAATAATAATGTTATTGAACATAAACTATATATTTTAATATATATATTATAAATATGACTTTCAGAATGTCCTGCTTAAGTCTAACCAATTAAATTATTTACTAATGGAAACAGTGGGCTCCTCCTACTTTGTACCTCTTTATACCTTGCAATGAAAAATGTGAATGTACACTCAATAAATTATCGTTTATCTTTTAGGCTGTATGTATAAATTTTGGTTATGCTCTTTCAGATGAAAATGACACATCTTTTTTCAGGCATTATATGTGCCTATTGCAGTGTGGTTTAGAGTTTTTATACTTTTATAAAGAGTTAAAATGATAAATATAATGTCAATAAAAATAGAATCCAAGGCAATAGTTTAAAATCACATTGGATTTTAAAAAATCTCTAATGAAGCACAAAACCTTACCTCTGGAAGTTGCTGTGTAAATAATTAGCTCAGAATGTCTCAGAATGTCTTACACTTCTAAGGATAAATAGATATCTTCTATTTTATTTTTATAATAATATCCTACAAATATATGGTTTAAATAGAGTAATAA
This sequence comes from Aethalodelphis obliquidens, assembly GCF_003676395.1. Lineage (NCBI taxonomy): Eukaryota > Metazoa > Chordata > Mammalia > Artiodactyla > Delphinidae > Aethalodelphis > Aethalodelphis obliquidens. The sequence continues at coordinate 21,525,896 of NW_020837959.1, read as the reverse complement.
AAATGTGTTTTTAATAGACTATTAATAGACTATTTAATAGACTATTTGTTTGAGCAGTTTCAAGTTTACAGAAAAATTGGGCAGAAGTAACAGAGGGTTCTCATATCCTTCCTTCTCTTTCTCCACATCATTTCCACTATTATTTACATCTTGCATTAGTGTGGTACATTTATGGGAATTGATGAGCCAATATTAATGCATGACTTTAGAACAGTATAATACTGTTCTAAAAAATGTCCTATTCTCCACCAACTCATCCCTTCCCCTTCATCTGAACCACTGGTGATCACTGTTTTTCTACTGTTTTTATAGTCTTGCCTTTTCCAGAATGTCATGTGGCTGGAATCACACTGTATGTAGCCTTTTCAGACTGCCTTCTTTCACTTAGCAATATGCACTTGAAGTTCCTTCATGTCCTTTTGTGACTTGATAATTCATTTCTCTTTATTGCTGAATAACATTTGAGGGGACTCAGAGCAGGCCACCCCCAAATATGTCAGAGTAGCATATTGATTATCTTAAGTTAAAATTACTTGGGAAATGGCTTATGCAAGTAGGACACTCTGACCCTGCTCTCTGTGCCCCTGAAAGCAGGAAATAAATCTCACATGTGAAAAGTACCCTCCCTGTGCCAGGAGGTAGAGAGACCTCCTTATGGCCAAAGAGAAGGAATTCAAGGCCTAAAAGACTGTAGAAATAAACTGTTTAGTTTCTTCACTAATTGTTACCCAAGCCTAAGTTTCTTTGTCTTGTCAGATATTCACAAATTTATTGTTTCTTTGTCTAAAAGGTATATAAACAGACTGCTTTTATCACATCTTAGGTTCCATGTCTATGAGCTCTCCGTATGTACAAAATTAAATTTGTTTGTTTTCTCCTCTTAATTTGCCTTGTGCCCATTTAATTATTAGAGCAGCCAAAAGAACCAAGAGAAGTAGGGGGAAATCCCCCCAAACATATTCCATTGTATGCATGAACCACAGTGTGTTTATTCCCTTATTTAGGGACATCTTGGTTATTTCTAATTTTTGTGAAGTCAGCAATGGAGAGAGTTGGTCCCTCTTACTTTATACCTCTTACAACAAAAAATACAAATAAATGCTCAATATATCATTGTTTATATTTTAAGCTCTTTATCTGTTGTTTTGGTTATGCTCTTTCAGATGGAAGAGACATTTATCTTTTTTCAGAAGCTGTGTGTGTGTGTTGTGGATAAAGCTCCTGTAAACATTTAGGTGCAGGTTCATGTGTGGACATAAATTTTCACCTCACTTGAGCAAAGGAATATTATTTCTGGATTGTAGAGTAAACCTATGTTTAGCTTTCTATGAAACTGCCAAACTGTCTTGCAAAGTAGCTGGACCATCCTGCCTTCCCATCTGCAATGAATGAGAGTACCTTTATCCCACATCCTCACCAGGATTTAGGTCATAGTTTTAGATTTCAGCCATTCTAATAGGTATATCTCAATGTTGTTTCAATTTGAAAATCCCTAATAATATACGATGGTAAACATTTTTTCGCATGCTTATTGCCATCTGTATATCTTCTTTGCTGAAATATTTGTTCTGAATTTTGCCCATTTTAATGTTTTTCTTATTGTTCAGTTTTAAGAGTTACTTGCATATTTTGCATAACAGTATTTATCAAATATGTGTTTTGCAAAGATTTTCTCCCTGTCTGTGACTTCTCTTTTCATTCTCTTAACAGAGTCCTGCAGAGCAGTTTTTTTTTTTAATTTTAATGAAGTCCAAAGTATCAATTTTTTCTCTCATAGACTGAGCTGTTTAGGTTTTGTCTCTAAAAAATTATCACCAAAAAGCAAGCTCACTGAGATTTGCTTCTATGTTTTCTTCTAGAAGCTCTACAGTTTTGCATTTTACATTTATGTCTATGATTCATTTTGAGTTCATTTTCATGAAAGCTCTAAGGTCTGTATCTAAAGTCATTGTTTTACATTTGGATGTCTAGGTGTTCCAGTACCACTTGTTGTAAAGATTATTCTTTCATTATAAAATTTCTTTTACTCATCTATCAAAAATCAGTTGACTATATGTGTGTGGATCTGTTTCTGGCTTCTTTATTACCTTGCATTTATCTGTGTGCTCATTCTCACCAATTCCACACTGTCTTAATTATTGTAGCCTAATATTAAATCTTGAAGTTAGGTAGTGTCCAATCTCTGCTTTTTTTCTCTTTAGCATTTTGGTGGTTATTTGGGATCTTGTTATTTTCTCTATATTGTCGAATCAGTTGATAATTCACAAGATAACCTACTGGAATTTTAATTGAGATTGCATCAGATCTATAGATCAGGTATGGAATAACTGGCATCTTAATATTGAATCTTTCCATGCATGAATCTGTAATAGCTGTGCATTTATTTAGATCATCTTTGATTTTTTCATCAGAGTTTTCCATTTTCCTCCTATAGACCTTGCACATAATTTATTAAATTTATACCTAGGTCTTTCTTCCTCCCTGCCTCCCTCCCCCTTTCTCTCTCTCTTTCTTTCTTTCTTTCCTTCCTTCCTTCCTTCCTTCCTTCCTTCTTTTCTTTCTTTCTTTCTTCCTTTCTTTCTTTCTTCCTTCCTTCCTTCCTTCCTTCCTTCCTTCCTTCCTTCCTTCCTTCCTTCCTTCCTTTCCTTCATTTCTACTAATGTAAATGATGTTGTGTTTTTTAAATTTTAAATTCCTACTGTTCATTGCTTTTCTTTATACAGGGCTATTAGCTCTTGTATATTATCTTTATAACCTGAAACATTGAAATAATTACTTATTAGTTCCAGGAGGATTTTGTGTGTTTTTTGTTTTCTATTATTTGGGATTTTCTAAATAGAAAATCATATAGTCTGTGAAAAAGGCAGTTTTACCTATTCCTTCCTCTAGTTTTTCACCATTAAGTATGATGTTAGTTATAGATTTTTTAGTTGTTCTTCATCAAGTTGGGGAAGTTCTGCCTTTTCCTAGATTTCTGAGATTGTTTATCATGAATGGAATTTGAATTTTTTCAAATGACTTTTTTTGCATCTATTCATACGACCATATGATTTTTTTCTTCTTTACCCATTTCATTTGATGGATTACCTTAATTGATTTCTGAATGTTTAACCAGCTGTTTGTAGCTGAAAAAAAATCCCACTTGGAGAGATTGTTTTTAAAAAGTAATGAATACTATTATGATTTTTCCATTTTATTATTAGCTTGTTGTTTTTTAATATTTAAAATGTCTTAACTTTTAGCCACCAAATAAATGTGCATGCATGTGTATACTCTCTCAACAAATTTCTCACACTCTTAAATAAAAAAGGAAGTAGCTAGAAATTAATCTGTAGTGATGTTAAGTGGAAGGGCAAGGCTTTCAGGCTTCCTCTTTTAACAAAAAAGTTATTTTTTAAATGTTGAAAACACTTTAAGGAATTACATATGTAGCAGAGCTCTTTAAAAATGAAAGTTGAAAGTGATAGAGTTAATATATCACTGTCTTATAAAAATATTTCCTTATGTAAAGAAGTTATTACAAAAGCAAAAATCTGGGAGGCCTCCTGGGATGTGATGTTACATGTTTCCCTCTTAACTTATTTGTCAGTCATTTACTTGTCTTTGTGCTTCGCTCTCGTGAAACTGTGTTCCCTCTCTTCATGTGCTTCTTGTAATCACAGAGGACCTGCCATCTAAGTGAATAAATAGACCTCTCTTCCAGTTGATTAATGGAAAGCCATAAATCCTCTTAGTCACTGATGGATAGTAACAGATGCTTCACATCTTGTGGCATCAGAGCATTAGAGCAGACCTCTAGATCAAAGAAACTGGACCATTTAATAAATATGCCTGCACCCAGAAGCATGCACTCTAATATTTATGGATCCTAAAGAGATGACTAACTCTGAGATATATACTGGTACTCTGCAAAGGTTCTGTATTGATGAAATGCCTCTGAAGAAAATTGCATAGAGAAAGTCAATAAGAATACATGCAAGCCACATTTTTTCCCTAGAAATGGAAGACGTGTAATTCAAGCAGTTGTATTCAAAGCTGAACATTACTTCAGATCAACATGGGGATGAATACCCTGGTACACATGATGATGATCATTTAGGTGAGATTTTTCGAGGCTCCTTGACCAACCGAAATTTTAAGTGTTTGCTCTCATCACATTCAGGCTGTTTCTTAGGAAGAAATGAAATCAATTTGATTTTTGGCTTTCTGAAATATTGAGGGAAAAGAAAGAAACAAACAAAAAATAACAAGAATCTAGCTAGCTAGGCTGGTTGGAAGCTGGCAATCTCATTCACTATTATTCTTATCCTGTACTTGCAGCACAGTTATTTCTAAACCAATTAGAATAAAATGTGTTCTTAGTGGAAGATATTAATCTACCCTTAGATTCGACTGGTAATTGGCCTGAGTGAGTTAGGAAGGGTCACATGCTATAACGCTCCACAGACATCTTTCAGTAGTCCAGTATGTGAACACATTGAGTTGTATGGAATACAAAGCATGAATCCCCTTCACTACCTTATATTATCAAGCTCAGTTATACGGATGGTAGTTGATAATACATAATTAGTTCATTTGAGAATGGCAAGCCATTGAGTGCATTTTCTTTTCACAAAAAGGAAATGAAAATATTTATTTTATAACTTTGAAGATAATTCTCAGTGTACTGTGGAGAATGGAATGGAATATTGATAGATTAAGACTATCAAATATGAGTACAAATAAACACATTATTTATCCTACTGTTAATGTTAACATAACCCATAGAATCTCATTTCATAAAGTAATTTTAGTAGAATGCAATTCAGAATCTCCAAAATTATATCACTAATTGCATTTTATTGTAACTATAACTGCTAAATGATCCAAGACTGTGGTGACTCCCATTGATTACTGCTTCATAATACTAACACCGTTTTCTCTTCTCCTCCCATATTACCTAGGACTGACTTATGGAACTGCTAGGGTATTGAGGAAATAGCAGTGTGTGGTTTCCAAGGTGAGGTTATAGAAGACATTGTGGTGTACATGTTTCTCTCTTGTATCACTTGTTCTGGGGAAGCCAGCTGGTGTGAGGACCCTTCAGTAGCACCACAAAGAAGGACACATTGCAAAGAACTGAGACATCCTGTCAACATCCACAAGGGTGAGCTATGTAGAGTGAGCTATGTAGGAAGCAGGCCCTCCAGTCACAGTCAGACCCTCAAAGGACAGCACCCCAGTCAATACCTTGATGTCACCTAATGAGAGACCCAGAACCAAAGCTGCTTATGATTTCCTGACCCACAGAAACAGTGAATAATTAATGCCTACTGTATTAAGCTTCTTATTTGGGGGATAACTTGTTGAGCAATAATAGAAAACTAATACCAGATCTTTAGTGAATAGTTCCATGAAAATGATAGTAAACTGGGACTTCACTCTCTATTTCATGTGAACCAGCTAATTATTGGTTTGTTAAATTCTGTTGACATTTTTCTAAAATGTTTATGCTAACCACATTTCTGTGATAACGTGAGGAGCATTTGGTCCATGTTTAGTGCTTCATCACAGTTGTACTTGGCTTAAAATGGCATAATGACGCTGGGGCTCAACCCACTTAACAATATCGATTTCTATTGCTCATAATTTCTCTCTAAGGTACGCTTGTTTTCCTATGTGAAACATTTTGGCACTTTTCAGTATGCGAACAATACTGTTTTACTCTTTTAGAGGAAGCCGTATGTGTTATTTATTCATTGTATTCTTTGCTGACTCTCCATGATTAATAGATACTTTTTTTCTTTTCCCAAAGAAATGAGGTTATACTGTATTTTTTATAATCTAATTATTACTTAACTATTCATTAAATCATAGCTTCCTCATTAAAGTCAAAGGCAGGCGATCATTATTATCCATACAACATGGTGGCTAGCTCGTATTGACATTTGATGAGCATTGGTGAAAATGTTAATAGATTATGTCTATTAAGTTCGATACAGCAGACATGATGTTAAATATTTATATACATTGTTCATTTAACACGCAGAATAGCCTCCTGCTCAGCACTGAGTGTGTTTTTTTATTCCAATTTTAGAAATAAGGAAGCTAGAGTTTCCACCTAGTAACACATTGACCAGAATTACTCAACCAGCACACAGGAGACATGAATTCATCTTAGCCATAAATTATGTTCCAAAGCTGTCTTTCCAGTGATATGAAAATTGTGGGTTTTAAAATTTCTGTATTTTGGATATAATTTTTTGCCAGGTTTCTATGCCTAATGAAACCTGCTTTCTGAAAATTTTAAATTTCATTTGTTCCTTCATTCTTCACACATTCATCCAGTGTCTGTTAAATGTTGTATCTTGCATTGGCTTCTGGAAATAAAATAGTGAGCAAGAAAAGAAACAATATGACTTTCTGGAGCTCACAGTCTACTAGGGAAAAAGAGGTTTTAATCAAGCAAATACACAAATAAGTATAAAAGTATAAGTGTTATTAGTGCTTGAAAAGGGGTATATAGTCTTAAGTGAGTGTATACACCCAAGGATTTTGTCCAGGATGGAACTTTGGGCAAGTCTGAGGTTAGAACTAATAAATGAGGTAGCATTGTCCATTCAAAGCGAAGAGAGAAGTATTTTCTGGCAGAGAGAGAGTCAAGTGTAAAAAGTCTGAAGATCAGATCTGATCAGACTGGGGAAGGAAGAGGGGCTTTGTTTATTTTGATTTATTACATCTTGAAAAAAAAAATTAACCTTTGGAACCACAGTTGTCCAAGGACATTTTTTTAAAGTTCATTGTAAATGTTGTGTATAATAGCAGTGATGTAGACAGAACAATGGGCAGGCCAATGTCACAGTACAGAAAAAAAGGTGAGAGTAGAGAACACCAGAAATAACATTTTTTGAAAAAAAATCTAACTCCAGAAATTTCTCCTGGAGAATGTTTAACAGATTGTGGCCAACTACCAAAGATGCCTTATTTTTAAAGAACTATCGTGTTAGAAAATAAAAGGACAATACATATAATTATTAAGGTGTTTTATTTTAATACCTATAATAATACTTTTAAAAGCCTTTTTGGCAAATATATTTTAAAGGCATAGAAAAAGTATAGATTTTTAGAGTCTTTTAACTGAGACACTTAAAATTATACTGACTCTAAACCTCCAGTTAGATCCAAGTACTGGGAGATCAGCTCAGTTCTTTGTGACCACCTAGAGGGGTAGGATAAGGAGGGTGAGAGGAAGACTCAAGAGGGAGGAGATATGGGGATATATGTATATGTGTAGCTGATTCACTTTGTCATAAAGCAGAAACTAACACACCATTGTAAAGCAATCATACTCCAATAAAGATGTTTAAAAAAAATAATAATTTGGAAATGTCACATATTGTATTTAATAGTTTTGTTAACTGCTTGCAGCATCTCAGGTATATTTGACCTATTTAAATCATAAATGATCACTCATGAACAGTGCCTCTTAACTGTACTAGTAGAGCTAGACATGAATTGTCCGTTAGCAAGAAAACTAGAAAACATAAAAAGCCAAGAAAATGAAATGTAAATCAACTTAGAATAAAGTCAAATAAATCTTGAAAGTAGACCTACTACAAGAAGAACACAATTTACAGACAAGGAGCTGCTACTATAAAAATTCAATTTAAAAACCAAAAGGCATCTCTGCTTCTCTTTAGAGCCATTACCACCCATCAAGAGTGTTAATGATATCCTGAGATCCATGTCAGCAGGGATCATAAGCATAACTTATGATGATATGATGAATACAAGGAACGCTTCAATTTATAATAGCAAGAGTGTTCAGCAGACATGGCGCTTTTATTATGGGATATTTAAATAAGAGAAGGACATTGCAACAACTTTAGTAGGAAACAGAAATCAATTGCAGAATAAGAGGCATCATCCTCAATGAGTCCAAAATAATGATCATAATATTTATTCAGTGCAATCATTTTTAGCATCTTTCCGCATTCACTGACTGGCACCTTGTTTTTTTGTTGCTTTTTTGTTTTTCTTTTTTAACATCTTTATTGGAGTATAATTGCTTTACAATGGTGTGTCAGTTTCTGCTGTATAACAAAGTGAATCAGTTATACATATGTCCCCATATCTCCTCCCTCTTGCATCTCCCTCCCACCCTCCCTATCCCACCCCTCTAGGTGGTCACAAAGCACCGAGCTGATCTCCCTGTGCTATGCAGCTGCTTCCCACTAGCTATCTATTTTACGTTTGGTAGTGTATATATGTCCATGCCACTCTCTCACGTTGTCCCAGCTTACCCTTGGCCCCTCCCCGTATCCTCAAGTCCATTCTCTAGTAGGTTTGCATATTTATTCCCATCTTGCCCCTAGGTTCTTCTGACCATTTTCTTTTTTTTTGCGCAGTCTTTTCAAATATGTATTTTAATCCAGGTGACTTTATCATGTGATTTCATCAAGATTTTGTATTTTTTCTTCTGAGAACATATCACATTATTTATGAGGCGTATCTAAATAAAGAATCAAATGATTACTAAAAAACCTGAAAAAAAGTAAACAAATAAAAATAAAGCCCATTGTATTCTGCAAAAAGAAAATCGTGAATAAAAATGTCTTAAGTGCCTATTATAATTTATCACTTAGAAATATGCAAAATATTTGGACCCAGTTAGAAAGTTAAAGTATTTCAAAGTATTCTCAAGGCAAATCAATCCAAAAAAACAAAATTAAGACTTTGCACACTAAGAAGACAAAGTATAACAAATTTAATAGACATATATGAAAATCTTCTCATATCATGGTTTATAGAAATTTAATGTTTTTCAAGTACAGAATAACTATATAATAAAGTAAAAAACAAAGATTTATATTCCAATGTTTTTATGATTTAATAGCAAGCTAATTCAATACAGTATTAATATTATATATTAGGATAGAGTAAATTACTTTTGTTTTACATGTATGCTTAACTATTTGTGGCAGATTTTCTATTTACTGCTTGTAGATAACCTGAAAAAATACCTTTCCTACATTTGCTTCAGTCTCTTCCAACTCATTGTTATTTCTCGGCTTTTGATTCCAAATATTTTGTCAACAACCTTATGACCTCTCACTAATACTGATCCTAACACATCAGTGAATAGTAGCTTTAACAATGTCTGGAATAATTTTTCACTTTTCTTATGTTTTATACCTTTCCCTGGAAGGCAGGTGTGACATCAGCAATTACAGAATGCATTAAAGCATAGAACTATTTACACTGCATTTGTCCATTGACATCTTTGTTTAATTTGGCAAATCTGAATCAAACATTTTAAAAGAACTTCAATTAAAACACTCTCTCACAAGTTTTATCTGCCTTGCTGTGTATCCTTATTTTGTAAATTCTCCAAAACTAGTTTATAAATAAAACACAATCCTTGATGTCACTACTGTCTTCAAAAATACTTTCTTGCTATGATCTTTAATAATCTATAATAATCTGAAGGTAATATGCTAATAAATTAAAACACTTAGTGTTTTAACATGAGAAGATAGATGCTATAATATCACCGGAATATAACAGAATAAACTGTTTTTCTCAATTTCTTTAACAACCAATCTATTGCAACACCTGCATTCTTAATCAGTTGACCAAATAGACAATTCTAAGTTGCAAGACAGTAAGTCACCATCCTCACACAATATAAGAATTTTAGGAAAAAAGAGTAAAATTATAGGTAACTTTATCTTCTGCTATTGTCTTAAATCACCATCACCAAGATGCTAAAATTTCTCAGTAAAATATAGTTTTTTTTCTATAAATGGCTGCACCTTTTGAATTCCCATCAATAGTGGATATGTTTCAATTTCTCAACATCTTCATCAACACTTGTGACCTTTTGGTTTTGTTTTCTTAATGATAGCCATCTTGAAAAGTTTGAGGTGATATCTCATAGTGGTTTGTAAGTTGCATTTCTCTGATGATTAGTGATTTTTGAGCACACTTTCATATACATGTTGGCCATTTGTATGTCTTCTTTGGAGAAATGTCTATCCAAGTACTTAGCTCATTTTTTAATCTAGTTATTAGCTATTTTTGCTATTGAGTTGTAGGTGTTCCTTGCATATTTTTGGAAATTAACCCCTCATCAGATGTACGATTTACAAATATTTTCTCCCATTCTATAGGTTATCTTTTCATTTGTTTGACTGTTTCTTTTGCTTCACAGAAGCATTCTAGTTTGATAAAAATCCAACTTGTCTATTTTTGCTTTTGCTGCCTGTGTTTTTGGCATCACAACTATGAAATCATTGCCAAGACCAATGCATATAGCTTTTATCTTATGTGTTCTTCTAGGAGTGCTACGGTTCCAGGGGCTTACCTTTATGTCTTTAATCTGTTATACATTGACTTTCTTGTATGACTTTCTTTAATCTGTTATACATTGACTTTCTTGTATGATGTAAGATAAGGGTTCAATTTAATTTTTTTGCATGTGGATATACAGTTTTCCCACCACTACTATGCAGGTTTCTCAAAAACTAAAAATAGAGCTACCACATGATTCAGAAATCCCACTTTTGGGTATTTATCGAGAAGAATTGAAATCAAGATTTTTGAAAAAACATTAGCGCCTCCACATTCATTGAAGCACTATTCATAATAGTCAAGATGTGGAAACAACCAACTGTCCATGACAGATGAAAGGATAAAGGAAATATGATATATACACACAATGAAATATTGTTCAGCCTTTGAAAAAGAAAATCCTGCAGTTTGCTACAACATGCATGAATCTTGAGTATATTACGCTAAGAAATAAGACAGTCACAGAAGGACAAATTCTGCATGATTCCATTTATATGAGGTATTTAAAATAGTCAAACTAATAGAAGCAAAGCAGAGAGCAAAATGGTGGTTGCTAGGGGCTGGAAGGAGGGGGAAATGGGGAGATGCTAATCAAGAGGTATAAAGTTTCAGTTATGCAAGATGGATAAGTTCTGCTGTACAATATTTTGCTTATAGTTAACAATATTACATTATATACTTAAAAATCTGTGAAGAGGGTAAATTTCATCTTAAGTGTTCTCATTGTAATAATTTTTAATGAACTAATCAAACATTCCCAGAGAATATTTATAATTTTCTTCTCCAATAGATTTTGGAATATAGAATATACATGTTAACAGGAACAAATTCCTATTTCTTTCATTTCTTAGAAGATGACAGTGGTAGTATCAAATTAATATTTCCTAGTGAATTAGTACACATGGGTCAGTGATTAAAGAATATTTCAAATACAAATTTTCAACAATGATGATATTCCAAGGAAAAAACATTTTTTTCAAACAGTTGATGGAGTTTGACAAAGAACAAAAATTACCTACTATATAATTATGGATATATGTTTGAGCTCCTGCCATGTATATGTGGGAACACATATACAGTTAAATGTTAAATGTGGGAACACAAGGAAGTATAAAATATACCTCCTGACATCAAAGGCTTTGCAATCTAGACACAGAGATTGGATAATAACAAGAAAGATAACTATATAAGGCAATATATTCTAGTGTCTAATGAAAATTATTGAGGCTATTATGGCAAGACTCATTGAGAAGGGAAGTCATGGGCTGAGCCTTTTAGAAACAGAAGGAATAGCATAAACCAAAGATGTAATATAGGAATATGCGCAAAATGTTCAGAAAAAAATCTATAGGTCTTTTGGCTAAAGAAGAGTCAGTTTTTGAGTTTCTGAATACAGTGCAAATAAATTATTCATTAATCTGTGTTTAAATTTTGAGAAATGTGGAAAAGACTTGGATTAGCTGCAGAAACATATATAATCTAATTTTTAATTTTCTATTAATGATCAAAAAGTGGTGGGGGAATTTTGTTAATACTGAAGTTTGAAAGACACTTGCATAGAGTAAATTGCTCATACAAAATTAATCATAGCTAGTTATGTATTTTGGATGGGTTGCTAAGTCTCTCTTATAAAATGAAAAGCTATTGGAAGAATAAAACTTGTTATTTTTTTAAACATTTTATAGTCTATAGTGCTTCAGCCTATAATTTGCACTCAATAAGGTGAGCAGGACTTATTGAACTAATATACTTCAATTACATTTTAAAATCAAACTTCCATACCCTTGGATATACTTAAATATCAGTAAATGCCTACATAAAAATAAATCCTGTTTCATAAAAACTCTTCTAATCTCCTAACTAAAATGTTAGGAAATGTTCTGTGATCAACTGGCCTTACTGCTATGTAAAGACATGTTCCTTTTGGAGCAAACTGTTGCATTGCATTTATTTTCTCAGTTTAGTCGTGATCTAAGGACATATTAGAAGGATCCTAGGTTCTTAATAGAATTCAGGTCATTCAAGGTTAAAGGGAATTACTTGAATGGAAGCTGATGTTGAAATCCAGGTCAGAAAGCCCAACTCTTGCTGCGATGGTGACCCTGCCATGAACAAGTCTTCCCTGCAGCCTCACTGAGGCTTCCTTTTCACCCACATTGGATGCCTAAAGTTCCAAGTACCCAGGAGAGAATAGCTTCAATATATGTGTGAGGAATATCTCAAAAAGTGAATAAATGCAGTCATCTACTCATACTATTGCCAGCAGTGGTGCTAACCATTTGACACCATCCAAAATCCACATTCTTAAGTGCTCATTACTTCAGTCACTGTGGACAAAGCACCATCTTTAATAGTGAAACAGAAATGAAAAAACCTGTCCAGACAAATGCAATAGCAATGTAATAGTGAGAAAAGTACTGCTTAATGAAATGTAAATGAGATAGTTTGCATTTGACATGTATATTACTTAAGAGTTTGGCTTTGATTTCAAAATTAAAAAGAATAAAATAAAGAGGCATTAAATCTTGTTTATCACAGCAATGGATATAGTCAAAATGGCAATTTCTTTATTAGCTCCTCTCCAATTAAGAAGTATGATAATTTTAATTTTTCTTTAATATTAGATTAGAATATCTTTTGTTATTTTATAAAAAATTATAATATTTCCAAAGTTATTAAAACAGTATAAATTATCGTTTTGGATTTTATAGACATACAATGTGTTTCTTGTCTTTTACAAATATTATTTCTCCTTGGATAGTATATGCACTTTCCATTTTACCACTCAGTATATCTAGATATTGTTTTCTTAAACTAACCAGATATCCTGACAAAACTATTTAGAAAAAGGATGATTCATTTGAAAGTCTTCACAGGCTAATTATCTGTATGTTTATACTTTCTTTCTTGCCAACCTCCTTTTATCTGTATAGCATGTTCAACTCTGGATAAGAGATCAAACATAAAACAGTCAATGACAATTTTATTAGCAGCTAAGATTTTGTCTTTGTTTATAAAATTGATGCTATGAACTAAAATTAAGTTTGAGGGAATAGATTCACTTAATCCAACAATATTTCTCATAAAAATAATGAAAGATTGGAAATTCCTTTATTCTGCAGATCACTTGCGATCAATTTGTGAGACTCCTTTTATTACCACAATTTAAACATCCAGTGAATTAAAGTCTGGCTGCAAATAATAATAATGAAAAAATCATAAAATTTCATAGGATTGATTGTAGGTAATTCTGACTCTCATTATCATTTTTCCTGAAACTTTCTGTGTAATTTAAACTATAAACTTTATTGTTCTTTTGCTTTTTATTTTAGATTTTTAAAAATTTCTCTCTTTAATTAGCATAGTCACAATGACTGACAAATGAAGTATCATTCAGAATCTGCCACCTCTGTGAATTACATACATATATGTCTTCCCAGCCAAAATGCTGCATTATATTCATTTAATCTTTCTAAACTATAATTGTTCTCTAAACAAGATCTACAAATAAGATCCTCACATATCTTCACATATCAGTTAATAACCTCTCTTCTTGTAATTGAGTCACAAAAGGTTGAGTCATCAACAATTTTTGAGAGCTACAACAGTTAAATGCTTTTTTAAAAATTCTATTTGAAGTTTTATTGCTGTAGCTATGTGTGACTCATACACTAGAGAAAAGGGTAACAAAAATGTGCTTTTGAAAGGAATAAATATCCCAGGATGAAACACTAGTCCTAGATCAATTCATCTTTCCTTTGAATTTAATACTAATTACACAATTAAGTGTCATTGCATTATTATTTTACTGAAGTCCAAAGCAAGAGGACTGATTATCAGAGAAGTTAATTTTCAAGTGAAAAGGTCAAGGTCATTTGTAATTATTTTCCTTTAGAATTCTATTCCTCTAGGGTTTAAAAAAAAATGTATTGCAGAGGGAAAAAAAATCAGCTAAAGAAACTCAGATATAATGTACCCCTTTAATCTGGAATTTTTCAGAGAAGGGTAGTAGCAATACAGAAAAGGCAGTATTAACTTTGACAAAGGCAACAGGAAATTGTTTGGTGAACTATGACCCTGTAGTAAAACTGAAGTCTAATCACATCCGGATATATAATGTGATATGGATTTGGACATTACCTCATCTTGAATCATTTAGGCATCACTGGCAATGTTTTTGGACCTGTGAACTGCATAAATATAATTTTGAAAATTTATTTTGAGATTATTTTACATGTCTTTATACATTAACACATATATGCATGTACATTATTGCTAGCTGCTTCATTTTTTAATGTCTTCCCTAGAAGTGCTGAGACTAACATTTTTACCCAATGCTGGCACTATGAATCATTACATTCCTATTTTGATGGATTCTTTTCCTATGATTATGTAACTCAATATGAGAGCTGGGAAGAAAGTAATTTTCTGTGATTTAGAGATCAGTTATTTCCAGGCTTTTGGGTATTATATGCAGCAATGGCACACAGCTCTTAAGCATCAATAGTGCAGGTACTCTTTCTAGTGGAGAGCAAATACTTTCCTAATTCACTAAATGTAGCATTCCTGAGGAGTGACATTTTTTCTCATATTACTCTCATATATTTCTCATATTCCTTCCAAATTGTGAATATTTTGCCTGGTTTCCATCCGAATATATATAAAAGATGAATCATAAAGAAACATATTTGCCATATGACTCCAGCTGAAACAAAAAGGTACAGAATTGTACTAAAAAACTCCTGGGTATAATACAAACCTTATAAAGGACACTGCTAAGAAGAGTCCTGCTAAGCTCACTGTTTTACATTCACATTCAACACTGTGGCTTCAGGAAATTCAGGCCCAATGATACTAATCTTTATAACTTGACATTTTTCTCTCTTATATGTTATGCCTTGTCAGACATAATATGTAGTGTTAATGGCACTCAAGGATTAAATATAGAGACTACAGATGTAGAAAACAAGTTATGGTTACCAGGGGGTAGGATACAGTGGGGGTATATACTGGGAGTTTAGGATTGACACATACACACTACTATATATAAAATAGTTAACCAATAAGGATCTACTGTATAGCACAAGGGACTCTACTCAATACTCTGTAATGACCTATATGAGAAAAGAATCTAAAAAAGAGTGATATATGTATATGTATAACTCATTTACTTTGCTATACAGCAGAAACTAATAAAACATTGTAAATCACCTATACTCCAATAAAAATTTTTTAAATAAATAAAAATATAGAGACTAAAATAAATTATATTGTAAATAATGAAACAATCCATTTTAAATTGCATATGATTTAAAAAACCCAACATATTGTTATTTCAACAAATGGGCATTCACATGCCAAAAAAAAAAAAAAGAATCTGATTTCAAACCTTACATCTTTCATGGAAATTCACTCAAAATGGAAATGGATCATGGACCTAAATATAATGCACAAAACCAAAAACCTCTTAGAAAATAACATGGGAGAAAATCTAGGTGACCTTGAATATGGTAATGACTTTATAGATACCACAAGAGGCATAATCCATAAAATAAATAATTGATAAGCTGGATTTCATTAAAATTAAAAATGTCTGCTCTGTGACATACACTGTCAAGAGAGTTAGAAGACAAGCCACAGACTAGGAAATATATTTACAAAAGACATCTGATAAAGATGCATTATCCAAAATACACAGAAAACTCTTAAAATTCAACAATAACAAAACAAATCACCTTATTTTAAAAATGGGCTGAAGAGCTTAACAGATACCCCATCAAGGAAGATATACAGATGGCAAAACAGCACACGAAAAGATGGTCCAAATCATATGACATCAGGAAAAGGCAAATTAAAACAATGAGATACCACTACAGAGCTATTAGAATTCCTAAAATCTGGAACACTAACACCACCAAATGCTGGTGAGGTTGTGGAGCAACAGGAATTCCCATTCGCTGCTGGAGGGACTCCAAATTGGCCGTTTTGGAAGACAGTTTGGTGTTTTCTTACAAAGCTACACATACTCTTATCTTATGATCTGAGATTTATGCTCTTTGGTATTACCCAAATGAGTCAAAGACTTATGTCCTCATGAAAACCTGCAAACGGATGTTTATAGCATTTTTATTCAAAATTTCCAAAACTTGGAAACAACCATAACATCCTTCAGTAGGTGAACGGATAAGTAAACTGTGACACATCCAGGCAATTGAGTGTTATTCAGCGCTATAACAAAATGAGGAATCAAGCCACGAAAACATATGAAAGAATAGTAAATGCTTATTACTAAGTGAAAGAAGTCCATCTGAAAAGTCTGCATAGTGTATGATTTCAACTATATGACATTCTGGAAAAGGCAAAACTCTGGAAGCAGTTAAAAGATCAGTGGTTGCCAGGGAGGGATGAACAGACAACACACAGTGGATTTATGGGGGAGTGAAAATATGCAGTATTATACCATTATAGTGAATACATATCACTATGCATTTGTCAAAACCTATAGAATGTACTGCATCTACAGTGAATCCTAATGTAAACCAATGAGTTTGGGTGATAAAAATGTATTAATGTAGATTAATCAATTATAAAAACTGTACCACTCTGGTATAAATTGTTTACGTTGGGGATGGCTTTTGTGGGACCAGCAGATATATGGGAACTCTGCATTTTCTGATCAATTTTGCTGTGAACCTAAAATTGCTCTAAAATAAAATTTTACTAAAAAAGAAAAATATAATCCTTAATGTTATAAAGCTGTCTTTCTAGTATTCCAATGATAAATTCATTGAAATAATTATCTTTATTTTAACTTACAAGCATTACCACGTAGATGTAGTCACTTCAGGCAGAGATCTTAGAAAATGGAATAGTGAAAATACCGATATCCGATACCATAATCTCTATATGTATCATAATTCTAACAACACTTATATTACATATTGTGTGTACGTGAAGTTTTAAATCAATGAAATATTATGAGAACTATACCCATTGTATTTTTTGTCTATGCTTGATTCTAAGAAATATGACAGAAATTACATTCTTAAAAAATTGTGTTTGGAAAATATAAGAATATTGATAAATAGTAATTCTGAATTTATAAAAAACTGCATAATAAGTTTCTGTCTGCCACATGTGTGTGTTGTCCTAATTCACTAACTCATTCAGCACTTTTCTAGCTGTATCTAAAATGTGCTTTTATACCATTTTGAATAATTTAGAATTACATAACCCATGTCTAAAGTTACTCAAACATCTATTTTTTCTTCCATGAAGTTGAGTGTCCTACCTAAACACAGAAGCAAAGTATGTGCAAGGGTAAGACATACATTCTTTATGATTCTATATGGCCTGTAAATATTCATTGTCATGACAGACAGTCTGGTGAAGACCAGTGCCCTGAGAATGAAACAAAACAAAGTAAACAACGACAATAAGAAAGCATTCCAATTCTGGCCTTATTACTCTTACTAACTATGTAATGTAAGGCAAACTCCTTTATTTGTAAAATGAGAAAATTAGAATAAACTCTAGAAGTTTACGATGTGCTGTTATCTCAGAATTGTGTTTCCTGCATCATAATACAATGTTTTCAGATATATATTTCTAAGCCAAAATACTTCAGAATGCTAGGAATAGAACCAAAACATGTCCCTGAAAGCCTTAATTGATGAAATCATATGTAGCACTTAAACTGATCTTATTCTTCCAGAATCATGACTCCTCTGAACTTTATTGTTCCTTTTCTTATTCTACCATGTATCAGTATATTAACTTATAACAGTATGAGTCATGAAAACACAGTAATGGGGACTTATATATCTTTAGACCGCTCATAACACCAAATAAAGGGATGGAAATACATTTAACATCCATTCACTAATGATACTTTCATCACTGATAACACCACGAATTTAAAATTGAACATGTTCATCTTGGCAACAAAATGATTCATTTTGTGTGTAGCATCTGTTCAAGAACTTTATAACATCAAATATGATGACAGGACAATGAAACGCCTGGAGATTTACACAGGCAACTCAAAATACCTTACCATTTACAGATAATCAATTTTCTCACTGGTAGAGCCTTAGAGATGTAAGAGGCAATAATTATTTGTGGAAGGTCAGGTCTTCTGCTTTCCATATTTCACATTTCTGAAATAATTCTCTATTTAAAAATTGTGCAATTTTAAATCATTTAAATTGGAAATACATGAATGATTCTGTATATGTGTGTGCAGTTTGTTGTTTTGAATTGTTTCCATTCTTTATTCACTAATCTGTTGACATTCACTAACAGAAGAGTATTTGTCTAATTGTTTATACTTTCAAAGCAGCTAGAAAAGGATTCTACATCTGGCAGTCTCCTCTATGTTCCACATACATAGAATAGATGTGTGTATAGTAAATATAAATTCAACTTTAAAAAACTAGATGGGTTCTAGAGAATAGATAATGGAGTTTATTTCCATATAAGACAGAAAGTTGTTAAAGAATATAATTTTAATAATATAATCATCTTATAATTCAATGATAAACAACTATTATGTCCTATAATTTATTATAGTTATAAGTCTCAGGGAATATTTGGACAAATATCTATATTTCAGGATGTATGGAATTAAAAAGTCACAAAGAAACATTGTATTTTTAATCACATGTGTGCTCCTCATTAAAGAGATCATTCTTGATTTGGCTGCCCAGATATATAGGACCACTCCTCCTTGTAACTGTCTCCTTTCCTATTGTAAAAGATTGTCCTTGTATGATATTCCATCTTCTCAAGAAGAAAACTGCAGCCATTCATGCTTGAACCAACAAAGTGTTCAGGGAAAAGAAATAGAGAAGAAACCTCAAATTCATTGTAAAACCATTTCCCAATTACCAGGAGATCCAAACTTCTCTAAATAGTCAGGATTTTCTGAACATGGATACCCCTTTTCATGTACAGAACAGCCTCCTCCAAAGATAATTATGTAGAAAGTCTTACATATAAGAAATATTGTGATCTTCCCTTAGATATATATTTGTTTGTGTTAAAAAAAAACCAGATTATTGTCCAACAATTCTGCGTTATTGGTATTCTTCTTTTAAAAGTACCTTTGATTATACCTCTATTAGTTATCATAAAATAATAAATAATACAAATAAATTACACATATGAGACTATCTATCATTATCTATTTCATCTTTAGTAGTTCTCCAAAAAATATATATATGTAGTCATATATATTTATATATATAATTATGTATGTATTGCCAAAAAGTTCATTCAGGTTTTTCTGTAACATCTTATGGGAAAACCCGAATGAACTTTTTGGCCAACCCAATATATGTAAAGATATAAACAAGTATATTAAAAAATTTTCTTTTTAATGACAAGGGGATAGTCATATCACTTTCTTCAATCCTGGATTAAAGCTTAAGCATTTTAAAGTAATTGAATCAAAGCATGAGAGCAGCTTAGATGATACTGCTACTTCCATTTACTTACTATTAGAGCAACAAGGAAAAACTTTGTGATATGAGATTGATTCAAGAGGGAGAATCAGCATTATTGATATAATCCTTTTTTATATAGATTGCAAAATTATCATCCCAGTATGGAGATCAATGGAAGATACCTGAAGAACACTCATAAATTTCCAATAAGTATTTTCATGGTTATGTAGTGAAAGTTATTTGTTAAATACACATTAATACAATTTGTGTCTAACAGATTGACAGAATCGAAAGGGTTTCATCCAGTATGATTATACACTACTATCACAGTACTACAAACATTCAAGATTCAGACATGAATCAGAGCTTGCCCTGATATGCAGTGAACAAAATGTAACTTCTGTTTAAATTTAAAAAAAAGAATCCTTGGTTAATGAGAAGTCTAATTTTTTTTGAATGCCCAGGTACAATATAAATAAGGCTGAAGAATTAGGATTTAGGACTCTGAATCTGACAATTACTTGCAGAAAGAGACCACCTTGGCCTTGTAAGTAAATAATCAAACAGGGAATATAATTAAAATTATTCTGTAGTGGGAGGGAGAAGACATATGAAATACAGGTAAAATAACCAAAGTTCTGAGTGATTATCACCAGTCACAAGACCCATTAAGAGGTAAAGACCATCACTAGAGTTCCCAACTCTCAACTACTTGTAGTAGGGAAACAAATTACATAAGAAAAGTTCCATCATGAATTAAACAGTTAAGCCCTTACTCTTACTCTTTGGAAACCATAACTATTCCTACATCATTGTAAGTAATATCCAGACTCTTATAGGATTTCAGTATTGGGGTTGAACCTAATTTGGAGGATATTTTTACATGACTCCATAAGCAACTTTGTTCTGTCTTTGATTTTAAGTTGAAGACTGAATATTATATATACAATGAACGAAGATTTAAAAAAAATATTTCCATCACTCAAAAGAGAAGAATGTTCCTGAGGACATGTCTCTGTCTGCATTCATGGATCCATTCCAATGATCCTGCAGGCATGGGGATTTCTTAAGTCTCTCTAATACCTCTATGCACTTGATTAGGATCAGGAAATATTGGCAGATACTCTACTGAGCAATAACATGAATTCTGCTCTTGATTTGTTCTTTTCTTTCGAGTGTAACATTTAAATTTATGCTTTGGAGGGTTTACTACTCATTATTGTGCTGAATATTTTTTAGTGGATAAACATATAAGCATTACATATGCACTCAGATTTCCTTTTAGTAAGTGTTAATTTAAAAAAGAATTCCCATCTTTGTCCTTTCCAACCTTAAAAGTTACTGGAGAAATTTAGGTTTTCAATGGACCTTTTAATATATAATATTTTATTGCTTTATATTAATATATGCAATGATTTTTTAAAAACGTAGTGATATGATGTCATAATGAACTCATAACTGTTCTTCATACCATGCCACACAGGCTCCTCCTGTTTTTAACAGGGAAGTCTTCTCATTCAAAATCAAAGAAACAATGTATATTTAGCTAGTAGTGCAGAAAGTTGAGTGTTGAAGACCAACACATTTAATAGAACATTCACGAATCACTAAAATACTGTAAAGTAAATTAAAAACATCCTTCCTCATAGGAAATATGTTCCTTCCTAACCCTGTGCACGGATCTGAGTGGTGTTCAGGAAACAGAACTAAATTATCTTAAATCCGTTTTGCCTTGTGAAAATCTGCTGTATGATTGATTCTATAATCAGAAAGAAGAAAATAAAATCATTTCTATTTGTATTGAGTGGGAAAATGATTTGCCAGAAAGGGAAAACCACGGGTCAGACTTAAAGTTTGGTTCCATGTCAATCACATTGAGACACTTAATGGCCTTTTTGCA
The DNA here is from genome assembly GCF_003676395.1 of Aethalodelphis obliquidens. Classification (NCBI taxonomy): domain Eukaryota; kingdom Metazoa; phylum Chordata; class Mammalia; order Artiodactyla; family Delphinidae; genus Aethalodelphis; species Aethalodelphis obliquidens. Next base: position 21,504,218 of record NW_020837959.1, on the reverse strand, counting down.
CATGGTGAAGAAACTGCTTCTGTGTGGGTGACGACAAACAGAAATCTTGTTTTTGCTTGTTTGTGCTTGTGTGCCTGCGTGCATGTGTATGCGTTAATCTTGACTTGACTGAATTACAGATTAGACTAACTGAAGAAAGCACATTTAAAAACAGGGTTTTAATTTTAGTTTTATTGTAGTGAGCAGTATTTTTAATTTTCTTGAAAGGCACCCAAGAATAATTACCTTTGTGAACCAAAAATATACAAAACTGTACAGAATAAATAGTTCATAAAAATCTAGCTATACTTTCTTGTAAAATAAAGCTACGTTGTCCCAGTCTTGAGGCAACTTAAACTACTTACCCTTTATATGTTCCTTTTGCTACTAATTTATGGCAACTACCAGTTTACATCAATAAAAATAAAATAATATTTCCTATTTGTTTTACACCAGCAAATTCTTACTTGCCACAAGAAACATATTTCTACTGTGGTATTCAAATTTACAAAGGATTAATGCTATGAAAGAAACCAAACTTAATAGATGTACTAATCATATTTACAGTTGAATATCAGTAGCATTTTTAAAATATCCCAAGAATAAGAATTAAACTTTGAGCACAAATGACGTACCTTAATTCACAGCAGCATTAACAAGATTGTCCACACAAAATGTGCAGAAAAACCAAAAAGTTTTCTTATCCATTCCACCTGAACTGTTAATCATTTCCATTTTTAAATTCAGAAAGCATAGCAGGGGCATTTTTAATCATCAAAGGTTCAAAGTTTTGAGCCACTCATAGCCTATATAATTCAACCTTCCATTTTTTCTTTACTGTTACTATTTGTAATTTTAAAGTTCCAGTTCCTTTTGCCTTTATTGCAAGAAAACTAGGTGTATCTAAGAATTTACATTTTTGTGGTATATATACTGGTTTTATAAACAATATATTTCTTACATATTATAATTACATATATAGGTATACTTTTTAAACGACAAAATCCAATTCTATTTAATCCATGGATAATATAACTCAAGAAAATAAGGGTTGCTTAAATTTTGAACCCTTTTAGATGTGCAAGAGGACTTCTGTGAAACACTTTATGTATATGGGAAAATATTACTATAATCCTTGAATGATTTACATGCAAGGATTTATTTTATTGGGGATAGATAAAATTGCCTGAAGACAATGCAATGGCTTCTCCCAGTTATCCCTGAGTTTCTTTTTATTCTTTTTTCCCCATAGGATTACTGCTGTGCTTAAGTTCTGATTGATGATACACTCATATAAGGCACTTATTTACAAGGTCTAGACTTAAGACAGAATCACAGCATTTCTGCAAAAGCCTTCTAACTCTCTATGTTTGCTGCTCCAGGACTTCTAAGTAGTCAGGTTCAGCATGTAAGTTAGCTTTCAGCTCAAAATACTCATTTTTAGTCTGTTCCACTAATACCTTCCTCGGCCTTGAGTACATTAATGTCTCCATCAACTTTAACTCTTCATGGGCTCCTGGATAATGTACCTCCATATCAGGCTGAACTTGAGCAATGTTTTTCCTTAGGTATTCTGTGATTCCCAGTTGCTGAAGTTCTCTTTCTCTCTCTAAAATGTTCCTATATAACGAACTGGCATCCTGGAAGGATAAAAATTCAGTGGATTTGTCTGTGACTTTGTACTTCATATTTGATCCTGTGAGTGGGGAATGATTTTCTCGTTCTAAGAGACTTCTTTGGAGATGTTTTGCATCACTTCCCTCTTTCTCATTCCTTTCTTCTTCTTCTTCCAGATGCTTTGAGCCAAAGGATGGGCTTCTATAGATGTGAACCACAGGGCTCACCATGTGCTGCTCATAGAGTGATGCTGTGGGTCTCTCAGTAGTGTGGTGAGTTGTTTTATGGCCGTACATGCTATACTGGAGATGCACAGGACTGTTGTCTCTCATCTGTTCATCAGCTTGTTTCTTTTTGTATCTTCTCCTACGGTGGAGAACAAGAACCACTATCCCTGCAGCACAGAACACGATAGTTATGAATACAATCAGCAGTCCTAGTATTAAAACAGATAGTGGTACAGCATCGGTAAGTGATTTAAAAATAGTGTCCGCTGTAGTTGTGGCTGTAGGAGTATTGACCATTACGTAACTAGTCTGAGTTGGCAAGGATGGGTTATTGACCAAACCTGGGCAAAGAAGTTCACTGTTAAGTGCTCTCAATTCCTTTTTGTCTAGGTGCTCTGGAGAGGTGCAGAGTATTTCATCTGTCACTGTGTTCTTACTTAATTTTTGTATCCATTGCTGCAATCCAACCAGGTCACAGGAACAATCCCAGGGGTTGTCCTCAAGGTCAATCTGGGTCAGTAAATCAAGGTCATCCAAGATATTACTTACAGGTAGATGGGTAAATTGGTTTGTTTTAAGGTTTACCCTCATAAGAGGAACCCCTGAAAAAATATGTGGTGGTAAAACTTGCAGGAGGTTGTTGTTTAAATAGAGGACTTTAAGTTTAGGCATTGGGTTGAAGCTACCAGGTAATATTTCCTTAACGCCATTGTATTCAAGATATAAGTACTCAAGATTGTGGAGACCAAGGAACATACCTCCACTTAATTTAGTCAGATGGTTACCATTCAGATAGAGCTTTTGTAATCTTGTTAAATTCACAAACGATCCTTCTTCGAGAACCTCAATGCGATTGTTTCCCAAGTGAAGCATTTCCAAAGTGAAGTATTCCACTAGATCAGACTTCATTAAGGTATGAATAATATTCCCTGCCAGAATAAGCTTTCTAGGATTTTGCGGAGGAGGTTTTAGATCTGATAAGCTTTCAATATTGCGCTCTTGACAGTGTATTAGAAGTCCTGATGGGGAGAGTACTTTGCAGTTACAAGGAATAGGACAGTAGAGTCCTGGAAGTTGAGTGAATGGCTTTGTAATATAAGGTATTAAACCTGGTGCTTTGGTGGGTGGTTTTGAAAGAGACGTGGTCTTGGTTGACATGCCACCATCACTTATTGAAGATGTTACTGCCAGATGTAATGATCCTGAAGGATCCTCGTGTTCTTCAAACACTGGTGGAGTGGAGCAAATTGATTCCTTTTTCAGCCGGCTCAGTATGCTTCCTTTGAAAAATGGAGGGCTGTTGCACACAATATCACCAATTATAGACTGAGGGGGCATGTTTTCCAACCAAAGTTTTAGCTGTAATAAGTCACAATTGCAGGCCCATTTATTGTCCTCCAACTGGAGATCCAATATTCTGCCAATGTGTTCTAAAAAACCAACATAAGGCAATGTTTGCAACTGATTTCCACGAAGATCTAGATGGGTTAAAGGAACAAATCGAAATATGTTTGGAGGAAGACTCTCAATAGCATTGTCATTTAAAATTAACACTTTAAGTCTGTTGAGCTTGCTAAAGGCACTTGGTTCAATCACTGTAATAAAATTGTTATCTGCTTGTAGGAATTCCAGGTTTTCCAGTCCATGGAAAGTATCCTCTTTAAGAATTTCTAAAGAATTGTGATTGATGTGAAGTTGCTTAAGAAGGCCAAGGCCATTAAATGCACCAGTCTCAATATCTGCAATATTGTTAAATCCAAGGTGTATTGAGATAGCATTGGTAAGCCCAGAAAAGTCATTTGTGTGAAGCATTGTCAAACCATTATTTACTAAACTTAAGTGGAAAGGTCGTGATGGTGGCACGCTTATTTGGGATAACTTCTTGATACCTTTCTCTTCACAATTTATTAGCATCGTGCTGTCTTTTTCCTCACAATTGCAAAGAGAATCACAAGAACCTCTGGCTGAGGCAGAGGACATTGGTGATTGGGACTGTGATGATATACAGGCAAGGAGAGATGAATACAAGAGATGACTCCAAAGTTTCATGTTGTCCTGTGATGGATCTGATTCTGTAAGATAAAATGCAATAGCAATAGGCTTCAGTGGCCAGGAGCAGGGAGGAGATGAATCTGACATTTTTAAAATGATAGGTTTTCCTCTAAAAGGCAAAATATTATTATTCTGAATATATAAATACACTGCTGAGTCCACATTTTCTTTTACTTTTTACAAATATTATGACTGGCAGGTTTATTTTACTTTTAACTTGCATTGTGGTAAAAATCTAAAATTTAGGTCAGGGAGAATTTAAAATGTCAACTCAATTGTCTTCAAATCTACCAAATAATCTGCATTTTAATAGACATGAGGGGTGCTGGCTAAATGGACCATTGATACTTTGATATGATACAAAAATGTATACTTGAGAAGACCCTGGCTTTTTTTATTTTTTAGCTTAAACTAGATGAATCTAAGGCTGAAGGATTACAATAAAAGAGAAATATGTAGGTATTAGCCAGAAGCAGAGAAACCCGTAGGGAATTCAAAGATGATCGTTAGAAGGAATGTATGTTTGCATGCATTATACACTTCCTTTAGTTTTGTTTTTGAACTGGATGTCACAATATAACATCTAATAACTCTGTGTTTAACCTGCGTTGATTTTGGCTTAAGATACTTATTAATTCCATTATTTATTTAAAAACTTTGAGAAAAAATATGTCTCTATGTAGTAAAGTTGAACTTTATAAAAGATTTTGTTTTAACTATGTTGTCTAGGGCAGTTTGTATAAGCCTTGTAGTATCAGATATATATGCTTAAAGGCATCCATTCAAATTTCACTTCAGTCTCACTTTATATTGAATTTCTAGAGGTGGAATATTCACTGCTACTTTTAAATTCTACTATGGATAAGGTTAATATCATAAAAAATAAAGAAGAAAAATTGATCTTTAACACATATTTCAGGCTATTATAAAAGAACAAACAATGCCTCATATAAATTTCTAGCAAATGACTCCCTAATGAGGTCTTGAACCAGGTTTTAGGGCACTGAATGTCATCACATAGTTAAGCAGTTGATCTTTATTATAAGGCTTAATGTTGCAAACAATGAACTATAAAGCAAGCGTCACTATATTAAAATATTTGAGGATATCTCTAATTTAGGAAATAAAAAATGACAGTTCAAGATAACAATATCACATATTCCAACTCCTTAAAAATGTAATACCTGCACCTGACATAGCAATTAAAAAAAAAAATTCTAACTCTAAAATGACAGCAGTGGTGTGGTAAATACTTTGAAGTCTAATGGTATCTAATTTTATTCCCTTCTTTTAAATATTGCACTTTAAATTTATATAGACTAAATCGAAAGGTAAAGAAACACCACATCTTATAACTATTCGACTTTTGGAAATGATAATTGCTTTCATGTTTCTGGATGGAATGTGAACTTTGAATCTAATTAAAAATCACAATTAGATAATACATCCCAGAATCCAATCAATAATCCTGAAAATAAACTTTCACTCCGTGAAAATACATTGTCTTATTGAAAACATGTATAGTATGAAGTTTCTGAAAGGTAAAAGGCAACCAAAGACATCAAACAATAGAGTCCCTTTCTATATAAAGGGAAAGTTAGCAGGCTGAATGTTTCCATAGGGAAATAGTTTGATTTTAAACAACTCTGAGGGCTATGCTTAGAATCAAGCAGCTTGAAGTTGGAAGTCTTCATCTTGTGGATTAGCATCCACAAACACTGAAACTACTTTTCCATAGATTACCAAGAAAGAATACTATGCATTTCACCAGGCACAGTATCTTAAGAAAAGAGTAAATAACTTCCAGATGAGACTTTCTCCTCTTGTTATTTTTTTAAAATCTTATGTGCATTTTATGCTCTTCAAAATGTCCTAGGGAACAGTTTCTAGTCTTTTCAGAAATACACGCAAATGTGAAAAGTGGTTCTATATTGACAATCTGATACAGTGTTAAAGAGGTCAAAAAATCTCTATTTACATATTTGCAAGTCAGGAAAAAATAAAAGTGGTATACAAAATACAAAGAATCTTTTCATATTGTACTTGTATTTCAAATACAACAATGGTGTTTGGAAGTAATCTTCCCTTCAAAAAGCACAAATAATTCAGTTTCCCATAACAAACTGCATGCTGTAAAAGAAATAGTAGCATATTATTTTACTTGTTCTTCTCTACAGCCAGCTGTTGGACTAAATGTCTGCTGCTCACAGAAAACAGGCATCTGCTACAGCATTAGTTGTGCCAGTGAGCAAGAATGAAACTGGATATCCTTTAATGCAAAGTTATTTTTTTTTTCAAGAGGCAAACAGAAATTCAATCACTTTGGGATAATGCAAAAATATGTATAAGGAAAGCCTGGAAACATTCATCTTACCTGTAAAGCAAAGACTTCCTGACGTTATCTGTAATGCACAGCTGGAAGAGATGTTCAAAGTAAATTCAATTTCTTTATTAAAAAAGAAAACACCGACCACCACGTACTTTCTTCTCAAATATCACTTTTTGGCAAGTCCCATCGCTTTATAAAGTTAAAACCTCTGGTCAAACACAAAATGCTGAGCATTTCATTGAAAATATTTCAAGCAGAGTGCATACTAGATCATCCTGAAGCAGTTGTCCTTTTATTCCCCAATTAAAATTCACGGCATACTTCACAGCTATGCTGACTTTTTTTGCATATAGTTAACCATTTGCAAGCTGCCAAGTGCAGTAAATAAACAAGATGTGTAACAGAGCTGGGATTGATCACTCTTGCTTTCTTAGGCTGTAGATGCAAGCTGCAGCAATGTTCTCTTTCCTCCCTTTCTAGTCTTTCTTGTTAGTTCAGTTTGTTATTAGTCAGATTGCCAAGGGCTGGGAGGTAGGCGTAAATAGACTTCTTGGCTTTTGACTCAGCCTTTAAGCCCTTCCCCATCAGAGCGCTTTAATAGGCCAGTGTCATTTAACACAAGAGACAGCTCCACCTTGGGACTCAACTCCTCCTCTGGCAAATGGTTTTTCCTCTCCCTTTAAATACCAAATACAGTGCAAGTGAATTTTGATGCAAATAATTACATGTTTCTTTAAATGTTTAATAATATTGTGTTATACAGCAGGCTAAATAATACACTATATTAAATTCTCATCTAGCACAGTACTGTACTGTTTGCACATGTGTGCAGAAAAACTGCAAGTATGCTACCAATAGAATAGTTACTTCAGTTTTATTGTTTTTAACTGGTATTTATGGTTGAAATTGTGCACTAATTAAATCTTAAAATGTTAACATGAACTGCTTTCCTGAAACATTTGTATTCTTGTATTCACCATTTGAAAAAAAAAATCTTTAAAGCCTCATGTCTGAGACTCTAAGCTTTATACTTCTTTTCTTTCCCTACAGCCAACGTTCAACAATGAGATTAGAAATGAGGTTCTTTTTTCAGGCAGATAGTATTTATTTGGAATGGAAATATGATCAGTTAAAAATACCTTCAAGAATCTTCATTACACATGGTTGTCTCTAGTTGAAAACAGTCTATCACTTTCAAAAATATGAAATGATGTCTTTCCAGATAAAATGAAACAAGTTAAATGAATACGTAAAAATTAAAATAACCTGATTTTTATGGTACTAGCTTAGGGAGCATTTTTTTCCTAAAAAGATTATATTTAAAAAGTTACTTGTTTCTTCAACTCTTAAAAGTTTCTGAATCATCACTAATAAAACTCTCAACTGTCAGATTCGTTATTTCCCCAAATGCCTATGTTTTAAAACTCACTCCTCTTTACCTACATTCCAAGGGCCTGGACTTTTTCAGAGCCAAAATGAATATACTAGATGCTATCATTTATTCATTTTGAAACAGGCTATGTTTAGAAACACTCTTCCCTATAGGTTCTAGAGGTTACGTATATTATATTAGGTCTCATTTCAGAAAAAGTATTTTTTAAGAGGTTTTATGCAGCTTATATCATCGAAACAGGAAGATACAGATTAGGTTATTATTTAATGATTGTCTGCAGTTGTGCACTCAAATTCACAAAGTTTTCATATCCTTAATGTGGAATAGTTGTTTTAAAAGCTAAGGATTTTGAGGCAATTTCTAATATTCTCACTTTTCTTTATTTTACAGCTTCTCACTAAGTTCCTCATTTAATAGCACTGTGTGCTTTGATAGAATAGAGATTATAATACAGATGAGGGTGTGGAGAAAGAGAATAAAGATAAGGAATAAGATAATAAGGAGAATAAGAGAGAATAAAGGAAATGAATTACTTTTGGGCACAGTCTGCTGCTAACTGAGAGCCAAGTTAACTTAAATCAGTCTAATGATTTAGACAGGTGGTGACAAAACAGTTAGAATCAGTGAGAAAACAAGGAACTAGAATAATTTTTCTTCTAACACTGTAGACATAATTCTCCAAATGCATTCATTTAGGTTTTGGAGGCAAAATAACACGAGAAATGCTCTGGAAGTATAGTCTGTGGTGGAAAAGTTGTTCAAATAGCCATATGGGACAAATGGAAATAAATTCCTTATAAACTGATATATCTTCTCCAGCTTGAGGATGTGTTGATTTTATTCATAATATATACCTAGTATATATTTGCTGTTATTTTTCTTGAATCCTTTGCCTATATATAATATGTTATCTTTTTCATGCATAAATTACTGGTTAACTACACAATAGTCAGGGATAAAAGGAGTGACTAACAAGCCTTTGAAAAAATTCTCTACAATTTTCATAAGTTTTGGGTGGGAACATAAAGAAAGGTTAGGTGAAGAATTATTGTTTGAGAAACATTCTGTAACTTTTAACTTAATTCAAAGGAGTAATATTGATAGTGAATTACTTAGCATTACCTCAAAATTAATAGTAAAGTCCATAACAGCACATTTGAAATGATTATAGCTAAATCCACCCAGCTCTATGTTTTAACTACAGTTCCTCAGTTGTTTCACTAAGTCAATAATGCAGTCATTCTTTCCAAAATGCTCATGGCAGAATGTGTTAATTATTGTTGGACAACATTTATTTTAGCAACATTTTTAATTTCCAATGATTACCTGGAAAAATATTTTCCAGTGTAGCTTGCTCCAAGTTTTAATAATAAATATCTTAAGTGATCACAATGAATACTGAATTTTATTACTCTTTCCACATAATTTACCCCAGTGACTCTACATTGAAAAATACTAAAAAGTAATCTTTTAAAATCATATCTTCTAAGTTATGTTTTTTAGAATGTGCATCTTAAATAGCAAACGTGAAAATATTCTTGTCACATTGAAGAGTACCAAGCAGTCAAAAGAAATAAACGTATCTGTGTTAGTCTCCTTAGAGCAGCAGCATATGTAAGGCAGCACAGTACTTTCAATATCAGGACTTAGGAGAAGGCCTTTCCTTCCCTGCTTATCCAATGCGACACAGACCAGATGGAAGAATATTTTATAAAATTTATTGGACCAATACTTTATCTGGAACGAAGAGAATAAAAAAAAAGATTGTTCACTGGAAAGAGGGAAAAAAATTAACAGTGAAAGAAATTTATTAATTCTGTATAGGTCTAGTTCTACTTCAGAACACCTGCCCACCTTCTTCAGTGCCACATTTAAATGGTCAAGTGAAGATGTATAGCAGATTGATTCCAACTCAAGAAAATGGAAGGTTTGAAGAGAGAGGTCTTTGCACCATGTGCAATGTAGAATGAGACATATTTAAATACTCTGAAGGTAGAATGTATAAAACTTGATGACTCTTTGGGGATGATAATACTACAGATGGTCTTTCAATATTCGTTGGTGATTTCATTCTTTTAAGAAAGAATTTAAAGAAATAAGTCTAAATAAATGTCACTTTTTAAGTAAATACTTGTATCATTAATGTAAAAGAAAAATACAGCACACATACTTGAGAAACAGTTATTATTGTGGGCTCTGTCTGCTCTGTACTCTCAGGGAATTCCAGTGAAATTCATGATAATGCTATGAAGACTGACTATTACAAATATTTTCAAATAATGTCTAAATTTATAGATCTGTAGAGATCTTGTGCACTGGTTTTATAAACATTAATAAAGACATTTTGTTTTTTCTTATTTCGAAGTAAAAGTTTTCTTTAAACTAATAATGCGGTGAAGTCTACTTGAAAAAATAATTTGACTTATATACATAAATTCCATTCACAGAAAATAATAATAAAATAATATTGCCTATCTTTCACAACGCCATGCTATACAGTAACCTTTGAATTTGATTCCCAAATATTGAACTTAGGATTCTCTTTCATGTTTCACTGAAAGAGAAGCCCCAAACTCTTTACTATAATTACTTACTTTTTTGGTTCTGTTAGAGTCAGAACATAATCATTACGGATACCTTCACTTCTGACAATAACACGCAATTTAACTAAAGGAATGTGACTTTTTATGAGGAAGAATAGAAGATATTCTCACCTTTCACCAAAAACCTCTTGGTATATGAGGACATTTGCACACATTCATCAAGAATAATGTCATCTCAGTGAAAAGTCTATGTATCTTAGAAAAATTTATATGATTGATATATTTTATAAAGTGACACATGAATGGATATTTAGGAAACTTGCCTTTTGCATTGAACATTTAATAAAAAGTTTAACTTGTTACTTAAATCTTAAGTTTCCTTCATGCTCAATTTGATCTAAGAACAAAAGTATAAAACTAATAATGGAATTGCCTTATTCTATGAGAGGTCTTACCATAAAACTTCCTGTTTTGCTTTGAAATCTGCTGACACAAAGGAACTCTTAGATGCCATTGCTTAACCTGGCAAAACTGAAAACAAAACGAAAAATTTCTCCTGGAAGCTTGGACTGTAAGTTGTCTTGTCTTCATAACAACAACAACAACAAAAAATCCCCTACTTCAAATGGATGACTAAGAAGACTTTTTTCTAAAAAAAAAAAGAAAACAAAGTTGCAAAAAAACAACTAAAAAATGTTTATGGATGTTTCCATGATGAATAATGAGCAGTGTTCAAGAGAAACAGGTCCAGTGGAATAATGGTAGACTGTGGATTATATTGATTGTAAAGACTCATTGAGGGAAGGCTAGTGTCTACTTCATATTTTTTTTCCAAGACATAGTTATAAGTAGTTATTCAAGTTCAATAGTTTCTTTGTACGTTCTCATTATCATGTAATTTTAGGACATTTACTTACTTTTTCTCAGGAACATACAGAGTTTTAATTTTTAATTTTTGTCCACATTACAAAACCTAATGATGAAAATAAAAAATAAAAATATTGATCCCCATGGATCTTTCCAAATGTTGTCATATGGCAGATATTATAACACAATCTGTGTGACTATATTACTTTGTATTCAGATGATTAACAGTAATGGTAGGTAAATACCACTGAATCAAATATGCAAGATAGGCTTCCTGGACCACCTACAGGGGATTTTAAATTTCTGGATGTCTTCCTATTGCCAATCACAGTTCGGACCTCACTGCCTCTCCCTATCACATATTGCTGTGTCACTGAAGGATGCAAACTTACTTTAATAGTTTTAATCTTGTAATTGTGATATTCAACCATTTTTTATAAAATATGTCAGTTTCATTTTGTTCAACATACTATTTCAATAAGATAAAGCTGTAAATATCATGAGCTTGAATATAATGTATATAGAGAGAGAAATAAATTTCTTTGTTACAACTGGATCTATGTTCTGTAAAGAAAGAAAATAATTGGCAAGGTACACATGTTTGTTGAGAAATATATGTACATAGTTCAACAGATGATTCAGTATTTTTTAATTTTGCGTTTTTAATTTGATAATGGTAGAGTTAATATAATAAGACATTTACTGAACTATTAATGTCATCACTGGAGTATTAATATTAACCAAGAAAGTGAATGAATTATCCTTGACAGAATCCACTGAATAATGTTGACTTCTTTTGTTAACAGAAATCTTGCCAAAAAACTCCAAACAAAATAAGAAATATTACATTTCGATATATAATATTTTAAAAAGTGTTACATAACTTAGAGAATAAACTTTTGAGTTGTAAATAATTCACTCAGATACCCAGGGAAAGATAGTCCTTCAGAATCAATCTATGTTCAACATGCCAAAAACGCATTTATAACTTACGTACACACCTACATGAAGATAAATGTAGATTTTTTGTTAATATAATTATCTTTTTGATGCTTTTATTGTATACATTTTACTTTATTAATATCTAATATATCTTCTGGAATAATTGAGATTTTCTTATGACATATTTTGAAAGTATATATATTCTAGGTATATATATTCTACATAACATTACTATGTATATTGTAGGTTCAAGAAAATATGTCCAGTATTATTTATAATTTTCATGTTCCCCTATATTGAAATAGTACATAAATTATTATGATATATGATAAATAACAAATACCAATAAAATATTAACACTAATAAATTCTATAAAAATTAAGACCTAATAATCAGGCAACCATAATAAGTTATACTTGTTTAAATTGACAGACATCCTTTGTTGTTTTTTTGGGAGGGAAAGGACAGAGGGAACAAGTTAGTTTTTGATATATCATACCAGATTTTCTGGGGAAATAAAAAATAAAATCTAACCCTCATAAAACACTCTTTTGAACTAAGAAGGACTTTCAATTCCTTTAGCCTCAAATAGTATTAAATTTAAAGTCACATGACTACAGTAAAACAAATACTCCTTGAAATATTTTGTAGCCTTTTCTTTGGCTAATTATAATCAGAGGCATTTCTAAAAAGTGGTTTTATTTGTAACTGCAACCTACTAAAACTTAGCAAACACTGATTTTTAGAAATTTCACAGCTTTAAACAATTATTTAGCCTTAAAACAATTTTTAAAGCACAGCTTCTCCAGCTTAAGAACCGAAGCAATTCAAAATAGCACTTACCTGCTCTTCCTTCCTATACATAGAAACACGCTTTCAACAAAAAATTACAAATCTTTGAAACTAGTAGAAATCCTCGATTTGGTAGGGGGGGAGGAAAAATGAAAATAAGAATTTTTCAGTCTAAAACCAACCTTGAATATTTGTATGATATTGATAAGAATTAAGAGAATCATTCCTAACAACTCCCTTGGTTTAAAGCTTTTATTCTCTTTCAGCACCCTCTAGTGGGTATTTATAAAAATTCTTGACAACTGAAAAAAGTGGCAAGCATGCTAACTTGTCCAAATTTTACTCTATAAACATGTAGTTTTTTTTAAAAAACTTAGTTGTTTAATATTAATAATAATAAGTAATATTTTATACAACTGTGAGCACTCCCCATGTTTTTAACTACTATGATAACTCTATACATAATAACAAAGCTATTCTTAGAACAAAGCTATTCCACAATTACTATTACAGTGGGAAATTGGAGCACGAATGTAATATATATAATGTTACAGAACTGGTAAGGGCAAAAATCTAGATTTTAACCTATCCAGTTCACTCTGACTTCAGAAATCGTTTATTCAGCAGATAACATTGCCACTCAGGACAAATATTTTAATGAGTTAACATAATTTATAATAAGATCAGGTGTTAGTCCTCTACATAAGAAGAACAAATTTAAAAAGAACACTTCTGTTTGTCCTTTTGAATAAAAAAATTGCTTTCTAAAACATTTCATTCAATGTGTAAACTTTACAGACAACTGTGGGCAAATCATTGCATCGGTTGAAAACACAAAGATGAATTATTTATATTTATACATGCATATATGTATATATGGTTAGTACATATTTAGATGTATCTGAAAGACTGTATAAGAGTGATGAGATGTGTGTATAAATAGCAGTTTCCACATGATACTACAGTATGCTAACCATCTATATTTTCTTGTCCTTCTATCTCTATGTCAAAGAGAACTAAGACTGGCTATAAGACTGGCATCAAAACGAAATCAGTTTATATCAGGTCTACATTTCTTACTCTAGGTATGCCTGAGGGAAGAGCCTTTTGTGCAATACACAATCAGAAGGCCTTTGGATCAGATTCATGTTACATGTTCTACATCTCAGGAGCTCTGTACTCTCCCTGACCTACAGTGGACCCCACATATTTTATAAGATTCCCCAAGTAGATATATAATCTTCCCTTTAAAATATTCATCTCTCCCTCCAACCCCACCCCAGCCTATAATAGATACAAGTGTATCTTAGTAATTGAAGGGGTGGATAAGTGCTAATGATGTCAGTGGGCATCCAACAGACCGGTGGATTTTCTGAAGAACAAATGCAAGCAGGAGTGAGATTTGAGGAAACAAGTCCACCAGGTACAAGGTGCTGAGGTGCTGTATGTCTCTAATCACCTAGTTCTTCAACAAATGTAATAATTAATATAACACTGCTTCTCATCCTCCTAAGGATTTAATTTTGCTGTTCTGTTGTTTGTTAAAGTCCTAAGATATTAAAATCCATATTTTTCTTGGTAGCTCAGTGTCATCTTTGTGAATATTAGTTATTTTACTCTGCCCTAAAATGGTAAATAAACCACCTGAATTATGATGGTTATGTCGTTATTCTTTCACTAAATAACATTAGTGAAAGAATAATGACATTCATATTATAACATATTGTGGACCATTGTGATTTCACAGAATCACAAGAATGTGATTATTCTTGTGATAATTATGTCATTATTCTTTCATTAAATGACCTTAAACCTCAGCAAAACCTTGCCCACACTATCAACTTTTACTGACTGCTCTCAGGGAACTCACTTCTTTCATCTCCCTTTAAAACAAATAAACAAGCTTTTTAAATGTACGTACAATTTGAGAAAATAAGTTTACAATGGTATGACATGTAACTTAAATGTGATATTTAGCTTAATCTTGTATTGAGGTCATTTAAAAAATTTTTAATTTCTTATGTTTGTACCTCTTCTAGATAGATAAAGCAGTTTTACAGCTGAGGAACTTACAAAGATTTATGGGAAAAAAAATTCATTATCACAACAATAACATAAATTCAGAATACTTACATAACTTTGATAAATGTTAGATAACATACTTGTATATAGAAAAATTTTGAACCTCACAGTCTTAAAGTTCATAAAAGAACTGATTTAAATGTGAAAGAGTTGTAGAGATTACTTAACTCACAATAATATTTTAGGTGCAGTTAAATTTCAGGAAAATTGTGGAAAGAATTGTTCAAATTTATCTTACAGCTTAGTAAAAGAGTTAGGTTTGACAGGTCCTTTGATCTCAGGGTTTATGTTTTTGTTGCATGTACATACACACTCAACATATATGTATATATTCTTAATTCACTATTATGTAAATTGTGGTTAGTTACTTTTTCTTGGAATTCCAAAATTAGTAGTACTGCCACAACAATTTTTATGAACACACTTAAATATTTAGAAAGTTTCATGGCTGATATTCAGAGTGTTTCCTGCTGGTGTTATATTTATTAAGGCTGATTTGATAGATCTTTTTGCAGACTGGTATATAAAATAGCACATTGACCCTTGAACAACATGTGGGTTCTGGGTGCCAAACCATGCTGTAGAAAATCCAATATAACTTTACAGCCAACCCTCTCTACCTGTGGTTCCACATCCACAAAATCAAGCAACGTAAAGGACCTTCAAGATGACGGAGGAGTAAGACGTGGAGATCACCTTCTTCCCCACAAATACATCAAAAATACATCTACGTGTGGAACAACTCCTACAGAACACTTACTGAACACTGGCAGAAGACCTCAGACTTCCCAAAAGGCAAGAAAATCCCCATGTACCTGGGTAGAGCAAAAGAAAAAAGAAAAAACAGAGACAAAAGAATAGGGATGGGACCTGCACCTGTGGGAGGGAGCCGTGAAGGAGGAAAGGTTTCCATGCACAGGAAGCCCCTTCACTGGTGGAGATAGGTCTGTGGAGAGGGGAAGCTTCTGAGCCGCAGAGGAGAGCACAGCAACAGGGGTGTGGAGAGCAAAGTGGAGAGATTCCCACACAGAGGATCAGTGCCGACCGGCACTCACCAGCGTGAGAGGCTTCTCTGCTCACCCGCCAGGGCGGGTGGGGGCTGGGAACTGAAGCTCGGGCTTCAGAGATCAGATCCCAGGGAGAGGACTGGGGTTGGCTGCGTGAACACAGCCTGAGGGGGCTAGTGCATCACAGCTAGCCAGGAGGGAGTCTGGGAAAATATCTGGACCCGCCTAAGAGGCAAGAGACCATTGTTTCAGGGTGCGCAAGGAGAGATGATTCAGAGCACTGCTTAAACGAGCTCCAAAGATGGATGCAAGCCACAGCTATCAGCACGGACAACAGAGACGTGCATGAAACGCTAATGCCACTGCTGCAGCCACCAAGAAGCCTGTGTGTGAGCACAGGTCACTATCCACACCTCCCCTCCCGGGAGTCTGTGCAGCCCGCCACTGCCAGTGTCCCGTGATCCAGGGACAACTTCCCCAGGAGAACACACAGTGAACTTCAGGCTGCTACAATGTCACGCTGGCCTCTGTTGCCTCAGGTTTGCCCCATATTCCCTACCCCTCCCTCCCCCAAGCCTGAGTGAGCCAGAGCCCCAGAATCAGCCGCTCCTTTAACTCCTTCCTGTCTGGGTGAAGGACAGACATCCTCAGGTGACCTACATGCAGAGGTGGGGCCAAATCCAAAGCTGAACCCCGGGAGCTGTGAGAACAAAGAAGAGAAAGGGAAATCTCTCCCAGCAGCCTCAGAAGCAGTGTATTAAATCTCCACCATCAACTTGATGTACCCTGCATCTGTGGAAGACCTAAATGTAGGGCCAGACACTATCAAACTCTTAGAGGAAAACATAGGCAGAACACTCTATGACATAAATCACAGCAAGATCCTTTTTGACCCACCTCCTAGAGTAATGGAAATAAAAACAAAAATAAACAAATGGGACCTAATGAAACTTCAAAGCTTTTGCACAGCAAAGGAAACCATAAACAGGACCAAAAGACAACCCTCAGAATGGGAGAAAATATTTGCAAATGAAGCAACTGACAAAGGATTAATTTCCAAAATTTACAAGCAGCTCATGCAGCTCAATAACAAAATAACAACCCAATCCCAGAATGGACAGAGGACCTAAATAGACATTTCTCCAAAGAGGATATACAGATTGCCAACAAACACATGAAAGGATGCTCAACATCACTAATCATTAGATAATCATTAGATAAATGCAAATCAAAACTACAACGGAGTATCACCTCACACCAGTCAGAATGGCCATCATTTAAAAATCTAGAAACAATAAATGCTGGAGAGGGTTTGGAGAAAAGGGAACTCTCTTGCACTGTTGGTGGGACTGTAAATTGATACAGCCACAATGGAGAACAGTATGGATATTCCTTAAAAGACTAAAAATAGAAATGCCATATGACCCAGCAATCCTACTACTGGGCATGTACCCTGAGAAAACCATAATTCAAAAAGAGTCATGTACCACAATGTTCATTGCAGCACTATTTACAATAGCCAGGACATGGAAGCAACCTAAGTGACCATCGACAGATAAATGGATAAAGAAGATGTGGCACATATATACAATGGAATATTACTCAGCCATACAAAGAAACAAAATTGAATTATTTGTAGTGAGGTGGATGGACCTAGAATCTGTCATACAGAGTGAAGTAAGTCAGAAAGAGAAAAACAAATACCATATGCTAACACATATATATGGAATCTAAAAAAAAAAAAAGTTCTGAAGAACCTAAGGGCAGGACAGGATTAAAGACTCAGACATAGAGAATGGACTTGAGGACACGGGGATGGGGAAGGGCAAGCTGGGATGAAGTGAGAGTGTAGCATGGACTTATATATACACTACCAAATGTAGAATAGATAGCTAGTGGGAAGCAGTCGTATAGCACAGGGAGATCAGCTCAGTGGTTTGTGACCACTTAGAGGGTTGGGATTGGGAGGGTGGGAGGGAGATGCAAGAGGGAGGAGATACGGGGATATATGTATATGTGTAGCTGATTCACTTTGTTATAAAGCAGAAACTAACACACCATTGTAAAACAATTATACTCCAATAAAGATGTTAAAATAAAAATCAACCAATGTCCTCTCCTGTGGTACTGTAGTACATATTTATTGGAAAAAAAAAAAAAACACATATAAGTTGACCTGTGCGTTTCAAACTTATGTTGTTCAAGGGCCAACTGTATAAGAACAGCTATGTTAAAGGGTAGCATTAAATGATAACAGTTTATCCTCGCTAGTCACCAGTTCTGTATTTTTGAATTCATTTGCCACATAATGTTTATCTGTAACCCCAACATCAATACTCACTGCACTTTACTGACATGTACATGCTCAGAGAGGTAGAAAATTTGAATTGCCAGCTGTGCACGTTCTTAGCTGAAGTAAGAGGAATTGATACTCTGCCTTTTTCTTTGAGCACTCATAGTGTAAAAGAGTGTCCCGTTCAGAGTACATTTAGTGCCACATTTTTTGCATTTTTGCACTCTTTGCTGTTGATTTTGCTGATTAAATTGGTCCCCAACATAGTGCTATTTGCTATTCCTAAGCACAAGAAGGTTGTGATGTGTTTATGGAGAAAATATTTAGCAAAGCTTCATTCAGAGATGAATTGTAACGAGGCTGACCATGAGTTCAATGTTAATGAGTCAACAGTATATAGTAATGAAGGGTCTTTAAACTAAAACACACATAAGAATGGTTAGGGATTGATCAATTGTTGAAATAATTGTGACCAGAGGCTGACAGTTACCTAGCCCTGTATTCCTCTTGGGAGCAATGATTCAGTATTCATTAATTCAGTATTTGTGGTGACTTTATGAGACAGAAATACTGTGAACTGTGAATCACAAGAATTCACAATATGTTATAATATGAATGTACTCGTTCAATTAAATTTTCATGGAATGTTACAAATACCATTCATGCACAGGCTTGCTCTTTCTGCATAGCTTGTTTGATAAATGGGGATTTAAGATTTTAAAATCTTAGAAAATATGTTGAGAGCTGGAATTAGACTGATATAATTGTGGTTTATTCATTAGAAATTTTTAAGAAAAATAAAACACCATGAAACACATAATTGGTTTTATGAGCTATTATTTATTGAGACTCTAAGTCATGAACACGTATAGTCTAGAAGTATCTCTGGAGTCAGCAAGGGGGCCAAGGAGTTATTCAGGTGCTTCAGCCAATGGTTGAAAAGTTGAGGTAGCTCAGGAGGTATGTGGGACTCTCACACTGCCCAGAGCAGCCCAGTATGGGGTATGTTGGAGCAATGATGGGCATTTGGCACTGCCTGAAGCATGTCAGAGACACAGGCTGCTGGGTTTAGACCATGTGGGAAGGACAAGTACTTAGGGCATGTCTCCTGCAACAACTCTTGAGCAGTGGACTCATCTGTCCCTTGGCTATACCGTTAGCCCTCTTGCTGGAAGGCACGACGACCAAATTAACACGGAATTTGTCAAAGTGTTTGATTTGATTCATTATTTCAAATACTAATTAAGAAAAGGTCATATTCTTATTAATAAGTATTGCATCCTAAACACATTTTAAAAATTAAAAAAATAGGAAATTATTGGAACATATAATGGACTTTGAACAGTTAGTGGGTCTAGCTCTGTGATAAAAGACCTTGGCTTCTTCTGAAGGACACTATTCTTACTAACGTCAGAGTGAACACAAATGGATTTGAATTTCAGTTTGGTATCATGGGGTTCCAGCTCACAATCTGGACTTCCAGACTGTGAGTTTCCATTGCTGACTACTTGCTTTGTGGACTTCAAGCTCCAGCATTGGATGCAGAGAAAACAGCCTTACAGCAACTGCTTAACCAGCTCCCACAATTGTGTAGGATCACTTTCCTTTAACAAATCTATCAGTCCATATTTCGCAGAATTCTCTGGTTGAATCCTGGCTGATACACTTGATAAGACATTGGATGGTCTATAGATTGTAGGCTTTTATATATATATATATATACATATATTTTTTTTAGATTCCATATATATGGGTTAGCATATGGTATTTGTTTTTCTCTTTCTGACTTACTTCACTCTGTATGACAGACTCCAGGCCCATCCACCTCACTACAAACAACTCACTTTCATTTCTTTTTATGGCTGAGTATTATTCCATTGTATATATGTGCCACATCTTCTTAATCCATTCATCTGTCAGTGGACACTTAGGTTGCTTCCATGTCCTGGCTATTGTAAATAGAGCTGCAACAAACATTGTGGTACATGACTCTTTTTGGATTACGGTTTTCTCAGGGTATATGCCCAGTAGTGGGATTGCTGGGTCATATGGCAGTTTTATTTTTAGTTTTTCATGAAACCTCCATACTGTTCTCCATAGTGGCTGTATCAGTCTACATTCCCACCAACAGTGCAAGAGTGTTCCCTTTTCTCCACACCCTCTCCAGCATTTATTGTTTGTAGATTGTTTGATGATGGCCATTCGGACCGATGTGACATGATATCTCATTGTAGTTTTGATTTGCGTTTCTCTAATGATTAATGATGTTGAGCATTCTTTCATGTATTTGTTGGCAATCTGTATATCTTCTTTGGAGAAATGTCAATTTAGGTCTTCTGCCCATTTTTGGATTGGGTTGTTTGTGTTTTCGATATTGAGCTGCATGAGATGCTTGTATATTTTGGAGATCAAACCTTTGTCAGTTGCTTCATTTGCAAATATTTTCTCCCATTCTGAGGGCTGTCTTTTCATCTTGTTTATGGTTTCCTTTGCTGTGCAAAAACTTTTAAGTTTCATTAGGTCCCATTTGATTTTCTTTTTATTTCCATTTTTCTAGGAAGTGAGTCAAAAAGGATCTTGCTGTGATTTATGTCATAGAGTGTTCTGCCTATGTTTTTCTCTAAGAGTTTTATAGTGTGTGGCCTTACATTTAGGTCTTTAATCCATTTTGAGTTTATTTTTGTGTATGCTGTTAGGGAGAGTTCTAATTTCATTCCTTTACATGTAGCTGTCCAGTTTTCCCAGCACCAAGTATTGAAGAGGCTGTCTTTTCTCCATTGTATATTCTTGCCTCCTTTATCAAAGATGAGGTGACCATATGTGCGTGGGTTTATCTCTGGGCTTTCTATCCTGTTCCATTGATCTGTATTTCTGTTTTTGTGCCAGTACCATACTGACTTGATTACTGTAGCTATGTAGTATAGTTGAAGTCATGGAGCCTGATTCCTCCAGCACCGTTTTTCTTTCTCAAGATTGCTTTGGCTATTTGGGGTCCTTTGTGTTTCCATACACATTGTGAATTTTTTTGTTCTAGTTCTGTGAAAAATACCATTGGTAGTTTGATACAGATTGCATTGAATCTGTAGATTGCTTTGGGTACTATAGCCATTTTCACAATGTTGATTCTTCCAATCCAAGAACATGGTATATCTCTCCATCTACTTGTATCATCTTTAATTTCTTTCATCAGTGTCTTATAATTTTCTGCATACAGGTCTTTTGTCTCCATGGGTAAGTTTATTAATAGATATTTTACTCTTTTAGTTGCAGTGGTAAATGGAAGTGTTTCCTTAATTTCACTTTCAGATTCTGCATCATTAGTGTATAGGCATGCAAGAGATTTCTGGGCATTAATTTGTATCCTGCAACTTTATCAAATTCATTGATTAGCTCTAGTAGTTTTCTGGAAGCATCCTTAGGATTCTCTATGTATGGTATCATGTCATCTGCAGACAATGACAGTTTTACTTCTCTTTTCTGATTTGGATTCTTTTTATTTCTTTTTCTGCTCTGATTGCTGTGGCTAAAACTTCCAAAACTATGTTGAATAAGAGTGGTAAGAGTGGGCAACCTTGTCTTGTTCCTGATCTTAGTAGAAATGGTTTCAGTTTTTCACCATTGAGGACGATGTTGCCTGTGGGTTTGTCATATATGGCCTTTATTATGTTGAGGAAAGTTCCCTCTAGGCCTACTTTCTGGACGGTTTTTATCATAAATGAGTGTTGAATTTTGTCAAAAGATTTCTCTGAATCTATTGAGATGATCATATGGTTTTTCTCCTTCAATTTGTTAATAAAGTGTATCACATTAGTTGATTTACATATACTGAAGAATCCTTGTGTTCCTGGGATAAACCCCACTTAATCATGGTGTATGATCCTTTTAATGTGCTGTTGGATTCTGTTTGCTAGTATTTTGTTGAGGATTTTTGCATCTATGTTCATCAGTGATATTGGCCTGTAGTTTTCTTTCTTTGTGACATCCTTGTCTGGTTTCAGTATCAGGATGATGGTGGCCTTGTAGAATGAGTTTGGGAGTGTTCCTCCTTCTGCTATACTTTGGTAGAGTTTTAGCAGGATAGGTGTTAGCTCTTCCCTAAATGTTTGATAGAATTTGCCTGTGAAGCCATCTAGTCCTGGGCTTTTTTTTGTTGGAAGATTTTTAATCACAGTTTCAATTTCAGTTCTTGTGATTGTTCTGTTCATATTTTCTATTTCTTCCTGGTTCAGTCTCAGAAGGTTGTGCATTTCTAAAAATTTGTCCATTTCCTCCAGGTTGTCCATTTTATTGGCATATAGTTGCTTGTTAATCTCCCATGATCCTTTGTATTTCTGCATTGTCAGTTGTTACTTCTCCTTTTTCATTTCTAATTCTATTGATTTGAGATTTCTCCCTTTTTTTCTTGATGAGTCTGGCTAATGGTTTATCAATTTTGTTTATCTTCTCAAAGAACCAGCTTTTAGTTTTATTGATCTTTGCTCTTGTTTCCTTTATTTCTTCTTCATTTATTTCTGATCTGATCTTTATGATTTCTTTCCTTCTGCTACCTTTGGAGTTTTTTTGTTCTTCTTTCTCTAATTGCTTTAGGTGTAAGGTTAGGTTGTTTATTTGAGATGTTTCTTGTTTTTTTAAGGTAGGATTGTATAGCTATAAACTTCCCTCTTAGAACTGCTTTTGCTGCATCCCATAGGTTTTGGGTCGTCATGTTTTCATTGTCATTTGTTTCCAGGTACTTTTTGATTTCCTCAGTGATCTCTTGGTTATTAAGTAGTGTATTGTTTAGCCTCCATGTGTTTGTATTTTTTACAGATCTTTTCCTGTAATTGATATCTAGTCTCATAGCATTGTGGTCAGAGAAGATACTCGATATTATTTCAATTTTCTTAAATTTACCAATGCTTGATTTGGGACCCAAGATATGATCTATCCTGGAGAATGTTCCATGAGCACTTGAGAAGAAAGTGTATTTTGTTGTTTTTGTATGGAATGTCCTATAATTATCAATTAAGTCCATCTTGTTTAATGTATCATTTAAAGCTTGTGTTTCCTTATTTATTTTCATTTCGGATGATCTCTCCATTGGTGAGAGTGGAGTGTTAAAGTCCCCTAATATGATTGTGTTACTGTCAATATCCCCTTTTATGGCTGTTAGTATTTGCCTTATGTATTGAGGTGCTCCTATGTTGGGTGCATATATATTTATAATTGTTATATTTTTTTCTTGGATTGATCCCTTCATCCTTAGGTAGTGTCCTTCTTTTTCTCTTATAATAGTCTTTGTTTTAAAATCCGTTTTGTCTGATATGAGAATTGCTACTGCAGCTTTCTTTGGGTTTCCATTTGCATGAAATATCTTTTTCCATCCCCTCACTTTCAGTCTGTTTGTGTCCCTAGGTCTGAAGTTGGTCTCTTGTAGACAGCATATATACAGATCTTGTTTTTGTATCCATTCATCCAGTCTATGTCTTTTGCTTGGAGCATTTAATCCATTTACATTTAAGGTAAATTTCGATATGTATGTTCCTATTACCATTTTCTTATTTGTTTTTGGTTTGTTTTTGTAAGTCTTTTCCTTCTCTTGTGTTTCCTGCCTAGAGAAGTTCCTTTAGCATTTGTTGTAAAGCTGGTTTGGTGGTGCTGAATTCTCTTAGCTTTTGCTTGTCTGTAAAGGTTTTAATTTCTTCTTCAAAGCTGAATGAGATCCTTGCTGTGTAGAGTACTCTTTGTTATAGGTTTTTGCCTGACATCACTTTAAATACGTCCTGTCTCTCCCTCTGGCTTGCAGAGTTTTTGCTGAAAGATCAGCTGTTAACCTTATGGGGATTCCCTTGTATGTTATTTGTTGTTTTTCCCTTGCTGCTTTTAATATTTTTTCTTTGTATTTAATTTTTGATAGTTTGATTAATGTGTCTTGGCATGTTTCTCCTTGGATTTTTCCTATATGGGACTCTCTGTGCTTCCTGTAGTTGATTAATTATTTCCTTTCCCACATTAGGGAAGTTTTCAACTATAATCTCTTCAAATACTTTCTCAGTCCCTTTCTTTTTTTCTTCTTCTTCTGGGACCCCTATAATTCAAATGTTTGTGCTTTTAATATTGTCCCAGAATTCTCTGAGACTCTCTTCAATTCTATTCATCCTTTTCTCTTTATTCTGCTCTGCAGTAGTTATTTCCACTATTTTACTTACAGGTCACTTATCCATTCTTCTGCCTCAGTTTTTCTGCTATTGATCCCTTCTAGAGAATTTTTAATTTCATTTATTGTGTTGTTCGTCACTGTTTGTTTGCTCTTTAGTTCTTCTAGGTCCTTGTTAAACGTTTCTTGTATTTTCTCCATTCTATTTCCAAGATTTTGGATCATCTCTACTATCATTATTCTGAATTCTTTCTCAGGTAGACTGCCTATTTCCTCTTCATTTGTTAGGTCTGGTGGGTTTTTGCCTTGCTCCTTCATCTTCTGTGTGTTTCTCTGACTTTTCATTTTGCTTAACTTACTGTGTTTGGGGTCTCCTTTTTGCAGGCTGCAGGTTCGTTGTTCCCGTTGTTTTTGGTTTCTGCCCCCAGTGGCTAAGGTTGGTTCAGTGGGTTGTTTAGGCTTCCTGGTGGAGGGGACTAGTGCCTGTGTTCTTGTGGATCAGGATAGATTTTGTCATTCTGGTGGGCACATCCACGTCTGGTGGTGAGTTTGGGGGTGTCTGTGACCTTATTATGATTTAGGCAGCCTCTCTGCTAATGGGTGGGCTTGTGTTCCTGTCTTTCTAGTTAGTTGGCATAAGGTGTCTAGCACTGTAGCTTGCTGGTCGTTGAGTGAAGCTGGGTCTTGGCGTTGAGGTGGAGATCCCTGGGAGATTTTCACCATTTGATATTACATGGAGCTGGGAGGTCTCTGGTGGACCAATGTCCTGAACTTGGCTCTCCTACCTCAGAGGCACAGCCCTGATACCTGGCTGGAGCACCAAGAGCCTGTCATTCACACGGCTCAGAATAAAAGGGAGAAAAAAAAGAAAGAATGAATGAAAAAGTTGAAATAAAATGAAACTAAATAAAATAGTTATTAAAATAAAAAATAATTATTAAAAAAATTTTAAATGTAATAAAAAAAAAAGAAAGAAGAAAGCAGCCAAACCAAAAAACAAATCCACCAGTGATAACAAGGGCTGAAAACTATATGAAAAAAAAGAAAAACCAGAAAAAGGACAGACAGAACCCTAGGCCAAATGGTAAAAGCAAAGCTATACAGACAAAGTCACACACAGAAGCATACACATACACACTCACAAAAGAGGAAAAGGGGGGGGGAAAAAAATATATATATATATATATATATATCATTGCTCCCAAAGTCCACCTCCTCAATTTGGGATGATTCGTTGGCTATTCAGGTCTTCCACCGATGCAGGGTACATCAAGTTGTTGGTGGAGATTTAATCCGCTGCTCCTGAGGCTGCTGGGAGAGATTTCCCTTTCTCTTCTTTGTTCGCACAGCTCCTGGGTTTCAGCTTTGGATTTGGCCCCGCCTCTGTGTGTAAGTTGCTTGAGGGCGTCTGTTCTTCACTCAGACAGGAAGGGGTTAAAGGAGCAGCTGCTGCGGGGGCTCTGGCTCACTCAGGCAAGGGGGGGAGGGAGGGGAACGGAATGCAGCAAAAGTGGGCGGAGGCAGAGGCCATCGTGACGTTGCACCAGCTTGAGGCCCGCCGTGCGTTCTCCCGGGGAAGTTGTACCTGGATCATGGGACCCTGGCTGTGGTAGGCTGCACAGACTCCCGGGAGGGGAGGTGTGGACAGTGACCTGTGCTTGCACACAGGCTTCTTGGTGGCGGCAGCAGCAACCTTAGCGCTTCATGCCCGTCTCTGGGGTCCGCGCTGATAGCCACGGCCTGCGCCAGTCTCTGGAGCTCCTTTAAACAGCGCTCTTAATCCCCTCTCCTCGTGCACCAGGAAACAAAGAGGCAAGAAAAAGTCTCTTGCCTCTTCGGCAGCTCCAGACATTTTCCCGGAGTCCCTCCCGGCTAGCCGTGCCGCACTATCCCCCTTCAGGCTGTATTTACACCGCCAACCCCATTCCTCTCCCTGCGCTCCCACCGAAGCCCGAGCCTCAGCTCCCTAGCCCCGCCCGCCCCGGCGGGTGAGCAGACAAGCCTCTCGGACTGGTGAGTACTGGTCGGCACCGACCCTCTGTGCGGGAATCTCTCCGCTTTGCCCTCCGCCCCGCTGTTGCTGCGCTCTCCTCCGCGGATCCGAAGCTTTCCCCCTCCCCTACCCACAGTCTCTGCCCGAGAAGGGGTTCTAGTTTGTGGAAACCTTTCCTCCTTCATGGCTCCCTCCCACTGGTGCAGGTCCCGCCCCTATCCTTTTGTCTCTGTTTATTCTTTTTTCTTTTGCCCTACCCAGGTACGTGGGGGAGTTTCTTGCCTTTTGGGAGGTCTGAGGTCTTCTGCCAGCGTTTAGTAGGTGTTCTGTAGGAGTTGTTCCAGGTGTAGATGTATTTCTGGTGTATCTGTGGGGAGAAAGGTGATCTCCACATCTTACTCTTCTGCCATCTTGAAGCTCCCTCTTTCTAGGTTTTTTTTTAATGGATTAGTGGGGGATATATTTAATTTACTTATATTTTAGTTTATATATTAAACTTTTAGCCATTAAATTATTACCATATCTGCATGGCAATTTACATCACTTAGTAAGCAATATCATGTAGATTGGAATTTATATAGAGGTATATCATCTGTATATAATATATATTACATTATATATTAATATTTAGTGGTTATATATTAATGCATATTATCAGATCTGTTTTTAAATCTTTAAATATTATATCCAGATAGGTATCATGTAAATTTTAAGCAATGAATCAGTTTTTTGTTTAAACTTAATATGTGTGAACAAAGTAGAACAACACAGAGTTTATTTGTATTCATTTAAATACATGTAGATTTTAGATATATATTAATATATAGAGAGTAAATGACTTCATCAAGATAGCAGCATGAGACGATAGTAGTTTTAAAAGAACACACTAAGTGTAAATTCCTAGAATATTTTTATTGATCTACATTCTCTTAACTAGAAAGGGTACAAATATCTAATAAATTTCTATTATATATATTTGAGAACACATCTTCCTTTTGCTATGATAAGCTAGTAATGTTTTAATATATAGGATATTTGAAATAACAGTAAAATTGAAATTTTGCCTTTTTTCATTGTAATTAAAATATGCACCCTAACATATAGTGAAGCATATTTTCAGAAATGAATTCACCATCTTTCAGAAGACTGCTCATTATCTTATGTTATTATGTGGTCATTGACATCAGTGTATCTTCCCAGTGACCTGAATCTCAATCCTTAAACCCTCTCTATTTTCACTACTACAACATTCAGTTTATTTCTAAATCCTAAATATTTATTCTTTCTCACATTGGTTTTGCATTTTACCCACACTATTTTTTGAGTTGTCTTAATATTTCTACTTGCATACCCTTAGGATAAGTTTTCTGATTCCAGTTTTTCTTTCTTTCTTTCTTTTCGTTCTAATCAATGCTACACATTACTGCAATTTTTATTTCCTAAGTAAGTCTGTCTCTCTACAGTTCACAGATTCCTAATGGAAGAACTGAATTCATTTTTTTTTTTTTTTAGCTTTGACTCTTCTGATAGCTTGGAAACAGACTTCTTCAGTACTTATCTCTGTTTCCTTCACTGTTCTCTTTTCCCACCCATGAAAATAACTCCTCCGATATCTAGGAGTTAAATACATGAAGACCCTAGGGAACACCTCTTTCACTCCTCAGAAAATATGAATTTCTCCTTCTCCTCTGTGCTATAGATTTTATCAAACATGTATGCTTTCTCTTTGAGTCATTTGTCATATAATATGTTTCTGTTGGTCAGAGATTATTTTCTCTTTTCAGTTGTTCAGATAAATTTTCTTCTAGCATTTCCTCCTTGTGTACTAACAGAATTTTGAAATATTTTATAGTCCCCTCAGGGAGAGAAAGGAATCTGTTAGGCCACTACTAAGGGTGAGACTCACAAAGAGTGTTCAGTATTTTAATTAAATGATTTCAGTACAGGTAAATTCACAACATGTTCTTGTGACTTTAATCCAACATAATTGATTATTGGTTGACTAATGAGAGTGAGTGTCAGCAGGAAACTTGTACACAAGTAGAAATAAAAATAGATTTATATTTTTCAATAATCTCCTGGCAAAACATAATTAAAATATGTTATGAGTTTGAGTATATGTTCAATAAAATACAAAACATACTTCTACTTCTTTTATTTATTAAAATATATCACATTGATCTATCAAAAGTAAAAATTATACTTTTTATTTTTTCTTCCTTGAAACCATGAAATAGAAACAAATGGATTATATACTGACTACAGTTGACCCTTGAACAATGTTGGGGGTTCGGGGTAATGACCCTCCACTCAGTTGAAAGTTTGAGTATAACTTACAGTTATACTATAAATCTACAGTTCTGCGTCAGCACATTCAACCAATCAGTGATTGTGTAGTACTGTAGTATTTACTACTGAAAAAATCTCCATATAAGTGGACCCTTGCAGTTCAAACCCATGTTGTTAAGGAGTCAACTGTATTCATTGACCTCTTGCTTAGTACAGAGAATGGTGGAGAGGATGTCAATCACAACACACTTTTTCCTAATGTGTTGGTCATGGTTCTGTTATCAATGCATTGATAAAGCATGGAGCCTTGCTACTGCTTTGGCACTTGGATGGAAAAAGAAACAGCTGTCTTCAATATTTCTTTCTTGCGTTCATTGCTTGGCTCTCCCAGGACAAGCACTCTTTGATGATAATCAGGAGATATTAAAAGTTGTTAAGTAGCAGTCATCAAACACCCAGCAACCCAAATCTTACAAAATAATTATATTCATATATCTCAACCTGGGGATAACGTGCTCTATTTCTAATGGCAAATGTCACGTTTCATAGAAATATGAGTAAGAAAAGAGCATGCTTATGTTGTAACTTATGAGAAGAATGATTATAAAAGCTGATTTGGGAAAGAAAACTAGCATGCCAATCTTCAATTTTGCCAGATGTGCTTGAGCCGACTAACTGGATGAATAGAAGCTGAAGATCTGGAGTTGAAGAGAAAGACAAGCAAATAATTCAACATCTAAACATAAACTTAATGAGTATAAGAATAAAGAAAAAGGGAACAGTTAAAGAAAATGTAGAGAATGAATTAATACTGCTTAAGGGTCATGGGTTATTTGTTATATCCTGCCTAAAGGGCACAATCTACCTAACATAGGAACAAAGCACATGCTTTATAATTTGTAAAATATTATAAGGTATGCCAGAAAGTTTTATGCAAACTTATCTTCTCCGTTTCTTAATGAAAATTGTCTGTATGTGATTCTGAAAGGATAAGCTTTGGCTTCTGTGTATTGCTCTTTAATATAAGTAGGTATGGACTAAATTTTCACTACGCATATTTTAATAGGATAAATTTATCCTTTTACTCTGGTGTTCAAAGGTCTATAGAAAATGTCTTTAGTTACTTTTGCCCTTTGCTTTTAGGCTATCACTGTTACACTCTCTTGTCTAAGGTAATCTTTACATCTTCAAGGGCTCAGGGCTGTCCTGGAGGACGGACTTTCACTCTTGACCTGCCCTTATCATCTTCAGACTCATGAGCTAATGGTTGGCAAATAAATTCACAACTAGGTTGTTAGTCTTTAAGAAGATTTTCTATCCCTTTATTAATCTAAGGATTCAACCTGACATTAGAAATTTTACATAATTTGACTCCTTGTTAAATTCTTACATGCCTACATATATACCTGGCGGTAGATTACACCTACAGTTGATTCCCTAATATCCTCTCTTTCCTCCACTACTTAAACTGCCTAGCTTGAGCTGCTCCTTCTGACTGAAAAATGTATTACTTCTTGTTGCTCATCTTGCCTGTCAAAGTCTTTTCTCTCCCTTTAGATTGATTTTGAATCTAGCTCTTCTAGATCTATGAGGAATACTTGATTCTTATTTACCTCATCATTAGACTTAACTGGTAGAAATTTCAGCTGTAGGGTCTGCTAGTGGAGAAAACAGTTTTCTATAATGGGAGCTTATTAGAAACTGCCTTTATATTGTATAGCAACATAATAAAAGAAATCAGAAAATGAGATACTTAATTTAACAAGAGTCAAGTTTTAATCATTCTGTATCGAATAATGTTGCATCGAAATGGAATCTATACCAATCTTTTGAATG
Organism: Aethalodelphis obliquidens; assembly: GCF_003676395.1. NCBI lineage: Eukaryota > Metazoa > Chordata > Mammalia > Artiodactyla > Delphinidae > Aethalodelphis > Aethalodelphis obliquidens. Next base: position 21,473,841 of record NW_020837959.1, on the reverse strand, counting down.
AGAATTATATAAACCCAAAGGAAAACCACAGCTACTAATTTCAGTATAATTAAATTCAATTTGATACTTCCATTTGAAGCCATTAAAGTAACCTTGTTCCGAGGTGCAACTATGTGGTAACAGTATTAGCTCATTATCCACCCTTTATTTTTTAATATCCTTTTTAGGAAATTTATATAATTGAAATGACATGTGTGTTGATGACATTTATTGAAATTTGTAAATGAATAATTAGCTATTATAACAAAAATCTAAAACAGAAATTTTATATTAGGATGGTTATACTGTACAGGGCACAAACATGTAATTGCATGTTTAATATTCAAGTCATATCAGGCACATTTGAATCTATCATACACAAAGTATTATACAGTATAAATGCATAATATCAGAAATGTTTTAGATAATCTAGTTTCATATGGTAATAATTACATATATACATATTTTTTCATGTATTACTTCAATAAATATTTCTTGAATTCTAAAAGTAGTAATGATAGTATTAAGAACTTAATAAATATGTTGACAATTTTTAATGGGAAATTACTGCTGGGCACTTATTATATTTGAATTTTTAAAAAATCTTCACAGCAACACTATAAAATACATAATATTTTTATTCTCATTCTACAGATAAGGAAAATGAATATTAAGAAAGAAAAATAACTTGCTGAGGGTCACACAGCTAGTAAATAACAAACAGAGAGAGCCATTCTAGTCTGGCTGAGGATAAAAAAAATGCTTTACTGCACCAGCCAGTTCTAATGACATATAAAATGCTTAAGGTTTGTGTTATTTAATGTTTAACTCTGAGACATTTAAGTAAAATATCAAATGATGTATTAGCATAATGGAAATACATTAATTTTCAGATTTTATAAAACACCTTCTTGGTTGTGAAACAGATCTTGGGGAAAAGACTTCTTACTAAAATAGTTAAAGAAAGTATTTTCTCAAGAAAATAAAGTTCAAAATCAAAATCTAATTGGCTACAAATCATTCTGCAAAAGATGTGTACTGAAAAATAATTTGTAGTTCAATATCTCCCTCTGCTGTTAGAAAACACTAATGAAAATTGTTTAAGCATATATGTTAACTTAGATGATAGACTACATTTATACACTTAAAACGTCAGAATACATTAAGGTTTTCATAATCTTTATTTTCTTCTGTTTTGAAATTGTGACTCCTGTATTATATTAAAATTTTTCATTTCTTGACATGTGTAAAAATGGTAACTGTTAGACATTAAACTGATAGTGAGTAACTTACATGATTAATTTACTCTCCTGAAATTTTATGTCTGTCATGTAGTTGTTTCAGGTAATCATTCTACTTAACAAGTATAACAAATAAAAGAAGACCTACAAACTTGTTCTGTTACCCCAAATGATAGACATTTGCATTCATATTAATTTGCATTGGAATACTAATTTTTTCATTATAAAATTAAAATTTAAGAAAAAAAATTCCAATTTCACAGATTTCCAGGGTAAGAAAGTATTATAACTAAATATATAATTTTTAAATAGCTACCTTAATAAATTGATAGAATCTAAATACAGTATTAAACAAAACTTCCTAATAAGGATTAAGAACAATAACCAAAAAAAAATCATAGATCATAAAAGTGAAATCTATTACATGATTACCAACATTTTTCTTTCTGAAAGTATAACCTAGATATTAAAAAGAGTATACCATTTGTGTATTTGCTAAGAATATTAAGTGTTTTATAAGTTGTTTCCTAAAATTATGTTTGTGGTAGGTAGTGTTGCATGGATATCCTTTAATACTCCCTATGTTTATGATATATTGTGTTGCATAGATATCCTTTAATACTCCCTATGTTTATGATATATTGTGTTGCATGGATATCCTTTAATACTCCTTATGTTTATGACAATAAACATATTGCATGGATATCCTTTAATACTCCCTATGTTTATGACAATCAAAAATCCCCAGAAAGTTGAAGATTAAATAAGTGGAAAAATTAAGTACTTTTAATGAAGGAAAGAGAGAATATAACAGTTAAATTAATCCAGATTAATCTAGGGGAAAAAAGCATAAAGCTATTTCTAATTGAATGAAATAAATTTCATAATGAAATTAATATGTTATTTATAGAAATATCTAGTATAATGATTTAACATAGTGCAAACTTATACTTTACCTGTTTGCTCCCATTTTTACGTCTAGTTATTTAATCCCTTTCCTGTTTGTAACAATTTTTTTCCCTTGAAGCCAAGGGCCAATAACCTTACCACACTCTTCCTTAGATACTTCCATCAATGTAACTATCTGCCAGGGACTCACCACACCTTCCTTTGAAAGAAATGTTTTCTTTTCCACTTAACTCATCATTGTGATGGTATAGCTATCATTCTACCATACAGTCTTCTAATAATTTTCTCTCATTTCTTCTTCAGCTATTCTCTTCTATGATCACATACTGTTCCTTGTCATATTCACCAAATGTGTCATATTTAATTTATAAATTCAGTTACAACACACCCTTCAGTGGTTTGATAGTTTAACACCCAGCATTCTGGGAAAGAACCAAACAAACTCAAAAGAACAACAAAAACAATGAGAAAAAACTCGGTACATGTTGTTTGTCTATTTATCTGACATAAATACTCCCACAACAGCTAATTAAGAAATAATATTGTGAAATCATTGGGCATAGAGTTGTGAAAAGAAGCACAAATTCACACAATCAAGCCAGCTCCAGCACATAACTAATCTCTCTGACCACAGTCTTCATTACAGACTCCCTGTTTGTTCAAATATTCCCACTACAACTTATTTTAAACCCCATATGAATTTCCAGTTAATTTTTATAGCCCAATTTATCTTGGTTTCCAACAATAAGAATGAATTGCTTGCTTGCATGCATTCCAAGCAGTTATTTCTGGCCCAGAATCTGTCCTCTTCACAGTGATTAAAGGGTTCTGTCTCTTTACACTTATCGTTCTCACAAATTTTAGAACCTTCAAGTCCCTCACTTCTAATTATGGAAACAGGGAAAAACAGAGAGAACATGAAGGATTGCCAGACCATTATAGGGCAGACCCAGAAGTGGTGTATATCATTTTCAGTACATTACATTGGAGGTTTGGATGAACTAGATATTTGGCAGAAACTAGAAGTCGCTAGTACATTTTCTTTATTGCAGTTGACTTTAATTTGGTTTTAAATGACAGTGGTGTTAATATTTTGTATTCTCTTTGATTGATAAGCATGGCACAGGTTTTTTTTTCTGATAAAACATGCCATGTTCCTATTTCACCTCAGTTTGAAAGAGGATATGATTAAATTCCATTCCAGAAAAGAAAAGCTATGGAAAACTTTTTCTTTGCAAAGTCTGAGGAGGCTGAAGAGAAAAATAAAACAAAAGTAAAACATTAAGATCATAGATCTCTGTTGCCTTACCCTTTTTTTCTCAACTCATGTGTTAACCTTGAAGAAGTGTATACATGTATAGTATATTCCAAATAAGTACCAAATAACATGAAACATGGAATCAACTAGTGATACATTTCTCTGGATGTGAACTGGAAGAAGCCATAAGTCTCTAAGACTCACATCCATCCATGTAACTACATTCATAGCTGTTGAAGGGTGATAGATATATAAGCCCATGTAAATACTCATGTCTGAACTCTTGCTTGTGATTTTCAAGATATAATGAAGTTCTCATGTACATTTGGGAGATGATTTATAGAAGATAAAAATAAAAATTGGTTGATTTGTAATTTGGGGACATAGTTTGATTTTAGAATATAAAACTCCACATAGAATTGATATTTATGCTGGCATTTACAGGAAAAATGATGAGTCAGAAACTGGCTTACTTGTGTGTGTATATTTGTTTGTGATAGTGGGGTGCTTCTTGTGAAAAAGACAAGATATATATGAGATTCTGGCAATTGCAGTCCTCACTAGTAAACATTTGGAAGGAAACTAAACCTGCGATATACACATGGAAGATTAAATACTTTGTATATTCCATATCCTCCCAACACCATGGCCAAGTGTATAACTGAAGATCTCTTTTCATTTTTCTTCTAGAGCTGACGTACATGAAAACACATAATGAATCAGGCTATGGAAAGTGCATAGCAAACTTTATTTATTTATTTATTTTAGGTTGGCCCATGGTCTACTATCCAAGAAGGGATTTGAGGTCCTGAGGACCAGCTACCCCTCAGGGTAGTGTTTTTCCTTATGACAAAGTTTTAAAAACAGAGGTAAGTGAAAGGAGTTTTAACAATAGAAATGTATATAGAAAGCTTTCTACTCCCAAGCTGACTCTGGAGAAGCCATGAACATAATGTGTAAGTATGGATCTTGTAATGTAACAAAAAAACTCTGAGTAACGCCTAAGGGGACATGGATTTCCATAATTTGTTTTGTGTCCAGGAGAAGACAACTTAGAGTGGAAAAACCTGAGCATAGCAGACTAATTTGAGTGAAAGCTTTTAAATATTACTCTTGCTTCATTTCCATTTTCACTTAAGAGGCTTACCTACTAATTCCTCCAAGATACAGAAATTAGCAGCCCTAGCCAAAGGTGTTAGGTGTGGGTGGACACCATATAACAGAAAAGCCATGCTACGGTATGCTGTCATCTGTCCCTCTGTACTTCCCATCTTGCTTCTCCCAGGGAGTAGACAGCACCTACACCTCTGGTACCAGAAAAGTTGACTTGTGCACTGGCCAAACAAGAAGATTATTGTTGGGGGTTTTGTAGTTCCTGAGACTCTTTGGTCTGTGTACATCCCTCTTCTCTCTCTAGATGAGTCCCTAAGTATCTTGAATTTTATTTAAAGTTAATGATTCTCATTTAATTGGGACTGCTTCAGATTTAGGAAACCCAAATTGGAAAAAAGGGTGTTGGTCTCATTCTTTATATCTCTAAATAGAGCCTCACCTACTCTGCCACCCATCCACACACAAACACACACACAGGCTACTGCTTTCTGAGGCCTGCAAATCTGGATCAATCCTAGTAAAGACAGGTCAGTGGTATGAAAGCTATGACTTCATTGGTGTTAAGTAATCTGGAATTCCTCTGGCATTATCAGATGCTTAAAGCTGACACTTTAACTTGAGGTACAACTTGTGGCTTGTTTTGTGGTCCTGCTCTACTACACTTTCTATGACATGGAAAATTGACTCCTCCAGCTGCCTACTTCCAGTTCTTCCTCTTACAGTTCCTTTTTGAGAGATTTCTTCCAGTCTTATGCCTCCAAGAAGCTTTTGAGGGCAAAGAACTTTTAAGATCGCTCCAGACCTGCTAGTTCCCTCTTAGCAAACATCTGGTTCATGGGCAACCCTTGGAGAGATTGCCTTGACAGATTGTGGGAATCCTAGTCATTCTTTATGAAGTCCTCTTCTCTTACTCTGTCATCAGACACTTGGCTTTACAGTCTTCAACTTGAAGCATTTCTAGGTTTGTGCTTAGCCCATGTCCATCACCTCAAAATCAAGGGACACACTACCAAACGTAAGGTAGATAGCTAGTGGGAAGCAGCCGCATAGCACAGGGAGATCAGCTCGGTGCTTTGTGACCGCCTGGAGGGGTGGGATAGGGAGGGTGGGAGGGAGGGAGACGCAAGCGGGAAGAGATATGGGAATATATGTATATATATAACTGATTCATTTTGTTGTGAAGCTGAAACTAACATACCATTGTAAAGCAATTATACTCCAATAAAGATGTTAAAATAAATAAATAAATAAATAAATAAATTTTATTTAGGAGATATTTAAAAAAAAAAAAATCAAGGGACACAAAATCAGTTATGAGTGGTCTCCTTGAAGCCCATCTCAGCACAAATTAGAAAAAAAAATCATATGTTTCTCCTCTCCATGGAGATTAAGAAAATGCCACAGAATTATAACATTTTCCAAAGAAGTTATCTCTCCCTTCGCATTTTTACTGAAGGCTTATGATGGCTCTAGTCTCAAAACAGATGTGTACACACCTTTATTGTATACCTTGCCTAGGTTAGCTACCTTCTCATTTTGGGTGTGGGGATACTTACCAAATATTTACCTATTTTGGTGTTCTGATACTTCAGCCAAAAGTGATTTGGAACAAGTCACATTTTAACAATGTGTTACAATATTAAAATTCAATGATAATGTGATATCATCTAAGAACTTTAGCTCAATTTTCTGTACCTGAGCTCTAATTAAGAAATATCAATTTGATTTGATGTGCATTTTTTTGTCAAGTAAATACTTTTCTGTGGTATTTATTATGTCATCTTAGCTCCAGGAGAGGGTATAGAAGAATTCTACACCAGAAACAAGTACGATAGAACACGTAGGATATACAGGGTGCGGAAAAAAAAAAAGAAAAAAGACTTAAAACCGAAAAAAATCTGACAGTTAAAAAAGAGAATACAGGGAAGGACAGGGGTTGGGTCCTAGACAAGTGTGTCCTGACCTGCTTCTGAGTTTCTAGGTCATGTGGAGGGATGTAATAGTTTAAATGAAAATCCAAAGGCAAGGGTCTTTTGCTTCCATCTCTACTTGGGGCTGTAGGAAAAGGTAACATTTGTATTAAAATCACATGAATGCAACAGTAAATTCCTTCATGATGCCTTCAGAAAAGCCAAAGAGAGCCAACTATCTCATTAAAAGCCCATGTAGAAATAGAATAGGTGAGATAATCCATTGCAGAGATCAAAGGGAATCCATTGGGTTAATCATGTATTTAAGCCCCACTCTCCCCATTGTCACAGATAACATAACCCTTTTCCTATACAGACAGATGCCTTCTTGGAAAAGAAGAGGTAGAGAAAATCTAAAAGACTGAACTTTTATTTCTGCTAAAAATAAAGAAAACAACTTAGGTGATAAAATTTTATTTAACACTTCTTGATGTGGACAGTCTCCTTTTGTAAGACTGCAAAATGGGGCAGAAGACAGGAAGCTTTTATGGAATAAAGAATAAAGACCAAGAAGGAAAAATAGGAAATATCTGATTGGCTGGGGCCACACAGTCAGCCTTGTCTGCAGTGAGAAAGCCTAGAGTTAACTTGGTGTTTGGGGATAGGCACAATGGATATACCGAATTTCTGATCAAGCAGAGCATTTAGAGGGACACAGAAGTTATCTAAGTTTTGGTTATGTATTTAAATCAATGCTTAATTTTCTTTAAGCTAATTAAGTGGTGTTATCTATAAATTCATTTTGGTAATACCAACTGAAGGTAGAAAAATATATATCTCTAACATACAAATGTAGACATATATAAACACACAGACACAAACAGAAATCTTACAGCTTTCCTTTTAATATTTTAGCCATGAGACAGGTCCAGTAATGCAAAACTCACTAGGTTACAAAAGAACAGCTGTATTCAACTTGAGTTTATGGCAGGTGGAATAAGTAAAGGTTACCTGTTCAGATGGCTTAAACTTTTTTTCTAATATTTGTGGAGAAGACTATTAAGATTTTTCATTTGCTTAGTTTCCAAATAGATTCCCCTTGGTCTTTTTTCTTCTGAAAAGTATTATCCCCTGAAGTTTGTTTTTCAAGGAAATGGCTCTCAGTACCTAGAGAAGACTTATATCTCAAGGTACAGAGAAAGAACGAAAGTTCCTCTAAGAAGGACCTTTGTTTCCTGAGCCCAGAATTTTTATAATACCTACAAGGGGAGGTTTTAAGATTGAGAAAAAGGATAGGCAGGCTTTCTTTCTGTTCTTGAAGTCTCAGTTTGTCAAACAAGTTGTACAAGTTGTCTTCAATTTGTAAGAGTAAGACAGTTGTTTTTAAATCCCCAAAGAAGTGGGTTGCAACCTGAATTGCATCCAATTACATTATCTTCGATTTTCTTCTTTACATGAGGGAAAAGATCTTCAACTAAGATAGAACTCAAAAGATACCTACATTCTAGATTAAGAGTCATTTGCCTTTGGCTCCTCAGGCTGGTGCAATGTCATGTAGGCCTCTGCCGCCAGCAGGCTCACCCCGCATCGCATCCCTCCCCCTCCCTGCCCCCCGGCCTGAGGGAGCCAGAGCCCCTGAAGCAGCTGCTCCTTTAACCCAATCCTGTTTGGCGGGACCAAAACCAAAGCTGAACCCCGGGAGCTGTGTGAACAAAGAAGAGAAAGGGAAATCTCTCCCAGCAGCCTCAGGAGCAGCGGATTATATCTCCACCATCAACTTGATGTACCCTGCATCTGTGGAATACCTGAATAGACAGCGAATCATCCCAAATTGAGGAGGTGAACTTTGGGAGCAAGATAGATTATTTTTTCCCCTTTTCCTCTTTTTGTGAGTGTGTATGTGTATGCTTCTGTGTGTGATTTTGTCTGTATAGCTTTGTTTTACCATTTGTCCTAGGGTTCTGACTGTCCTTTTTTTTTTAAATTTTTATTTATTTACTTATTTATTTATTTTTGGCTGTGTTGGGTCTTCATTTCTGTGCGAGGGCTTTCTCTAGTTGCGGTGAGTGGGGGCCATGCTTCATCATGGTGCGCAGGCCTCTCACTGTCACAGCCTCTCTTGTTGCAGAGCACAGGCTCCAGACGCGCAGGCTCAGTAGTTGTGGCTCATGGGCCTAGTTGCTCTGAGGCATGTGGGATCTTCCCAGACCAGGTCTCGAACCTGTGTCCCCTGCATTGGCAGGCAGATTCTCAACCACTGCACCACGAGGGAAGCCCCTTTAATTACTTTTTAAAAATTGTATCTCAATAATTATTTTTTATTTTAATAACTTTATTTCATTTTATTTTTTCTTTCTTTCTTTCTTTCTTTTTCTTCCTTTCTTTTCTTTTCTTTTCTTTTCTTTTCTCCCTTTTATCCTGAACTGTGTGGAAGACAGGCTCTTGGTGCTCCAGCCAGGCATCAGGGCTATGCTTCTGAGGCGGGAGAGCCAGTTTCAGGACACTGGTCCACAAGAGACCTCCCAGCACCACGTAATATGAAATGGCAAAAATCTCCCACAGATCTCCATCTCAACACCAAGACCCAGCTCCACACAACGACCAGCAAGCTACAGTGCAGGACACCCTATGCCAACTAACTAGCAAGACAGGAACACAACCCATTCCATTAGCACAGACGATGCCTAAAATGATAATAAGGTCACAGACACCCCAAAACACACTACCAGACGTGGACCTGCCTACCAGAAAGACAAGATCCAGCCTCATCCACCATAACACAGGCACTAGTCAACCTCCAAGAGGAAGCCTACACAACCCACTGAACCAACCTTAGCCACTGGAGGCATACACCAAAAACAATGGGAATTACGAACCTGCAGCCTCTGAAAAGGAGACACCAAACACAGTAAGTTAAGCAAAATGAGAAGACAGAGAAACACACAACAGATAAAAGAGCAAGGCAAAAACCCACCAGACCTAACAAATGAAGAGGAAACAGGCAGTCTACCTGAAAAGGAATTCAGAATAATGATAGTAAAGATGATCCAAAATCTTGGAAATAGAATGGAGAAAATACAAGAAATGTTTAACAAGGACCTAGAAGGAATAAAGAGCAAACAAACAGTGATGAACAACACAATAAATGAAATTAAAAATTCTCTAGAAGGGATCAATAGGAGAATAACTGAGGCAGAAGAACAGATAAGTGACCTGGAAGATAAAATAGTGGAAATAACTACTGCAGAGAAGAATAAAGGAAAAAGAATGAATAGAATTGAAGACAGTCTCAGAGACCTCTGGGACAACATTAAATGCACCAATGTTCGAATTAAAGAATTCTTCTTCCCAGAAGAAGAAGAAAAAAAGAAAGGGACTGAGAAAATATTTGAAGAGATTATAGTTGAAAATTTACTTAATATGGGAAAGGAAAGAGTTAATCAAGTCCAGGAAGCACAGAGAGTCCCATACAGGATAAATCCAAGGAGAAACATGACAAGACACACATTAATCAGAGTATCAAAAATTAAATACAAAGAAACAATATTAAAAGCAGCAAGGGAAAAACAGCAAATAACACACAGGTAATCCCCATAAGGTTAACAGCTGATCTTTCAGCAGAAACTCTGCAAGCCAGAAGGGAGTGGCAGGACATATTTAAAGTGATAAAGGAGAAAAACCTACAACCAAGATTACTTTACCCAGCAAGGATTTCATTCAGATTTGATGGAGAAATTAAAACCTTTACAGAGAAGCAAAAGCTAAGAGAATTCAGCATCACCAAAACAGCTTTACAACAAATGCTAAAGGAACTTCTCTAGGCAGGAAACACAAGAGAAGGAAAAGATTTACAATAACAAACCCAAAACAATTAAGAAAATGGTAATAGGAACATACACAATGATAATTACCTTAAATGTAAATGGACTAAATGCTCCAACCAAAAGACATTGACTGGCTGAATGGATACAAAAACAAGACCCGTTGGGCTTCCCTGGTGGCGCAGTGGTTGAGAGTCCGCCTGCCAATGCAGGGAACACGGGTTCATGCCCTGGTCTGGGAAGATCCCACATCCCGCAGAGCGGCTGGGCCCGTGAGCCATGGCCACTGAACCTACGCATCCGGAGCCTGTGCTCTGCAATGGGAGATGCCACAGCAGTGAGAGGCCTGCGTACCGCAAAAAATAAATAAATAAATAAAATAATAATAAAAAATAAAATAAAATTTTAAAAAATTTTAAAAATGAATTTAACTTGTTTCATCTACTGAGACACGTTAGAATTTAATAGGGCAATTTGTACAAAGATAATTGAGGCAAGGTGACATAAAACATTAGAAGGGATTAACCTCTAGTACATTTTAGTTGGAATTTAGAAATATTGCAGAAGCTTTTGTGCTCTGTATGAGCCTAAAGAACCCACAGAAAATCAGTAATCAAATAGGAGAGAAAGAAATACCACAAAGGAGTTGCAGCACAGGAAAATACGGATGGTAAATGTCTAAGATAATTTTAATATATGTTTATTATATGGATTACTTTTTCCATGGAGGAATGCACATGATTATATATTTGTGAGATATTGCAAGTATAGCATCAATATAGAAAAATAAAATTAGATATGATTGGGGTAAATGGAGATGGCCAGAAGTGTTGCTGGCAATGTTAGTTGGGTCCCACTATGGCGTGCCTTAAAGAAGTTTTTCAGAACCGTGGAGTTTTTCAGAACATGTAGATTCTAGCAATTTTGTAGTGGAGAGGTTGAAAACAAGGAGAAAGGCTAGAGATTCAGGCAATATTTCAATCTAAAGTTAATAAAACCTTCAATTAGATTGATAGTAATAGAATAGAAAAGCAGAAGATATTGACACATGTAGATTTGTATTACTTTAGAAAGCAGTGGGAAATTTAAGTAAGGGAACCAGGCAAACTGTTAAATCGATAATTCATCATAGCTTTAAAGCTATTACATTTGCTCATCTTGAAGGTTTATGTTCTGTTGGCATTAACAAAAGACAATTGTAATGAGGAAGAAAACACGTTGAAGATACATAGGTGTTATGAATATCTAGTTAGCATGACTAAAATTAGAGAAGGGAGAAGACTGTGAAATTAGGTGAATGTGAAAAGTTTTCAGTGCTCTTCTAGGTAAACGCTATGGAAAAGTATATTCATGAACACAGAGGCAGTTGCAAATAGTGATTGAAAACCACCTATTGATGAAACATGACCACTGATATGAGGGAGACATTGGGTGTTAACTGTCAATTGTGATGCCTCTTCAGAAAGTGTGAGCAAGTATTTAGGAGATTATGGGGACAGACTATCTGAAAGTCTGAATTCTGTGCAGAAAACAAAAACCATTAGATATTTAAAGCAGAAAGGATTTAATATATGAAAGGAGAAGCTTAAAAATGGTTTCAGTGACTGAAAGCGGAAATCAGGGGTCACAACTGAAGTACTGGGTTAAAGAGAAAGTATTGCAGTTGTGCTTCTGGTTGTGCTTCTGGTTCTGTTACACCATAGTTAACAGCATCTGCGAGCAGATTTAGGACAGCAGAGACGGGATGTCTCAGCTTCTTCCCAATATGAATGTCTCAACCTCATTCAGTCACCAAAATGGCAGTAAGAACATGGCCTCTGTGTTACTTAATCATCCAAATCTCCTTTCAGTGCATCTCATACCCAGAATCCTAGCAGCAAGGGAGTATGGTTTAGTTTCTCGTATTGTGTGATTCAGAGGGCTCGTAGAAGGAGATGCTGAGTGAAGCCCAGAAATATGAGTGAGGAAGAAACAGTAGGAGATGATTTTGGCAGATGGAATAAACAGGACAATGAGAATTTAGGTCTGAACCTAGTTATAATGCTCATGTCTCAGGTTACTCCTGGGTCTCAAGCAGCATCAATTGCAAATATTGTGGCAACATTAAGACATGAAAAAATTGCACAGAAGAACAATATGAGACTATTCAAGAGCTGCAACTTCTCTTACTACTAGAAACATACTTTTCAGCATTTTACAGATAATAATGTTTGGAGCACTTCCAGTGACCTCAAACATGTGAACTCTGGCAAGAAAAGAAAAAATGTATATGTACTCTCTGATAAAGAACAAAGTAGGTTATAGACATCAGAATAAATTCTAAGGTACCTAGTGCTCTACAGATCCAAGGCAGTATTATACAATGGTTAAAGAGGAACTATAAAGTCATAGGTAAGGGCCAGGAATAACCTCTGATTCCTGACTCTGCAGGCAATACTTATGTAACCTTGAAATACTAGTCACTCTGCCTCAGTTGCCTTATCTATAAATTGGGATAATATAATACCTATCTTTTGAATTGTTGTGAATGTTTAATTGGCTTTAAGTGGACTAACTCTAGGTCATAATACAGAACCTGACATGTGATAATACTTACTAGATTTTTAAGTATTGTTATAGAACACTTATTTTCTGTTAGCACAATTAGAGATATTAAAAAAGCAAACAAAAAAATTTGATGGGGTAAGATATCATTTCCTGCCTACCCCTCCCCTTTCCAAAAAAAGGAAAAACAAATATTTTGAACATTTTTTTTACCAGTGGTACAGCCCTGAAATATACTAAAGAAGACTTTAAGTTTCCAGTCATTTGTTTCTGCCATAGAGAATGCCTAGCTTAGTGAAGGAGTGCATGTTACAATTAGAATCAGGCTTCTATTTACATGACCATGTTTAGATGTTAAGTTTGACATACCTCATATGTGGTGTGCTCAGAATTTTTGTTCTCTAATACACATATATTTCACTGAACCAAATATTTCACAGGATTATCATTGGTAAAAAATACAAAAGTTAAAAATCAAATCTTTATTTTTGGCAGATCTAATCCAGTCCTACACATTTTAAAAGAGGGAACATTCCTAAATATCAGATTTCTTACTGACCCACTCTAAGTCCTGTAAATTCCAATAATGAAAAAATTAACCTTCAGCAGAATGAGGTCCTTGTCATGAAACAACTCTAAGGCTCTCAGAGCTGTATTTCACATGCAGCGTTTATCTCTGTGCTGATCTCTGGCCCCTTGGGGCTGCTGTTTACCAAGCTGGCCATGCTGAACCTGACAATTTTCTGGCTTGGTTATACCTTCATAGCCCTCCCCTGACAATAGCATCTATTGAGGTCCTTGCTGGAGATATTTTACTTTCTCTGAACTGTGATTTTTCAAAAGCTTGGTAATTTGGGATCTTCACCTGAGTGGCAAGAGGTGAGATGACCGCATTATAGATACCTTGAGGACTGTAATTTATCTAGTGGCTGAAGGAGAAAGTTGAAGTGACTTAGAAGGTTCTACAGTTCTGGCAAGAGCTACTGGGGGCTGAGAGAGCAGAGAATGACCATCAGTCTTAATACAAAAACAGAACAAAAAAACCTTAATGTTTACCCAACTGAAAGACTTTGATAATTCATTCATATATTAAGATGTTTTATGCACCTTATTCAACTAGGGGGACCAAAAAAGTAGTCATGGGGGAGACTAAGTAAGTTATAGAAGATGTTCACTGTGAATATTTGTGGTCCCTATACATCTTAGTATACTAAGTGTCTTAGTATACTAAGACACTGTACTCTCTCAGTTTTTGTTTTAATTATATTGTGCTTTCTCAGTTTACTGGACTAGCCCTTTAATAAGAAAGTTCTTCAGGACTTTGTGTTCAGATATTTTGTAATGTTGAGGGGGAAGTTTATTTCTCTCCTTAAAAAAAATTTTTAAAAAAACAATTTCACATGTCTAGTATATTGCTTTCCAGTTCTTCTTCTTGATATAATTAAGGCACATAATTTCTTCATGTATTTAATTTAAAAACATAGGGTGTTTGGGCACTAGAAAATCTAGTATTAATTTCTAGCTTATATGAAGCAGAAAACAGCAATAGTTGCTTTCCTGCATGCATTCACAATTCATTGACTCTCTATTATGAGAGTTAATCTTAAGGAGATTAGTCTAGTGGATTTTAATCATGGTAAATTCTATGGCATGATTTTGCTATTAAACACACTATCTAGAAAATATATTGAAAAAAGGGGATTGATATTCATCTACAGCTTGTACTTGTCAGAAGAAATGTGATATAAAAATTACTTCTGGTCTTTATGAGCCACCAGCAGTTCTAAAATATTAATATTAAATATTTTTGAGATGTCAGTAGGTTAGTTAATGTAGAGACAACTCATATAAAAAGAAAAGCACTCATAACTATTTCGGCTTTGCTTTGAATTAATCAGATATGATTTTCAAATGATTAACATTTATTTAAATGTAAAATGATTTACATGTTTCTAAATTTAAAATGCATTATTTATTAATGAGAAATTATTGATTAAATGAACTAATATTTTCCAAACATATATGAATTGATTACAAAATTATTTAGCAAAATGGTCTATCTCTTTAATTAAAATTTGGAAGCAAATGAATTCAATTCTCTTAAGTGTTATACATACTTTAAAAAGGCTAGTAAAACCAAATATATGTACACTGTAAGTATAAAACTAAACACACACATAAAGCAGAAGTGGTTAATATAAGGACTTCAGTTGTTTTTATATTTCTCATTATTTTTACACCTTCATAAGTTGCAATTTTTAGTGTTTAGGCCTTCAGTAATTCTACAAGAATCTTACAGTTTAATCTTATGGTATTGAAAGGAAAAAGAAAAATCTCATAAAACAGGTGAAGTTGCAAATTCTGTGTTGTTGAACAATTTATTCCTGATTATTATGAATGAGTTTCCATTGTATAGATACATTTACTTATATCAATAAAAATATGCAGCTTTCACAGAGGTTTAAATTTATGTAATTTAACACTTTCTTCTGAAATTGTCTAAGTCCATTCATTTCACCAGTACTATTTCTTTGGAAACTGCCACACCGTGTCTCTGTAATCAGTTCCCTGGAGCATCACAGGCTATGTGTCATGTGTCAACACATGTGAATCGTCCATCACATTTAAAATGATTAGGAAGCACTGGTATGCAATTCTCTTTATTTCTAAGTAGGCAAATATGGTAATAGGGAATCATAGCTAAATTAAAGAAAGCTGGAAAAAATAGCTATTGTACTGGAAAAAGGAGGAAATGATATGCATAAATGAAACCCTACCCAAAGTCCGAGCATGCTTTAGCACATATTGAATTATCTAAAGTACTCAGAGGAAACATTCTATTCATAGATATAAGATATCAGCATGGAAACCTGTAAATCTAAAGAGAGGGTGTAACATGTTTAAATATAGATAAGCAAAACATTGGATTTCTAATATGTTTGTAATAATTAGTTTGAAAATATATGGGAAATTATCTCATTTGAAGTGAAAATAAAATTATCAAATGCCTAACACTAAACTTAGTAAAATAATTGTGCAATATTTGTTAAAATCAATGAGCAAAACTTTATTAAAAGACAGAAAATCATGCCTGGATTAATTAGAAGCATATTATGCTCCTGAAACTAATACATTTCTCAAATGTGAGTTCTATCCAAAATTAGTACATAATTTTGATGTAAATCTAAAGTAGTTGAGTTGATAATAATGTTTTACCGGGGGTGGAAATATGCTAAATAGCAAACAAATTTGTCCCCAAATCCCCCCCCCATAAAAGAAGGAGGAAGTGGAGGAAGAGGAGAGCTAAGCCTACTGATATGAACGTATATTCAGGGGTTGAACACAAGACTGTCAAGTAGATAAAATATATAGAATCAAAAACCCAGTAAAAGTAACCAGGAATATTTGTGAATCCAGGAATACAAATAGCTAATTGGTTCCTTTTTATATTAGATTCTGCTCTGTATATTTTTGTATATTAAGTAAACTACATAAATAAAACTAAATAGCAAGAGCTATTTTTATCATTTTTTAAAATAAGGAATTGGAAGCACAGAGAGTTTAAACAACCTGAACAAACTGACATAAATATTACCAAAATTTGAACCTAGGAAACCTGGCTTCAAAATTTGAGCCCATAACCATAACACTGTATCATTTTTAGTGTTTAATAAATATCATATTTCTTAGTAATGGAGAAATGACAGGCCACTTAACAAACTGTTAGGAAAAACTGTCTAATCCATTATACCAAAATAAAAATCAAACAGACAAAAATTAAAACCCTAAATTAAAAAATAAAAATAACGATGTTATATTTCTGCCTCATATCATATACTTAGTAATATTCAGATGGGTTAAAAATATAAAATCAAAGCCAATTAGAAATGTATTCATCCATAATAATTTTATAATCTTGAAATCTTAAAATGGGTAAGGACTTTTCTAAGCAAGGCACACCATGTAAGACCCTAAGTAACTTAAATTCCTGGCACACAGTACTTAATACTCATTTGTTGAATAAAAGTACTACTGAATGAATGAATGAGATGAGATGAGATGAATGAAATAGGATACTTACTATATGACTTTTTGCATATGATAAATCTTAAGGGAAGATTTATCATCTTTTTCCTCCTAAATAATCTTCTCTTATTCATACTTTATCCTAAAGGAGATCACTAGTGTTTAATCTGTTTCTAAGAATCTCTGCACATAATACTGGGGATCAGTAATAAGTTTTAGATATTATTTGGTCACAGGATCAGACATTGCATTTTTTCTGAGCAAGGTAGGGCAAGTGGTATCTTAAATAATCATGTGAGTGTATCAGAAGAGATCAGAAGAGTACTCTGTACATCCAGTTATGACCGGGAAAAACAATTAAGAGAGAGGGAAAAGTTGATTTTCTTATCAGAATGATTTTGGGGATAAGGGAGACCCTGAGACACCCCCCCACCACACACACACACACACAGAGCTTATATGTTGTGGCATCCATTTAGGATATAGCTTTGATGGTAGTTAAAATTTAAATTTCTGTAAGGAAAATTGGAGTTTGAGTTGATATCATCTATTGGCATCATAGTGTGTATGAAGGCTCTCAGGGTAGACCTGAGTAAGGAGGATCATATGAGGAATTCATTAGATGTCATTGGAATACTCTGAAGATTAAGGGCTTGCCTTGAAACTTTATCTAAATCCTTAATCCACTGTAAGCAGAGTCCACTGAATCTTTGTGGACCTTACTATTCTATAATCCCCTGCTACTCTATGCATCTACACACACACACACACACACACACACACACACACACACACACGTGAATTGCATAAGGCAAACAACAAATTTTTCAAATACTTGACTTGATTATTATTTTTTGTTCTAGGTAATCCAAGTTTTAATAGTCAAAATGCAGATTTTTTATAAGAGGAAATCTAAAACTTTTAAAATAAGTTACCATATTCTTGTAAAACTGCATATAGAAATATACAATGATGTGTGTGTGCATGCTCATACAAGCTCATACAAGTAATAATTGGTTAGAAGATATATGGAGACTGTCTCATTCAAAATGAAAAAGAATTATCAAATTTTACAAGCATGCATGCACTCACTTCTCAAACTCTGGGATATAGATTATTTTATTTTAATTGATCTTATTTTACCATTATGCAAGAAAAATACTATACTCATTCCAGGGAAAATAAAACTAGGATCAGTAGAAGTAGTCTATTTAAAATAGTTTCCTTTATATAGTAACATAATAATAACTTAAAAACTTTCTACAAAATATTTTAAAAATAAATTCTAAAGAGTCCTATGTTGCTTTTGTTTTCCTAAAAAAAAGCCGAAAGTATAATCTTTTTCTGAACTATATTTATGTGATTGCTTAATTAATATAGTTAAAATGTAGATGAACTACTCACTAGAATACATTTACATTGATTTCACAATTTTTTTGGAAGAAAAGTTACTTACAATCCTATAAGCTACTCTTTGTTTGTTTTTCTCCTTGTGCTCGTTGCCACAAAAGCCAGGAGTCATTTTATTATTCTATACTGCTTTTTTTTTTATTAATTCCTCACCAGCAACTTCTATAAACCTGGCCCCTCAGGTACATTATAACCTATCATGTGTTTAATTACATCTAGATCACAAAAACATACAGCCATTCTTTTCCCATTGCTATTATTTCTAGATGAGTTAGAGTGGTATCTTCAAGATTTCTTAACCCAAATCATGTTAAACATTGTAAAACAAGCTCTTAATCTTTACTTCACGTTCAACTTTATAATCTCTAAAACAAAAAGCCTTTGAGGCATTCTTGTTAGGCTGTTTGTCCTCTTAGAAGAAAACCTTTAAAAAAAAAAAAAGAGGAAGTTATAGATACCATTAAAAAGGTAGAAAACAAAATTGAAGTGTGAATAAAGTTCAGTTTTACTTTATCTTGCATATTGCTTTTTATAACCTCCAGCAACTTAGGATATCCATAATGTGTAGTATATTTGCATAGATAAAAGGGATGGATACATTCCGCATTAAGATTGTTTCCTCAAAGGACTGCTAAACCTTTTTAGATTTTTGGCAGAATAATAAAAAAGTCAAGTATTACGATCAACTTTCAGTACACTTTTTAATTTTTTCAGTCTAATGTCTTTCCTTTTGCTTTTGAACTTTCAGTAAAAGCAACCAAGAGGCTATGAGAAGTTGCATCATAGACAATGAAGAATATATGTGTTGGCTAAGCAACAAAATAGTTGCTTTCTTTTACTGGCTATTTATTTGCAAAATAGTAAGTGGATTGTTCCTTCTAAACGCAAGTATAAAATACAAAAAATGTCTTTAACACCCTAAGTACCCAATAGTATCTACGACCCTCTATTTTAAACCTGAGTTTCAGAGAGATGTGCTTCAGATGAAATACTGCAGTCCTCACTGTCTTTAAAAAAAAACAGCAATATCACTGCACTGACATTTTCTTTTACAGTGACACTAGAATTACTAATACCACTATAGGGCTGTCTGAAACTGCTCACTTCAAAGCTGGTAATGTCCCTTTTTCATTTTATATCCTTTACAGACTGTCTTCACTTTAGAGGTTAGTAATTCATTTCCATTGAAATGTTCATTGGAATAATTCAGTAGTATTTTCAGGATCTGAGACACTGAGAGTAACATAAGAGAACTTGCTGGAAGCTTTTGTTTTATTTTAGACTTTTACTAGAAAAAAAATTTTTTTAAATCTCTTTTTTGTACTAAGTATGGAGAAATCTATAGTAAATAAAATATATGCAAATGAGTATTATGTAAAACAATATATGTGCGTATTTTAAATGATTATAATAAATGAGTCACATCTTACCTCTAGTAAATTTATAATATTCTGATATTTTCTTATAGAAAGATTGGTCAATAAAAGAGGAAAAAATACAACTTGAAATTGAAAACACACAGATCTGACATATGACATATATTTTTACAGTTCAGGCTGTGGCTATCTAAACTGACCTCAAATCTAGAATATTATGATCTGACTTGAAAAGTACTTGAAAGAGAATATGATTCAAATAAGTTACGCTTATTCAGAATTGAAATAATCTAAAAATTCTTGCTATGATGGAGGACAGTGTACAAAGATATTTCTCAACATTTTTTGCCCAAGCCATTCCTTCTATTTTTGGGCAACTATTTGTCACTTGTGATTAGGCTATAGGATAAAATAATCATCAGATGAATTTCCTGTTTTCTCTGATTTCATAGTACAATGAAGACATTTTTTTTGAGCCTCCATTAAAGTACAAGAAACATATCCAATTTGTAGATTAGTAAGAAAAGGATCAACTCTTGTACTTAGAAGTGTATAGTACATTGGTTGTGCAGTCCAATAACACATTTACGATTTTGGGTCATTTTGAAAGAACATAAATTATGCTATTCATAAATACCTTAATGCAACATTGTTGTTTGAAACATAAGGTAAAGTTTATAATAGTGCAACCACTTTACATATAGGCCCTTCAAATCTTAATTTCCAAGAAAACCAGATGCAACAAATTGATGCATGTTTGCTCATTCTGAAGACAGAATTATTCCAGTATTCAGGAAAAAGCAACTATCAATCAAACAAACAAATCTTTGTATTAATTCAACAAGACTCAGCTGAGCAGATATCTAAATGCATTAGCATAGCATGTCTGTGAAAGAATAGAAATATTAATAGATTAGCTGTGTCTCTCTCATCCACATTTCTAATTCCTCACCTTTAGGGGATTTACTTATAGAATTTCCAGATAAACAGAACAAATGGGAGATAGATGATAGATAGACAGATAGATAGATAGATAGATAGATAGATAGATAGATAGTTGATAGATAGATAGATGATAGATGTATATAGACAGAGATAGAGATATAGAAACAGATATATAGGAAGAGATTTATCATGAGTGATTTGCATATGTGATTATGGAGGCTAGGAAGTCCCACAGTCTGCCAACTGCAAGCTGGAGACCCAGGAAAGCCAGTGCTGTAGCTCTTATTCCAAATCTAAAGGACTGAGAACCAGAATGGCCAACGGTGTCAGTACCTGTCTGAATCCTAAGGCTCCAGAACCAGGGCGACAGAACCTTGATGTCCAAGGGCAGGAAAAGACGGGTGTCCTAGCTCAAGCAGAGAGCAAATTTTCCCTTCCTCCACCTTTTTGTTCTCTTCAGGCCCTCGATGTATTGGATGAAGCCCACTTGCATTGGTGAAGAAAATTTCCTTTACTCAGCCTACCGATTCAAATGCTGATCTGTTCTGGAAACACTCCCAAAGACACACTCAGAAATAATATTTTACTAGTTATCCGGTTATCCCTTAACCTAGTCAAGTTGACACATAAAATGAACCATCATAGGGGCAATGTTTGTATTTATCCTGCTTGAGTTTCCTGAGCTTCTTAAATTTGTAGTGGATGTCTTTCATCCATTTTGAAGGCTCTCAGCTGTTATGTCTTTATTTCTTCTGCCGCATTTTCACTCTCTTTTTCTTTTTTGGCAAGCCAGTTGTGCACTAGGCCATATCTTGTTCTACCATAGATCTCCAATTCTTTCTTTTTCTTTTTTAGCCTTTTTTTAAAAACTGTTTTTCAGTACAGACTTTTTTTGTTATTATTAATTCAAGTTCATTTTTTCCACTGTTCAGTACATTAATTTTTAGAATTCATCAGTGACTTCTTTATTTATGATGTATTTTAATTTAACATTTTTTTCCATTTTATTCTTTTTATTGGTTTCTTTGTCTCTGATAATTTCCCCATAACATAATACACATTGCTCACAATTTTAAGTATGTACTTGGGCATTTTTATTATAATTACTTTAGAGTCACTTTCAGAAAACATCAGTAGCAGGGAAATCTAGTTTCTGCTTCTGCTGATAGTTTCTTTTATGACCATGTGTCATATGTTCTTATTTATTCCTGTGTATTGTGATACTAGTGTAATATTGTTAATCTTTTAAAATGACATACCCTTTCTTGAGCCAGACTGAGTGGGGAGCTGAATCAATCTGATCAGTAGATGAGCAAGATCTGGATTTTTTGAATGTTTAATTTGATTCAGTTTACTAATAGGTTCAATTTTTCTTTGTGGTACGTGGGCCTCTCACTGTTGTGGCCTCTCCCGTTGCAGAGCACAGGCTCTGGACGCGCAGGCTCAGCAGCCATGGCTCACGGGCCCAGCCGCTCCGCGGCATGTGGGATCTTCCCAGACCGGGGCACGAACCTGCGTCCCCTGCATCGGCAGGCAGACTCTCAACCACTGCGCCACCAGGAAAGCCCAGGTTCAAATATTTTTAACCATAAGGTCAGACCTTTTCCTTCTTTGGGATATATGAGGAAAGATGAGATTCTATAGATCTTTTTGTGCTTTACAGCTGAGGCTCGATTTTTGGCACTGTAATTCTCTTTATGCTCTATACCCTACTGTCAGCTTTCTGTTCAATGTGAAATTCTTCTTTCTCTTTAGTCTTGACTATCCTTTCTGTGCCTAGAGAGATCTTTTTGAAGGATTTGTGTAAGAGGGGTTTCTCTCAGAATTTTGTCATCTCCCTCTTACCTCCATCTACAGTAGATTTTCCTATTTTCAATGCTCTATCAATAATGAGAAGAGCCATAGGTCTCTACTCTCTTATTAAATGTGGATCACTTTCCATAAAGTATTTCACTTATTATTATTTTTTTTTTTTTTTGCATATTCTCTGATGATTTCAGGGAAGCTAGGATATTTAAGCAGGTCTGGCTTGTTGGGCTGTTTATGTGAAAGCTACAATCTGTTGCAACTATCTAGAACACAAAAGAAACAGAGGTCTCTCTCTCTCTCACACACACATATGCACTTTTGTTGTTTTGCTGATAACAAATAATTAATTTATGAGCAAGACTTTCCATTCATTTATCAACTAGATGCTTTGTAGACCTATGGCTAAGAGACGATGTTAATATGCAGCCACTTACTCCTTTCTAGAACTGGTAAATAACCTAGTCGGAACATCTTCAAAAAAGGAAATTCCATGTTATTTTAGGTAAAGTTATTCAATGTTGAACCATCACTGCAGTCTGGGCATTTCCTCTTGTGTGATCTTTATTCTGTTATTTAAGGTGTTTTAATTTATACTTAAATTTTTCCATGTTCTTAAATATGATTATTAGGTTTATCTTAAGAATATGCTCTTTAGAATAGCTTTCTCAAGTGATTTGCTAATATCTTTAGGTGTTCTTTGTAAAGAATTATTAATTTTTTGTCCATCTCATTTTAACTATAATAGAGTTTGCCATGATTTTACTGCAACCTATTTCTTGCTTGGTCTCCAACAAGAAAAAGAAACAGGAGAAGAACAAGTGAGCTGTCATGTTTCTCAAAAATCTTATATTAAGCCTCACTATCATTTATTTTTTATCATTTTAATCTTTAAGAAAACAAATATTAACATGTCTTAAATACCCATCAAGTGTCAAATCTAGAATCCATTAGCAAACATAACAGATATGAACATGTACATGTATGAGAGTGACTGTAAAAATACAGCCCAATTTTCCCCCAACCCTTCAGTTGGTCTCATGAGCTTCCCTTTTCTGAAGTTGCCAGAATGACCCCAAATTTTCTTTTATTTGTTTATAAAAAATGTTAGATCCATTTTAGTCATCATCCTTCATCCTATTATATTCTCATAGTAACTCTTCATTAAGAAAAACATTTGGAACTGGTTGGCTTTAGTTTGGAAAATCCTAGATTTGCTATTGTTTTCCTTGACATGGTTTAAATAGAACTTTGTTTTACACTCTGCAACATGCTGAGGAAGAGTCTATAAAGTACTGAAATATTCATGTTTGTGATCCATTGTAGTCATTCCCTAGTGCCTTCTGGGTTTTGCAAGAATGAAACAAAGAGGAGTTATATAAGTATCAGCAGTATCGCGGCCTTTCAAAATAAACTTTACAGATGAAATGTTTGGGAACAGTTTGTGTTTGTCAGAGATAAACTACTGAAACTAAGCAAACTTGGTAATTTATTAGAGTTTGCAGAACACATAGACAAAGAGCAGGTTATTATTTTAATAGTTGTACCTAGGTAACTCAGATAAATATTGAGATACAATGCTTGGGAAAATTATTTCTACTTGTAAAATTAGAGAAACATAAATGATTGTACATATTCAAGGACCATATTGTAACACAATAAAAATTAACATGAAAATTATGACATTTGGATTTTATTATCTCCTTTTAATTACTATGCATGATAATAAAGTTATTAGGTCTATAGTCATTAAATATATTTTATGTCAAAGAGATTAATAAAACAGTGTCAAGTTGGGGTGTGATGTCACAAAGACAGCAAAATAAGAGGACCCCAGCCTCCATTCCCCCATGGTTATCAATTACTAGGCAACTATTCATGAACAAAAATTGCTTTGGGAGAGCTCATGAGTCTATGTAATAGACTTCGACAAGATAGTGGAAAAAGAAAACACTAAGAATAATCACACACAAAAAGAAGGAAGAACAGCCTCATTTTTCCTGCATTACCCCACCCCCAGCAATACCAAAAGGGAGCTCACCTGCTAGAATAGTTCCCCTCCCTGGGAAAGGGAGAATGAGATGAGAGACCAGCTTCTCCAACCTTTCAGAGCACCCTCAAAGGACCTGCTTTGGTCTCAGCCCTCCCAGAGACCAGCAAAGCTGAGACAAGTAGAGGCACCTAGGAACAAGGAAGAAGAGCAGCCGCCTTATAACAGGAGGAACTGTGGTTTCCAGTAAGCTACTCTGCAGAGGACCCCAGCAGCTATTGCCACGGAAGAAATCAAGGACCACCACAGCTGCCTCGGACTCCTTGCAGATTTCATCAGTTTTACCCCACAGGTATTTGTGTTGGCAGATGCCAGCCACCTGGGTCCCCAGCCCTGCTTTGTTTTCTCCGCCCTCACTAGAGCCTGGGATCCACGTGGCAGCCAACCCTGGCCTCAGTGGCTGCATGAGTGCAAGATGCTAGCCTGGACCCCTGCAGTTATCCCTCACTACCAGGGAAACGCTTGAGATTAGCCCTTCCAGTTGTGCACTTGCATGCTGCTGACCTGACCTCATTGGCCTCTACTGCCATGTGTGTGACCTTAGTGAGATCCTGCAGCCACAAAAGTGCACACCAATAGCCAATGCCTCCATAGCTGCTTGTGGGCCCAGATTCAGCCCTATCTCTAGTCCCTGGGTTGCACCATTGAGCTCAACTAGCTAGGGACCCTCCTGGCAAGGGCTGAGGCCAACAGCAGGCACACTGATGGCTGCGGGGTGCCTGCTGTAGGTATATATTACCACAGATGCTGGGTCTCCCCACAGGCCCAGGACAGTGGAGGCTGATATCTGGAATCAGGCCAGGTGTGAGCAGATGCACAACTGGAGGGGCTAATTGCAGGTGGGCATGGTGGTGCAGGTCAGTGATGGGAGCCGGGGCTGGGTCTGGGTCCACAAGCAGCTGAGCATGCCCAGCCTCTTGGTGCACACATCTGTGGCTGCAGGGTCTCCCTGCAAGCTGTACACATGGCCGTGGAGACAAGGCATGTATATATATTTTACTATCATATCCTTGTAGCTCAAACTACAACCTGGCACAGAATAGACAGAATAATTGTTAAAAATTAATAATCAAACATTTAGATGTATTATTTTTGTTTTACAGAAAAAAAATTAAAATCCCATCCAAGCTAATAAAGGATGAGATGTAAAGCACAAATTTAGAATTTACAGTTCTCTTATTCCTGTTTTGAAAATAAAATGTAAGAAAACCATAAATGAAGTCCTTTACTTAACAATGAGTCATCTTTTAAATTTGCTGTTAGTATAATTCAATAAACTGGTAATGTAGCAGAGATAATTTCTTCTAATATGTAAGAAGCTAAATTTTCAAATAACTTAAATGATCAATCCTTCTCTAAACAATTTAATAACACAAGAATATGACATAAAACATCCAACCTCCTTTAAGAGTAGATCTGATTGCATTTTCAGAAATTACAAAAATTTGCTTCAATGCCTGAATACATTTAACATATGTGCTTTGTTTGGAAGCTAAGTTAATTTAATAATAACATTTAAGAGTGTAGTATTAGAGAAACATAGGTGAGGAGATGGGGTTACTGGTTGTGAAGAGAGAGAAGGAAAAGTTCCTAACTAATGCATTACATTACAGTGTAGGACACAGAGATTTAGTCAAAGTTCAAGAGGACCATTCAAAAAGAAACCATTACTTTCACTTTGTGAAGTAAAGATCTTGAAGGTGATGAAAATTTGCACATTCATTACAATTTCTGTAACAGTAGTATCAAAAATGTGTATATAACATATTTTATTTTATTCTTCAAATATTTATTCATTTTAAATACACATTCCCTACCAGATATTGCTAGTGAACCTACAACAATAAAACAGGAAATTGAAAATCAGATCACTTAAATTTTCATTTGGTCCATTGTACTAGTCTCATTTGTCCTCTCCTCATATAAGACTGTCTATGAATATTTTCATGGCTGTTAATTCTATTATCCTTGAAGGTAACTTTAGAGTATGAAGGGTAAATTAATTGCTTTTAATGTTTATAAGGATGACAGTAGGGTATTCAGCTTGTGTCACTAACAGTTTTCTTGATTCAGCAACTACTTTAAAATAGTTTTCTAATATACTAGAGTGTTATAATTAACTGACAATTTATGCTTTCTAATCTGTAAAGACTAAGCAGAGATTAATAGTTGATATTTATCTACAAAATTATTAAATGAAAATAATGAGACATGCAGATAGATAATTTTTCTAAAGGAATTAAATATTTTATCAGCTTGTTTAAATATTTTATCAGCTTAAGTTTTATCAGAAGTTGACTGATTCTGTTGAGAAGTTCACCTGGTCATTTTAGAAACATGCTAATTCTACTCTTCTCCCTCTGAAGGGCAGAAGGTACTACCTAATGAATTTTCAGGAGTCAGGTCTCGGCTTCAGACCTTGCATTGTAAATCTTAAGACACGGACTGGAGCATCAAGCACAGTCCTCAAGTTTGGTGCAAGAGTGTTATTTGTACTTTTTAGCATTTCTTTGTTATGGTTCTTGAGGTAATTGTGAATATTTTACATTAAAATTTTAGGAAAAAAGATTGTCATCATGTTTCCTTAGTTTTATATTTACTCTCTGACAATTCTGTATAATTTTATTACTAAACATTGACAAGTAAATTTTCAGTAGGCTAAGGCATTTTACTCTGGACATTTTTAAAATTTAATTTTCTCTTGCTGATCAATTGTCTTTTCTCTAGCAGAATGCCCTTGAAATTATAAATCTGAACTTAATAAAATGAATTGCCTTTTGAATAGAATTAGTTTTTTAAGTGAGCAAAAGATACATTTATATGTTCTTCCCTTCACCTTTACTCTGTTCAATCTACTTCAGAGTCTGTTTGCTATATTGCTAAAGTTTATTCCAAATGCATCTACCATCTCATATTAGCATCTACCAGTATAACCCAAACTTCCTAAACTTTGATGGATGCTTCCATTTGTTCTTCCTGTTTGCATTTCTGAGTTCCTAAAATATCAGTACTATTCTCCAAGCAGCCAAGGTTATCTTTCAAAAAAAATAAAATACTCTCATTATCATAACCCTTCCTTGCACAAAATCCCCCAATAGTTTTCCTTTGCAATGAGAATAAAAAGCAAACATTTTTTCATGGCCTACAAGACCATCTGGTTCTTGCCTATTTCTCTGCTACCTTATACGACATTCCTTCTTCATCTCTACACCATATACATAGTAACTTCTCCTTCCTCTTTTAGTGTTTCAAGTTTATTTCTTTAAAGAGACCTCCTCTGACATCCCTGACTACAGTAACTGCCTCATAATTCTGCTTAGCTCACTGTCTTCATGAAATGTATCAACACTTATTTTATCTGGTTAATTTATTTACTAGTTTTAAAATTATATCTTCTCAATAGAAAGGGACCTTTTCTGTATTGTGTAGTGCTAAAATCCCAGTAAGACAATTCATGATATATGTTAGTCATTTAAATCACTTTTAAAGTCAATTTGTGGGATGAAAAGTGTATTAAATAATACAGTGCTACTTGCAATATATGTTGTTTTGTATGGCATCTGTAGAAATTGAAGCTTATTTTCTTAATATTATAAGACTCCCCCACCCCACCCCTCAAATAGCCTATGCCCTGACATAATCATCTCCCCTTGAGTGTGGCAGGAACTGAGTTTATGATGGAACATGACATCCAGAGTTAGGTTATGCCCTATGACAATGGTGAAGGGATTTTCCAGATGTAATTAAGAAACCTAATCAGAAAAAAAAAAAAAGAAAAAGAAACCTAATCAGTTGAATTTTAGTTAATAAAAAGAGCAGACTTTCCTGTTGAACCTGACCTAATAAGATGTATCCTTAAGGGAGGCTGGAAGCAGTAACAGAAGCCTTTTGGCCTTGTTGGTGATAAATGATTCAAGGACAGAGATTCACTCCATCTTGTTATTTCAACATAAACAAGGACATTGTCCTTTTACACATGTTCAAATTGTACTCATGATAACAGGAAGGCACCGGTTGAAGTTAGAGACTCTCTTTTTATTTGAAGATGACACAGAGGAGCAAAGAATAGAAAGTATTATCTAATCTAGTATCTTTGTAGATCCAATTAATAAGCTTTACATAGAATAATAAAGTTGATTTCATATGAAGTTTTATTCCCTCAGCCATGTATCACTATAAATAGCTGTGAATACAGAATATTCATTTTGTAAAGAGTAAAGTCACATTATTTTATGAGGTGAACATTTGAGATGAATAAAAATCTTGCATTTTGGTAGAACAATTTTATTACATTAAAATGTTCTGTTTAGGTATTTGAATTAAAGTATCTAATTATAAAGTACTATGTATTCCACTTTATATTAAATTTAATATCATTCTTTTTCTAGACAGTGAGAAACCAAGGCTGTTAAATGTCATTTATATTCCTTAGAATTTTTGCTTCACTTTTAATTTGTCATTTTTCAGATTTTATACAGAGCAGAAATCTTGTATAACCTTAGAAACTTTGAACAGTTACCTAATTAAGGTTCTTCAAACATGCTTTATAATTTTACAACCAAGCTTTCACTTCAGGAATGTTTAAGTGTTCATTCTTCTTACAAGTTATAGCCCAGAGAGTAAGACCATTATGCTTACACACAAAATATGTGATTTCCGATATAAGAGAAACTTGTTCAGTTTTTCTCTTTGTTGAAGTAATCTTCCTGATCCGTGAAAGTAAGGATAAAATAGTATAAAATTTGTGTTTTGGTCTTTTAAATTCTAATTTTTTTCCCTTAATATGTGGTTTTTGTTTTGTTTTGTTTTGGTAGACTCAGTCTGTACGAACTGCCATTTCAATCAAGTAAATTAACATTGGATTGTAATAACACAATGTATTTTTTCAGTTGAAAATGTATTAGAAAATAGTCTAGACCAAAAAGCTGGAAATGGGAGTCAAAGTAAGTTCTCCTTTAAGTACTATGTAAAAAAAATTAACCTTTCCCTGGATTTTCCAAAGTTTTGTTTTACAGTAACTCAGGAAAATCATGAGTATTTGAGACAATCCATTCTATTTATCTTGTATTTACACTTTAAGAATGTAATTTCTAATTAAACAAACATTAAGAATAGTGTTCCAAAATGTTCCATGAATTTAACAGTGTTTAACTTGCCTCTGATCCCACCATTATTCACTTAAGAATGGTCGTTTGATGGACTTGTCAGGTCACTGAAAGTGCATCTCTTACTAACCCACTGAACTGAGATTTAAACATAAAATATAAAGTATATATCTATATATTATATATGTGTATGTAATATATATATATATATATATATGAGATTGCCTCTTACTCAAGAGAATACTAGAGCTTATATTACAAACCTTATTTTTGTAATAGTTTTGGTCTTTTTGAGATTATTATAAGGGGAGATTATTTTCAGAACATCTCACTATATAAATAAGCTTTTTAACTCTTCTATTGGATTATAGTTATCACAAAAGAGTTATAAGGTTCAGCATTATTTTTCTCATCATTAAGTTACCTTGTAGAACATTAAACTCAAAAGAGTATTAGAGTTTCCCACAGTTTTAGACTAAGTAGGAGGTAGAATTTTAATTGAATCTCAGATTTTCTGTTACCAATTTCTGTTTGAATAATTAGACTGATATAACTGCTGCTCTACAAACAGGAAGACAGAAACCTCTTGTAGGAAACAGAGGAACATAGGCAATATATCTTGCAAAACGTTTGTGGGTAAGGTTTGCAAAAAAAGGTTTGGGGTGAGAAGAATAACTAAAATATTCTGTTTACTGATACAAGGACAGAGGATGCAGATTATTCATAAGGAATGCTAGCTTCAGAAACTTTTCATTTCGAATCTATTAAAAATCAGTTGCTCAGGAAGAGGATTTTTTAAAATATGTGGTTTGTGCTTGGGATAATCAATTTCTCATACTCTGCAACAATAGCTGCATTGCATTCATTTAGAATAAAGTTTATTCCTTAAACTTGTCTCTTCATCTTCTGGCTATAATTCTTTCCAGAGGGCACTCCTGCAGACTGTTCAAATAGTACACAATCTTCTCCACCGCACCTTCTATCTATGAATCTAAAACTGGGAGGCAATCCTCTGTGTTCCTCATTGCTGTTTTTTAAATGAAGTTCCATTCCTCTTTTCTAGAAATCTCCATCTTTTAATCACACATCTTCAGACACCCCCAGATCTCTCATTGGAATTCTCTGCTGACAACCATAGTGTACCTCATCTTAAAAACTTTATTTCCTACTCATTTCCATTGTCTCCAACACAACTCATTTTAGAATTGCTGGTGATTTTATCATCTACTAATTGACCCTCACAACAGCTGGCCCTCTCAGTTTCTTGACCTCTCATTACTGATGTAGTTGTTGCTTTGCAGCCTCCTCCTAGCTTCTGGGTATAACCTGAAACTGAGTTCCCCAGTACAGGGAGGGCAGGAAAAGACTGAAGAAAAAGGCAAACGACTCCAGATTGGTAGGTGGCAGGTTTAATAAGCAAGGGAATTTACTTAAGAGGCTTGTCCTCAGTGACTGCAAGAGAAGCAGATTCCATACCCTGACCCCAGAATCTTAAAAAAGTGTATATAGAGGCCTTAAATGAGTTCAGTCATGTACCTAGTCCAGGTAGCTTCAATACAACATTTCTATTCAAGGCTGTCTCCCTGGGGCAATTTCTGGGAGCAGGAAAGACAAGTGGAATGCACATTCCAAGGATGGGCTTGGTGAGGGTGGGGAAATTCCAATTACCTGGTTCTGACTTGTGGTCAAGCCTTTTTGAAGGCCTCCTCCAACTGTGGTCTACCACCTACCTCAACCTTGCACTCCTGAAACCGAATCCTTACAAATAATTATATCACCTCAACGGTTTCAACTTTATGTATCTTACTCTCCACCTAAAATCCCCTACATTTAGGGTTCATTCCCCCTATGACCCTGAAAATTCTCATACCCCGCCTGAACTAGTATGCTATAGATCCTACCACTTTTACCTCACCACTTGGATATATCCACTTTCCTAATTTCCCAGTTAAATTTTTGCACTGACTTATCATTTGCCTACATCTCCAACCGACTTAAATCACTCTATCCCTTATTATAATTATTTTGCATTATCATGTCTAGCTAATTAGCTCTTCATCATAGTGCCTCTCAATAGCGTCTTTTCCTGGGTAGTTGAGTAAAGCCGGAGGAAAAACAAGCTGACTGATCTCATTCTATATTTGTATCACTAACTTTAGCAGTAGAGTTCTTATGGTGACTAGCAATCATATTTTTCTCTCCTTATCTACTCACTATTAACTCTCTCTACGATTTTTTTCAAGCCTTCTTCTCTCTCTCTTCCAGTAACTTTCCTCTATTCTCACTCTTGGGTGATGGTATTGACATTCTAAATTGGGCTTAAAATATCATAAAATTTACCATCTTCACCATTTTGCAGTGTACAGTTCAGAAGTGTTAAATATATTTACATTGTTGTAAAACAGATCTCCAGAACCTTTGACTTTGACATTATTCAGAAAGAGAAATAATTAGAAGTGAACACCCACCAGTGCCTCGGTGCAGACCAGCACATTTTTCAACATGCTTGCATTGACCACATGCTTAATTTGGTCACTCTGCATGAGATACCCAAACTCATGAAAAAGCTAACACTTTCACAAGTGTAGTATGCCTATCCCCACTATCTTATTCAAGAGCATTAGAGCAGCGCTTTTCTTCTCTTGCTTCCTCTCTACTTGACCATGCCCATCAATAGACATGCTTTCTGCCATCTTAAATACAACTTTCTTAACCATACTTCCCCTCTCCAGCTACTATTTTATTTTTCTTCTCCTATTAAAAGCAAACAAACAAACAAACAAAACCTCCTAGAAGGAATGTATATTATATGCCTCCAATTTGTTTCTTCTCATTATCTCTTAATGTAATATCAGTAGTTTTTCTTCTACCACTATTCAGAAACCGTTTTTGCAATACCACCTATGTTGCTAAATGTGAAGTTAATTTTTTAGTCTCTACCTCAATTAACTAGGTACTTCAAATTTCCCAGACCACTTAACACTGGATGCCTTGGGGCTCATTCCTGTTATGTCACCTCTGAACTTCAGATACATATCTATCTACTTAGTTGACATTTATTTTAGGATATCCAATAAATATACAATGCATCAGTAGTTCATTCCTTTTTATTGCTAAATAATATTCCATTGTATGATATAGCACAGTTGTCTATCCATTTACCAATTAATTGGAAATTTAGGTTTTTTCTAAATTTTTGGCTGCTTTGAATAATGCTCCTATGAACATCCATGTACAAGACTTTGTGTGAACCTATGTTTTCATTCCTCTTAGGTTTATATCTATAATTGGAATTTCTGGGCTATTTGGTAGTTTTATGTTTGATTCTTTAAGAAACAACCTTTTGCAAAGTGGCTGAACCATTTTACTTTCCTACCAGCAATGGATTTGGGTTCCTGTTTCTTTATATCCTCACCATCATTTGTTTTTATTTATTATAGCCATTCTGGTAGGTAAAAAATTACATCTTATTATAGTTTTGATTTGCATTTCCCTATTGAATATTATTTTTTCATGTCCTCATTAACAATTTGTATACCTTCATCTGTGAAATATCTCATCATATCTTTTTCCCATTTCTCATTTTGTGCTGTTTATCTTATTGATGTGTAAGAGACTTTTATTGGATGTGTGTTTACTATTATTGTATCACAGTCTATTTTATTTGTTCATTTTTCATTTCACCTTCTCAGTGAGACCTTCCCTAGCCATAATATGTACAGTTGCAATCAGCCTACAACTGGCTAGCACCATTTGCTTTCTTATTTTTTATTAATATTACATATCATCATCTAACATAATACAGGTTTTATTTATTTAATAATTTTGATGTCTTTGTCTCTTTATTAGAATGTAAAGTCTATGAAGAAAACATTTTTTAATCTCTCTATTTGTCACTGCTTTGTACTTAACACATTGTAGGCTCTCATTATAATTAATCATTCTAAGAAAAGGATGGTTGAAGAAATTCAAGCAAAATAAATGTCCTTAAAATAACTGTGCATCATTCCTTTTTTTTGTATTGTAAAATAATAATACCCTCAGGTTTTTACTGGAGGGGTGTGTATTTCCTTCTGAAAATCTAGCTATTGAGTATTATAACTAACACATATAATATCAAATTATGTTAATAATTGTGATGCATTCATAGAAATATAGAATTTAATGCAATGCATAAGGACATATTGTGTATCTGTAAAATAATTTTTCTGTCCAAATAATTTTATTATGATTTTGTTTTTTAAACTCTTTTCATAAACAGATAAAAATTGATCAGTATTCAGTAATGAACAAAACACCTATAACCTTTTGTCAAGCTTTAGAAAAATTAGTGTTATTGCCTTGTTCTTATCTTGCAGCTAGTTCTACAACTAAATCAATCTTGAGTTTGTTTTTAGCTTCCTGCCTACTTAGGTTTAGAACCAATCTATTATGAGCTGTCTGAGGTTCTTTTCTGGATCCTAAAGTAATCTCATCCCTAATGCTTTCATACAGTAACCACTTAATCTTCTTCATAGAGTGGGCAGAATAACCTTACACTTTACTTTTCTAATAAAATGTTTCTTGGCTAAGAATTTCAAGTAGGAGAAGAACTGGACTATCTCATTCAGGCACACATGAAGTACACACCCAGCTCATTCACAAATTAAACAGTTTTTGAATTGCTGGTTTTATTTAATGTGTATAAAAATCTATATTTTTAAAAGAAAAAAAGTGCAATATGTACTTGAAATTTAAAAAATACACTAAATGTTATTAAAAGTATATTAGGCACAGGAAAAAAAAATCTATATTTTTAAAATCTCTTTTTAACACAAATAAAAAAGAGAAATAATTCTCGCTTCCTCTGTGGAGAACTTAAGGAAAGTAAGTAGATTTTTAAAAATTGAATTCTTTCATTTTACTGATGATAAATATGAATAAGTCACTTAAATTTTATATATCAATTCCGGCACTTAAAAAATGGAGATGACAATAATATTTAACTAACCTATTATTGGGAACATGAATAATGTATGTTTGGTATATTATATATTCTAAACTATTGAGCAAATACATGTTATGCTTTTTAAAACACCTATTGGCAGATTTTGAAACACATAGTTTACTAAACATTTGTTTTCTCAATTCACAGTTGATATGAAATGATCATAAAGCTACACTGTTTTATGGAGACCATTTAGTTTTCCAATAGTAGTGTCTGGTATATATAATAGAGGAATGAGAGACAGAAAGAGAAAGACAGAGAGAAAGGGACTCTATTAAGTTACTTGATGATAATCAAAATATTTAAATGAAAGCAATATTTTATAATAAGTTTTTAAATTTATTCTTCTTTATCCTCACATTCTGTTTGGTCTTGGAATATATATTTTTTAAATTAGTGTTCTTAAATGTCATCATAAAGTGCAAGTTTACTAAATTCCTTATGATACCATGTTACCTTTGTCAAAAATATAGACACACACACACACACACAGAGGTATGATAAAATTGAGTTAAGTTTAAAGAGTTTAACATAAATTTGGATACAATATTTCAGAATTGTTTCTCTTTATTTAACCAAGTTACAAATATAATTTCTCCAGGTTGACATAGACAGATAAGATTAATAATATAAGATTTGATTCTAGAAAAAAAATCTAAATCTAATTAACCTGAGTATGTGATCTCTTTTCACTTAATTTACATTTTCCTTCATGTAATATATGTGTCCTAAATGCTTGAAACCACCTTATTCACTACAAATTTAACTAAAATACCCTACACATCATAAAGTTGAACTAACATTGTCTTTGAATTAGAGAAAAATAGTGTCATTTTCATAAATTTTTAGGCAAATAACATGCATTTCAGTATGGAAATGCAAATTTATTATCTTACAATTTAGTTTGCTTGCTAATTAACTTAAAATTACTTTTTT
The DNA here is from genome assembly GCF_003676395.1 of Aethalodelphis obliquidens. Lineage (NCBI taxonomy): Eukaryota > Metazoa > Chordata > Mammalia > Artiodactyla > Delphinidae > Aethalodelphis > Aethalodelphis obliquidens. Next base: position 21,438,425 of record NW_020837959.1, on the reverse strand, counting down.
TCCCCTATGATATCATAGACATATTTTTGACACTATTTCCCTAGGCCCCTAAATTTATAGTTTGTTACATATTTTGTGGATAATATTTATTGAATAATTGAAATTTCTCAGAATAAGTTAAAGTATGGTGAGAAGATTTTTGATAGTATTTATTCAGAAGTTGAAAAGTCATCCAATTCATTTTCTTGAAGCTGAACATTATAGTAAAAACTTTACAAGCAAATGTCTAGTAAAATTAAATCCAGAATTTTTTTCTTTCATTTTTAAAATTTTAGATTTCTTTTTTATTGAGTGACATCTATTTTGTTTTCTTTTTTTCACTGGAGTATAGTTGCTTTACAATATTGTGTTAGTTTATACTGTACAGCAAAATGAATCAGCTATACATATACTTATATCCCCTCTTTTTTGGATTTCCTTCTCGTTTAGGTCACCACAGAGCACTGAGTAGAGTTCCCTGTGCTATACAGTAGGTTCTCATTAGTTATTTTTTTTATACATAGTATCAGTAGTGTATATATGTTAATCCCAATCTCCCAATTCATCCCAACCTGTCCCCCTGCTTCCCCCTTGGTATCCATGTTTGTTCTGTACATCTGTGTCTCTATTTCTGCTTTGTAAATAAGATAGTCTATACCAATTTTTTCAGATTCCACATATATGAGTTAATATACGATATTTGTTTTTCTCTTTCTGACTTACTTCACTCTGTATGACATTTATTGATATAACATTATATAAGTTTCATGTTGTACATTATATGTCTACTTCTGTGTGCCCTACAACGTGCCCGCCACCAAAAATTTAGTTTCCATCCATCATTACAGTTGATCCCCTTCATTCATTTCACCCTCTCCAACCCCTTCAATTCTCTGTTCTCTGTTTCTACATATATTTTAAACCCAGAGAGCAGTTTATAACTGTTCTGAGAAGTATGCTATTATACATTTAAGGGTACTGTTCTGTAAGTTGGCATTTTAAAAAGCATAAAATACAATGCTTTTTCTTTAAAGAATTTACATTAGCCCTAAAGAAAATCTTGTTTTGTGAGATTAGCTAATGTGGTTTTCACTCAGTAATACATCCCCCCAATTAAAACTGTTGAACAAGATTTCTTAAACAGTGAAAATACATAATACCATATAGTCACTGTAATGCTAAAAGTATTTGCACAATTCTCTCATTCTCATGAATGTTTGTCCACTTTTCTAACATATATATTTGATGTGTTTTTCAAAAACATCTATGTCAGAAAACATTTCAAAGTATATTTTAAAATATTTACATACATCATATACCTAGCATAAACAATAAAACCCAAATGTTAATTCTTATAAATCATACTACTAATGATTCACTCAATTTATTCTAATAATTTCTCAAAAAAGATAGTTTTTAATATTTTATATTAAGTAAAATACTTTATTATGCTAATAGCATAAAATTATTTTATTACAAAAACATTTAAAAAATAGACTGATTTTTATTCATAGAAAATTTCCAAAATATATAATTCTATTGATAAGATTATGTTAAAAGTAGAAAATGACCTGTTATGAATAGAAAGACACAGGACTAATTTCCATTTGGAAATGACTTGAGATCATCTTTAGAGGGCAGCACCTAACTAGGGAAAGAGGTATTTCAGGTCTAAGCAGGAATTTGAGTGCATATTATAATGGCTAAAACTGGCAGTTAAAAGTTGATTGTCCATTAAACTATCACTTATTCACAATTCAAATATAAAAAGAGGCTAAACAACAGCATCTAATAGTAACCTAAATTTGTAATGCAGTTGCAAAATACACTTTATTGAACATCACCAGCGGTTAAAAGCATATATATTTTGTCAATTAACATTGAAGCACATGTAGCAAATTTTCTTTATTCCTAGCATGGTAATACATAGCAACAGTAATTCATGCATTAACAACCATGTTTTATGAAAAAAAGAGAGTAGGAATGTATTTCACATTTAATTTGGATGATAGCAAAAAAATTGAAAAAAAGATACAAATAGTGATGTAAAATGAATGAGGCTCTTCCTATATTACTTTATAGTTTTAATGAGGCTAGAATTTTAAAACATGGGTCAGAAAACTTTTGCTCCATGTTACTTGAATTTAAAAAAAAGAATGATAGTTAAGAATTATACAGTGAAATATTTTAATAATTACTTTATTAAGCATGCTCACATTAATGAAGCAATTGTTCCATCACTCCATGATTGTGTAATGGGAATATCATATCTGCACATAATCATTATTTCTGGAAATCCTTGATATGATAAAACAGTCTTCTGAACTTTTCTATACCCAATGACAATCCTTTTGTAAAGTTTTCAAACTGTAAAAGACAAACTAAGACACTTCAAGAATTGTATAAACTGGACTCTAATAATCTTAGTGCTTAACATTAGAGACTGGGTGTGTTATTACTTATTTATGTACAAATGAATCACTTACACATATAATTAACAAATAATTTACTATCTCACCAGTAGATTATCAAAACTACCATACAGAGCAGCCCCTCATCCATTTATCCATTCAACAAATATTTATTGAGCATGTACTCATGCTAAGCATTCCTAGGAGCTGCCCAAGACTTCACAATATAGGCTCCTGTCTCATGAAACATTAAATTACCAGTCTTCTCATTTTACTTTTAGATAGGATGTGTGTGTGTCTCTGTGTGTGTGTGTAGTGACAAATGGGTACAGAGGCAGTTGTTCTGACTGCCCCATCAAGAAAAAACCTTCTTGTTTCTTTAGCACAATGTGAAAAATTTTACTCATATAATATTTTAACTAAGGTAGTAGAAAAAGCATTTTCTACAATATTTTGTGCTTATGCTGTTATCTGTAAAACCACTTAAAATAATTTTTATTTTAAAATGTGGCTAAATTTAAAAGATATAAATATGTCTGCAGTATTCTAACCCTTAATCATACATTTTAATTGGCTGTAATAGCTTATTAAAAAAATGAAGACATATAATTAGCACAATAATTTTAAGGAAATCTATTAACTCACTTTTACTTTTATCCAGTTCTTTAATTTTAATTTAAAAATATATGGTTTTAAGGGCATTACTTATTAGTAGTTACAGCAACTAGCCTGGTTTAGAGATTTAAAAATCAGACATTATAGACTAATTATTACTGTTGTACAGATCTCTGCATTCAAATGAAGTTCCAGGCATGCATGTAAAACTAAGATGAAGATGAAAGGGAGTTTTATTAAGACATTTATCTCCATGAAAAAGGCAAAATCTTGGCCTTGTCAGTTCTCAAGTTTTTATTAAGTATCTATAAAATACAGATAAGCCTTTATGTTGTCAAAATATCAATTTTAATGGAATGCATGGAAGATCCAGGGTGAAGCTTAAATTTGAATAGCATGATATACTATGAAATTACTAAAAAAGAGCAGAGGTATGCTTCAAGTATATCTTATGCTGACCTTAGATAAATAGCCCCACAAATTATAAAGCAGCTATTTTTTTTGACATGAAAGAAACTTCAGTCAGAAAAGAGAATAACATGTTTTGTTTGTGCCTTAATATTAGTCTGCAAAGCCAATGTATTTCTTGTCATATTATTATTATTATTATATTGCTTTACTTACCTTGAATGACTTACCTTGTGATTAACTTTTGAGTTATTATTATTTTACATGTTATGTTTTAATTCCAAGGTTTTCAAGGACTTTAAATACCATAAAGTTGAAGTCTTATTAAACTTTCTTCAACTTTATGGTATTTAAAGTCCTTGAAAACCTTGGAATTAAAATATAACATGTAAAATAATTTTGACATTTCTTCATTTGGCCTCTGTTATGCTGAACAATATTTGCAGCTGTGTAAACCATATGTTCTCCAATATCTGTTGAAAGAAAGCTAGTATTTGTAACTTAAACCTGAAATGTTTACAGAAATTTTTGAACATTTCAATAGATGCATGAAGGTTTTTATCTTACTTACTTGAAAACTATATTCAACAGAGTTGATTTCCCTCAGAATCTTCCCATGGTTTTGAAATTCTCATAAGCATGCCAACTTTCATTTCATTCACATCTTATGTGGCATCATATTAAACAAATCTTAAGGTCCCCTGATATTACTCTACTTCCTATTTTCTCATTGTCTTCTACTGATGACAGATATTGGCTACAGAAACTGTGGTTGCATAATATGGTTAGGACGCTGTCCATGGGCCTCTTTATTGTTTAGGCAAAATATGTACATGGGAGGTTTAGACAGTTCCATTATGGGCAGAATGGCTCAATCTTTATATTTGGGCACTTCATTCTCTTCCACAAAGCCCCGCAAGGCAAAAGTTTTTCTAATGTTTTAATTGGCTTACCATATAAAAATTAATTGAATCAACCTGTGAACTGAACTCTCAGCACCATATGTTGCTTTGGAAGATAGTCTCTGATAATTTTATTTATTACCCTCATTAAGTGATCCGATAAACTTCATACAATCATGATCTGTCATTGCAGATAACATTTATTATGAAAGTATACAGACAGAGGGTGTCCTCACATCATTTAAAGAGGCCGTGTTATGTTTCAAATTGATACATAAAACCATGAACTGTGTCACCTGGTGGCTGTCCACTGACCAACAAAATCTGTTCCCAAATTTGTTAATTTCTCCGTTGCTGATGCCCTGAAGACTGTTTCTAGTTGCATCCACTTTTTGGCTCATTTAATTTTATTTGTTCTCATGATTTCAATGATCTTAATTGCCATCCTTAGATCATTGCCTTATTTGCTGGCACCTTTATTTTAAACGGTCCATATCTGAAGCTAGTGCTTTTTCTTTTACTTTACCCTGAAGCACTTCACTAACAGTGTTGCTGAAGCAGAAGCCACTAGGAATGAGCTAATATTCTATAAACTCTAGTGTGATAACAACCAGGGTCATACTCATGTGGTGAGCACCTATTGCTATGCGCTTACTCCAGATCAGGAAAAGTCGGTTTGGCAGACAAGACAAGAGCCCAAGTGGCTCATTGCTGGCAGTATTATTGCTGCTTACATACATTCCTGGCCTTCTTTCTTTGGTTTCTATGTTACCACATATGTCTCCTATTCCTGCATGTTTTAACAGTATTTTTCATTGCCATCCTCCTTAAACCAATCTTGAAAATTTACAGTTTCTCTAGATTCAACCTTAGTGTCTCTTTATCTAGACAATCCTAACTATCCCATATCTTTAAATTCCATCTGTAATTCTCCAGTTGAAAAATATCAATGCTAAACAGGGAGATCAGCTCGGTGCTTTGTGACCACTTAGAGGGGTGAGATAGGGAGGGTGGGAGGGAGACGCAAGAGGGAGGGAACACGGGGATATATGTGTAGGTATAGCTGATTCACTTTGTTATAGAGCAGAAACTAACACACCATTGTAAAGCAATTATACTCCAATAAAGATGTTAAACAAAAAGAAAAATATCAATGCTAATTCCAGTTATTTTTCTGATTCCAAATCAAGATGGCAACTAACACTTCATAGCTTCTTTTGGTATCTTGAAATCAATTCAGACCCAGTCTAAACTGAAGTTGTTTTTACGCAACTGAGTCCTTACTAAGAGTCCTCTATCTGTGAAAATGGCAGTATTATAACCAGAGACACTTATGCCACCCTTATATCCAGTAAATCACCAATTTCTCTCAACTTTTTCCTTTTATCCATACATGTCTATATATTCCCATTACCACTAGTTCAAGCTTTCATCATATTTTTTCCTACACTATTGCAATAACCCTCAAACTTATTTCAATATATCCATCTTTCTCAATGTTAATCAAGTTTTATAGAGCAGTCAATGTAATATTTTTTGGATAATAAGACAAAATTACCAATTCTCGTCTTTATAATACTCTCTAACAGATTGTTATTCTTAAGATAATTTTAAAAAAATCCTTAATATAGCCTAAAATTTCTGTATTATCTGGCTTCTGTCTATTCCTTAGGGATCATATCATTTCACTGTAAAATCAGGGATACTCTAGCTGTTTTGAATTCCTGGTAAGCAGCAGACTCCCCCTGGATTCAATGCTTTTGCACTTATTATTTCCTCTACCTTGAATATTGCTCCATTTGTCCTTAACCCTAATACTAACCCTTACTCTTTATGGGTTCAGATTCAAAGTCACTTTGTCACCAATGTTTTCTCTGATATTTCCTGATACTATAAAAGGTCCATATCGTTTGCTCTTATTTCAAACTGTTTTCCCTCTTTTTGTTACCTATTAAATACCTATAATAAATTTTTTTAAATTATTGATTTCATACATCTACCCCCAATATACTTAAATTCTACCAAAAAAGCCAGCCTTATCAGTGTCAGTATATGACAATTTGTCAAGCAATGTTTAGAAAATGAATGAATAACTGGATTATTACTTTTGTAATAACAAGCATTTCTACTTTGATAGAATATTAATGTTACATAAAATTTTTACTCTAAGTTACATCTAGAGTGTTTATTTCTATTTGAAAGAGAATATTTAAATATCGGCAATTAATCATAATAATATTTCTTGTTTGAATTGCTGATGTTATAATGATAGGATGTGATGAGTACCTACATCATCCCAGGTTCAGGGATTCCTAAATTGAAGTTTAAGTGTAGGGATTGGCGTTTGGCCTTCAGAGGCTTAGGCTAAAGCTGAATACAGATCATTTGGTCAATTCTGAGACTGAAGCTGAACATCAATGTTACAGTCCTTTATAAAAGTTACTACTATGCATTGTTATATAAGTGGAATGTCGATTAGTGTTGATAAGGAAGAATTAGGTTTTAGCTCAACTTTTTATGTTTGTTTGAATGTTTTATGATGTAATGTCAGTGTCATTAAAGTGAAAAAATATTATGCTGAACAAAAAAAGATTCTAGCAGAGTTTTATTAAAAAGGACTGAAATGTAAAAAATTAATGAATGAATTATTTTGTCTATTTCTTACAATTCTATATCAGATCTCAGTGAGGGCAATATAAAATCATACTTTGGCTGAGATTATTTATACAAATTTTTTACTGTAATTTCTACAATAATTTTATATACTACTTTGTATAATTAGGAATGACATGGAGATCACTCATTAGCAAATCCTTATTTTTTTATTCTCATAGTGAAAGTTCAGATGTGAAAATAGATCACAAATTCAATTCGATTTTGAAAAACACAATCAAAGAATCTAGTTGATCTTTGATTTGTTGGGAATCAGTTTCTGTTTCTACTGGTATAAACTCCATGAGAATGGAGATTCTTTTTTCATATTCCCAGCACTTAGAATGGAGGATAGCATATGGTAAATACTGAATGAAAAGTTACTGAACAAATTACATGAATGTATTAATCATTAAAACATTTTAAATAAAGTATATTTAATATGGAATAGAGAAAATATACTTAGCATTTAGAGAGAAGTAGTAATTTGGCATAAGATTTCTCTCTGCCAGCCCTTTTATTTAATTGCCCAGAGTTGACTTTTCTCCAGTACATTTGAGCGATTATTATTTTTTTAATTATTTATAATTTTAAATGAAACATAAATAACAAACTACTTGTAAATATTCGAAATTGTCATTGTTAAATTATTGCTATGCAAATACCAGGGAAGAAAACCTGTGCAAATATCCACCTTTAGCTTCATATGTCAACAAGTACACATACACACTTCTAGAATACTATTACAATGTTAATGATGGAAAATTTTACTTACAAAGTTTTTATTGTTCTATAGGAGAATTTTGAAACCTTTAAATCATTGATCACTGAGAACATCACCATGTAGCTTCAGTATGATTGCATAGAACACAGATACTAAGTTCAGAATACTTTTCATGCAAGGAGAAAAAGAAAAATCAGAGTTTTTAATAAAAACTTTAAAGTGCAATAAATTAAAAAATATACTTTTAGTCACAATTAAAAATATGTACATGTAACATTACTTTTATTTCAATTTTATTTATTGATGATTAATGAAATTAAATCCTTTTTTCTCACTGTGATTTCCTCTTACCTGTCTTTAACTGCTACTTTCCTTTCAATCTTACAGTGGAGGATAATTGAAATTATGTCTATGACTTGGAAACTGACCAGTATTCTGAAATGTGAGTTACCTTCTTAGTTTTAATTATCATCTTTTTGTATACGTAATGTATTACTTTGAATACTATAAAGCAGTGGCATAATGGAAAGGAGACATATTACCAAACTGACACAGTCTTCAAACCCCCAGGCATCGTCATTCATAAACTTTGAATGACAATGAGATAAGCCTATTTTCCTTTATAAAATGTAAAAACTGCATTAAAAAAAAAATTAAAGCGCCTCTAGCCAATTAGTTGTGTGCCTTTAACCCTTAGTATCATAATGGAACTGGAAAGAGAGCTTGTAGTAGTGTTTGGATGTCTCTGTAACTCCCCCCACTCATTTTTCTTAGTCCTCTCTCCATGTAAGTTTTATTCTACGAATATTTAAACAATAACTAAGGACAATTCTGTAGAATGTCCGTTTAAAAATAAAAATCACTTGCTTCTTAGCTGTTCCCTACTCACTTTGGAATAACTTCTGTTCTAATGACTGGAGAAATTTCTCTCAGTCTCCTAAATACTTTATCTGGTTCTAAAATCTCCAAGTTGAATAAGAAGACATTTTGGTCCAGCTACCAAATAGATATAAAAATATTCATTATAAAATTTATCCCTACTCCCTTTGTAATCAGGGAAGGAATATTGGAAGCTTGTATAAATAAGATGGTTAAATATTGGGATTTGTGAGGAGGAACTTGTGGACTCAGGTACAGGCTTATGAGAGATAAATATATATTGTCCCTGTTAGTACTTTCCAGTCCATATTAATTGATATTTATGCATGCTCAAATATTAGGTTGTTGTTTCTGGAATGTGTATGTATACCTGTAAAAAAACAAGGTAATTTACTTGAGAGTAACTGAGATGATATCTAATTATATTCCTGTCCAGCTTGAATGTTAAAATGTCATAATTATTTTTAAGATAAAAGAAAATTGAGAGAGTCATTACCATTTTGAAATAAGACCAGGACATAGATTTATAGCAGAGAAGAAAACCATGAAGTAGATGCAATCAATAGATGTCAAGCACAAGAGAGATTCTTGTGACACTTTAAGAAAATTAGTGACTTTTAGCTATAGACAAAAGGACTTATAAATGTAATCTAAAAGGTTTCTCATTTAATTGACAAAGAAAATCTAAAAGCCTGGAGTGAAATGAGTATTAGATCATGAATTGCAAAATGCCACAAGCTATCTTAAAAAAAATTTCTAATTCGTAAATATATCCTTCGTTAAACTGAAATCGAGTGCCTTTCCTAAAATATATTAGAGTTGTTTTAAAAACTTTCTTCAATAATAATTTATTCTATATAAATGTCAGAAAATGTCAGAAAATGATCACCTGTTCAATTCATGAGTATTTATCCTCATTATTACATACTTCAATTAAAGTATAAATACTAACTTACTGTTTTTTCCTCATTTTAAGCCTATTTAAATTTACCTACATTACACCAATTCTTTTAATCTTCAACTTTGCTCTCAAGTTATTAATTTCTAGTCTGGAAAGTTATAAGGTAACCATAAAATTAATACAAACTATTGAATATTAATTATTTTACCCTTTCTGTCTGAGCTTCAATCTCCTAATTTGGAAAACAAAATGAGACAGCAAAAAAAGGCAAAAATGATAAATGTCCACCTCACCTAAACAAAGGCATGTGTCCCAAGTTAGACAATAATTTAATACTCTAAAATTTTAAATAATTAACAGAGTGAAGCCAGGGCCAAGAGGAAAATTATTGAAGATTATGTCTATATTACACTCTATCATCTATCTATCCATCTATCATCTATCTACCTATTTAGCCATCTATCTATCTATCTATCATCTATGAGGGAACAGTTCCTGTTACCTAAAACAGAAGCTGCACTAGATTCTGAACTATTTCTAAGACTTATCCTCAGTTCCCAGGAAATATACGCACTGCCTGGTAACTCACAAAAAGTTGTTTTTTGCTTAATCATGCATAGTTGGTTTTTGGTGCTTATAACTGAAGAACTCCAGTTAATAATTTTGGAAAAATTTGCCTTATTCATTGACTTGTTAATTTACTATATACTTATTGTGCTCTTTTTGTAAGCTGGATTATTCCAAGATGTTTGAACTATGGCATGGACAAATCATTTTAAACAAAGATAAATGGGTATTTTTTAACATTTAGATAGGAATCTCAGAGCCTTGCGTACAGTTTTTTGTCTATATAGCTTTAAAAATAAGCCTATTTAATTAAAAAAATAATTGATTGTATGCTCTGACTGTGGGAAATCTATTTACATCTTGAAAATGTTGAAGATAATAGAATAAACCTTGATTCACTTTCCCTAAACAAAGAGGTGATAATGTTCAAGACAAGGTCTTAGCTATTATTCTAGTGTTGGGTTTTAAAATTACTATGAAGGCAGAGTTGTTATTGATTTAGTTCTAGATGCAAATGAGAATTCTATACCAACATATAATTTGAAAAGCGGAATATGACTTTTATAAAAACTGCATTCTTATGAAGTTGACAGATCTACAATTTGGCTGAAAAATCTCCATTTTCAATCCTTCAACTATATAACTTTTACAATATAAAATAAAACAATAAATGCAATTTCAAGCCTCTCAAATGTTATTACTACTGTGTTTCATGTTTTTGATTTTCATAGATGAAGTCACCCTTTAACAGTACTGATGGCATTTTTAAATGTGGAGAAATAAAAATTTACCATATTGCATTTTGTCCTATATAAGTCCATATATTTTATATTTTCTTTTAATTACTTTAATTAAAGCTATAGAAAATATCTGTATTACCATGTAGTTGTATAGTGGTCAGTATTACACTCTAACAATATGTGCAATGTTCTATAATAGTGGTAAGTATTTTAATTGGTTTAGACATAATTTATTCTAGATCTATGATGTTTCTCATCATTTCATTCTGTCAACTTTTATAATTATACCTGAATTTTAAACATAGCATTTAAAATCTGTATTTTTGTTCTCTCCTAAAGTAGCAATTTCATGCAAAATTGCTTTGTTTATGAGAACACAGCATATGCTTAGTTTTCTCCCAGGATGTTCTATAAATCTGATCAAGTTGGGAAGTAAAATTCCATTAGTACCACTACTCTAATTATAGTATTTATACTAACTTGTTTTGAACATATCGGATGATTAAACATATTTTTTCATATTATTTTATAATGATAAAATAATAACTTTTGTTCTAGAATATTAATTGCAGCCAAAAAATGTTGAAAAAAGTTAGATGAAACCTTGGGTTCCTATTTTATTGCTATCCTTAGTTAACATAATGTCTTGATTGTAATTTTGTCCTGGATCCAGGGGTGCCAGAAGTAGAAAGATGTTCTTCCCCTGGATTTTCAGCTACATCAAACAGTAAATTGTCATTTTCCTTAAGTCAGTTTTAGTTTTAGTCTGCCAATTGTAATCATTTTATTATTAAATAACATTGTAATCATTTTATTATTAAATAACATATCCATGTATAACCTTGACAGTCCTTATGGAAACTGAAATCCTGCTCTGTCAGTTAAGTGACATCTTTTAGTTTCTCTTATTTTGTGATCCTTACACTTACTTGCTAGCAAATCATCATATTCTGTACTGTCTCTCCTACTGTAAATACTAAACTATAGAGAAGAGCCCCCAATAACTTTTTTAATGACATTAGTGCCCCCTCAACTTCTTATAGCCTTGGTGTTTGGAGGATCGTCTAGATCTTCCAGTGAAACATAATCTCTGGTGGGTCTTCTAGTCATTAATAACATTACTATATCCATTTGAGTAAGCACATATTTCTCTGTCATAGAGCCTATTCTTCCCTCTGTGGCAATTTAGGCATTTCAACTTCACTAAGTTTAGTTTATTACTCTTTCCATGTTTCCAATTGCCTTCTCTTGTTCCATTAGGTGCTGAATGCTGTAACTTGGGAAAATTGTCTCAAGTCAACAAATATTTCCTTAACCATTTTTATCTTTCAGCACTTTTGTTAAAAATCCTCAGAATCTTGTCTCATGGGTATGGGTTCAGCTTCTTCCACTCCATGCTGGCTAGAGCTTGCAGGTGATTTTCAGCCTTGAAGAAGAGTATTTTCATTATTAGTTTTATGTGTAAATTTTGAATGTGAGAATGGGCAACAGCTCCCAGCAAAATAACTTAAGAATAATGATAGCGCATCACCAGTGCAATTAATTTACTGCACATTTTCCTGTAGTGTGAATGGTGAAAATGCAAAAGATGGATATCAAGTAATTAACAATTCAAGTATTTCATTTTTATTATTTATTGGTAGTTTAATACAGATGGCAATAAATCTCATAAATGAGGTTTAAAGAAAAGCACAGAACAAATATTCTAAAATGTACTGAGGCTTCCTGTATATATATATATATATATATATATAAAATAGAAAATTATAGTTATCACTTTCAAATAAAACTGCATTTATAATATCATATTAATATTAATAGATATATATTTTTTGAAGTATTAATAGCTGATATAATAGCATGTTTTGTGTATTTGTGGGAAAACAATGTTAAAAAAATTTGCAAGAAGTACTAGGTAGATTATTTTGAGACTTTTGTGAATTTAATTTTAACCAAATGTCTCAAAAGAAAAATATTATGTAAAAATCTGAAAAAAAAACCAACACATTCTTTGTTAAAATAAAAGTTAAATTTTGAGCATTATGTTTAAATAAATTTTGCTACAATTTTCTCAATCCCTGTTTAGCTTTGGATGAGTTGATCTTTCTGGGAAATGGAGTTATTAAAACCAAATATTAGCATAGCATGTCTAGATTCCTTAACATACGTTATTTTACTTAGTTACCTAAATGCATATGATCTTATTTGGGACTCATTAAGAACAACATACTGAGTAGACATGTCATTATCATTCTACAACTTTTAAAGACAAAGATTTCAGATTAAGTAATTGATGCAAAATTACCAATTTAATAAATTGTAATGTCATAGATCAAACTTAAGACTTCCAAATTCATGTGCAATTCATCTTTTGATAAACTATTGGGTGTCTTTATAAGCTCTAACTTACTGCAATCAGAATACTTGTAAGTATTAAAAATAGATTGTTTTAATCCTAAAATTATAAATAGATTTTTATGTGGATAACTTAGATGCATTGACACATTTTGTCATAGAGTAAATATTAACTGATATTTTTTATTAACATTCTTATGGACTTTTTCAGGAATCATGTCATAAATATTAACCCAAACAATAGCATAACATAATTAACAAATCTTAATGGTTTTAGTTATATATCATGTGTAGTTCTGAAATAAATCCTAAAATAAGTGGATCTGTTCCCTATTAAAAAACTTTCCCAACAATTTTTTTTTAAACCTAGCTCTTCTTCTTTTTTTTTTTAAACAAACCCTTAAAAAAAATAATTAATTAATGTTTTTATCTTTGGCTGCGTTGGGTCTTCGTCGCTGCGCAGGGCATTCTCTAGTTGCAGCAAGCAGGGGTTAGTCTTCGTTGCGATGTATGGGCTTCTCATTGTGGTAGTTTCTCTTGTTGAGGAGCACGGGCTTTAGATGTGTGGGCTTCAGTAGTTGTGGCTCGTGGGCTCCAGAGCACAGGCATAGTAGTTGTGGTGCATGGGCTAAGTTGCTCCACAGCACGTGGAATCTTCCTGGACCAGGGCTCGAACCAGTGTCCCCTGCATTGCCAGGCATATTCTTAACCACTGTGCCACCAGGGAAGTCCCTAGCTCTTCTTTTTTGCTACCATATTAGAAGGCAAATTCTTCTTTTTCTCTTTCTTTATTCTGTCTTTCAGTGTGTTTGTTTGTGTGTGGAGTGTGTTTGTGCAATTTATATTCCAAGGTTGATCAGCATATTGTAAAAATATATACTAATCTGATGTCACTTAAGCAATATGAAAATAATAAGGAAAAGTTTATAATAAAAAAATTGTCTTCACTATTCTTCCAGCATTAAAATTAAACAAGATGGGTCTTATGACTGCTTTCTTGTAACAAGGTACAACTTCACTCATCTAGTTTACATTTCATGTAATTGAATTGAGAGACTGAATATACAAACAGACAATAGCTAGATGATATGTAAAAATAAAACTTTGACCCACAGCCTACAGCAAATTGCTCAAGAAACCAGCCCTCTACAATAAACAACCCAGGAAGCCAACCTGCTGTCATTTGGACATGAAGGAAGCCAGATTGCTATCTCTAGTGACAATTCAGAAAGCTAAACAGTAACTTCTCTAAGATTTGGGCCAAAATGGCCAGGGCTTATTCATAACTAACAACTTCCTAATTTTGTCCCCACTTCTTACTGAAAGCAACCAGAGAAAGCCAAATATGCACCCCTGACCAATCACATAGGATTCCCTACTTCTAGTTATACAACTACAGCTTTCACATGCCAACACCTTTAAATGAGGACATATTTGAAGCCTATCCTTTTTACCACTGAGAAGCTCTCCCACTCTTCTTCCTGTCTTTGAATCACTGCAACAAGCATATGATGGTGGTTGACTCTCTTATAAGTTCTAAATAAATAGCCTTTGCTTTGTTATTTTGTTAGTCTTTTATTTCTGTAGAATCTTCTTAAAATAGAGATTGCCACTCTTTCTTCAGAACATTTTAAACTTTCACCTTTATTTACAGTATTCAAAAGGCATATTTTTTTTGTACTGACAGCTTCTTCCCCAATTTCTTCTAAGTAATATGTAAGTTGGCATGCTGCATTTCTTCTTTTATGCCTGTACTCTTGAGACTTAATTTCAGAGGCTTCTCCAAGTTTTAAGGACAACCTGCCATTTTCATACTAGATTATGTAAAAGAAATAAAGGCCTCTGTCTCCCAAGGACCCCAGAGTGTATATGTCCTTTGCATGACTCTAAAATTGAATATCCAATAGGAATGCAGAGCCTAGGATCCGAGGTTTGGAATTTCATCTCCTCCCTTTACTGGTTGTACTGCATCGCGCTAGTTGCTTAACTTTCTGTGGTTTCAACTTCCACATTTATTTGATTTGTTGTGAAGATTAAATGGGTTAGTTTACTTGAAGCAATTTAAACAATGTCTGTCACACACTAATGTTGTTACTGAACAAAACTTGGGTTCGCTTGTCTAAAGTGCAGCAAAGCCCATCTACTGAGATCAGATTGTGGTGAAGGAAAGTACAGCATTTATTGCAAGACTCATGCTCAAAATACCCAAACTCTCAGATGACTTTCCAGGAAGGGTTTATAAAGGCAAGGTGAGGGAGAGGGTCAAAGAGTACCTGATGACCCCATGTACATCCTTCTGTTTGGTTGTTGGTGAGGTAACAGGGTGGTGTTTCAGGAATCTTAATTATCAATTTTCTAGTTCCAAACAGTCTAGAATCTACAAGCTAGTGGTCAGCATTCAATTAATTTATTCCATCTAGTGGGGGTTTTAGTATCTTCAAAACAACTCAAGGATTTGATTCAGGGTATTATCTATAGCCCTTGAGGAGGAACTAAAGGTCCTAGACTTTGTTTTATAGGTAAACTATTATTATTTTGTCTTGAATGATGGGTTTCCTTTGTTTCTGCATTTTCTCACTTCTCTGATTAATTTTGCTTTTTGGAACTCAGGGAAGGTCTAAGCTAAAGCTTTTCTACAAACAAGAGGCAGGAGGGGGACACAGGAAGGTCCGGCAGGGTCTTGCTCAGTTTCAATGTTAGAGGAAAAGAGACAGAAAAGAGCAACCATCATCTCATAACTTCATTTTCCCTCGTGACTTAATTTTCTTTCTTTTAAGAATGAACAGTTATGTTAGATTCACCAGGACAGTACCACATAAACATGCCTCAAATTATGCCATGATCTTAATTTAAGAAAATTTCCATTAAAAATACATTTTCTTTAGGACACATGAAAGGTGTTAATCTTTTAAATGGCCCATAATTGAAATAATAATATCTAAGGCTTCAAGTAGAATGGTAACTTTAGGCAATGTAAATATTTTAAAAGTGAGAAAATTAAGGCTCAAATAAATTATGTAAAATGCCTAATATCTTGTTATAGTATCTTCAGTCTCTATTATTTTCCCATCATTTGAAAGAGCTACAAAACAAGGGAAGGTACTTATTGTTTGAATATTCTGACTTTTTTTTGTTTGTTTGTTTATTTTTGGCTGTGTTGGGTCTTCATTTCTGTGCGAGGGCTTTCTCTAGTTGTGGCAAGCGGGGGCCACTCTTCATCGCGGTGTGCGGGCTTCTCACTGTCGCGGTCTCTCTTATTGTGGAGCACAGGCTCCAGACGCACAGGCTCAGTAGTTGTGGCTCACGGGCCTAGTTGCTCCGCGGAATGTGGGATCTTCCCAGACCAGGGCTCGAACCCGTGTCCCCTGCATTAGCAGGCAGATTCTCAACCACTGCGCCACCAGGGAAGCCCTCTGACATTTTTAAAGCATTAAGAGAATGTTAAGCAAACAAGCATATTTTAATATTATTCATTTAATATAGTATTTTCTTAAAATAAATTCTAAAGTAAGGTCAGAATTTTAAAAGAATAAAACAAAAGCCCATAATTTTGTAAAATTTAACTTTTATTTTGTAATGTTCACCAAGTATAGTGTTAAAATATAAACTGAAGCATATTAAAATTTTAAGTTTCTTTGAGCAAAAATCCATTTGACTAGGGCAATACCAAACCAGAAGTTGTAAGGAGTACTCCATCCAAAGGAACTAAAGAGAGAGATATTTGTAGGAAAAAAATGATGCAGAATAAGGAAATGATTGGTTGGCTACAGCTTAAAGCCCATTTGGTTTTGGGGGACTGGTAGCTTTTTTTTTTTTTTAACATCTTTATTGGGGTATAATTGCTTTACAATGGTGTGTTACTTTCTGCTTTATAACAAAGTGAATCAGTTATACATATACATATGTTCCCATATCTCTTCCCTCTTGCATCTCCCTCCCTCCCATCCTCCCTATACCACCCCTCCAGGTGGTCACAAAGCACCAAGCTGATCTCCCTGTGCTATGCGGCTGCTTCCCACTAGCTATCTACCTTATGTTTGGTAGTGTATATATGTCCATGCCTCTCTCTCGCTTTGTCACAGCTCACCCTTCCCCCTCCCCATATCCTCAAGTCCGTTCTCTAGTAGGTCTGTGTCTTTATTTCTGTCTTACCCCTAGGTTCTTCATGACATTTTTTTTCTTAAATTCCATATATATGTGTTAGCGTACAGTATTTGTCTTTCTCTTTCTGACTTACTTCACTCTGTATGACAGACTCTAGGTCTATCCACCTCATTACAAATAGCTCAATTTCGTTTCTTTTTATGGCTGAGTAATATTCCATTGTATATATATGCCACATCTTCTTTATCCATTCATCCGATGATGGGCACTTAGGTTGTTTCCATCTCCAGGCTATTGTAAATAGAGCTGCAATGAACATTTTGATACATGACTCTTTTTGAATTATGGTTTTCTCAGGGTATATGCCCAGTAGTGGGATTGCTGGGTCATATGGTAGTTCTATTTGTAGTTTTTTAAGGAATCTCCATACTGTTCTCCATAGTGGCTGTACCAATTCACATTCCCACCAGCAGTGCAAGAGGGTTCCCTTTTCTCCACACCCTCTCCAGCGTTTATTGTTTCTAGATTTTTTGATGATGGCCATTCTGACTGGTGTGAGATGATATCTCATTGTAGTTTTGATTTGCATTTCTCTAATGATTAATGATGTTGAGCATTCTTTCATGTGTTTGTTGGCAGTCTGTATATCTTCTTTGGAGAAATGTCGATTTAGGTCTTCTGCCCATTTTTGGATTGGTTTGTTTTTCTTTTGTTATTGAGCTGCACGAGCTGCTTGTAAATTTTGTAATTTGTAATCCTTTGTCAGTTGCTTCATTTGCAAATATTTTCTCCCATTCTGAGGGTTGTCTTTTGGTCTTGTTTATGGTTTCCTTTGCTGTGCAAAAGCTTTGAAGTTTCATTAGGTCCCATTTGTTTATTTTTGTTTTTATTTCCATTTCTCTAGGAGGTGGGTCAAAAAGGATCTTGACTGGTAGCTTTTAGGTTTTGGATTGCTTACATAGACTGCCAGGGCATCAGAGCCACTTCAGTCTACTGGCCCCCTTACTAATTAATTTATCAATAGGAAAGAATAATCCTAATTTAAAGTGACTATTCTTTATAAATCAAAAGTATTTAAGCATATATTTACATTTAGAAAGTATTATGTGATCTAAATTGACCTAATTAGTGGAGAAGTAAAGAGTTGCTAAAGTTGACACTTAAAAATAATAAAAGGTTTGAAAGCAAGGCCATGTCTTCTTGAGAGAGTAATATTCATAAACTTCAAGTAAAGTTCAAAGTATAATCAGAATTCCAGATGAAATAAAGGCATCAATCAAAGTAAATATTAGGACTAGAGATGGTAATAGAAAATATAATTGAATGTCACAAAGAAATATAAGGAAATATGAAGCAGAGGCAGAAGATTTTGAGAAAGACAATAGATAAAAATGAAATTCTGGAATTTTACTTTCAAGTTTACTTAGGGAAATTGGTTAGCAATTTTTGGCAGTGTTTCTCGGAAAGTTGGACCAGAATTAGCATGACCAGAACACCAGTGACATGTAAATGTGTATAGAGACATACTTTCAAAAGCCAGCAGGAAATCTAAGGTTATGAATTCTACTTATAAAGATAATTTGATTTTCTACTCTATCTCATAGGATATGAAATGCTTTTTGATAAAAGTTTCTTTCCTAGGTTCAGGTACAATATCACACAACTGCAGTAGAAACAAACAAAAAAATCCTCGTTTGAGATCCAAGGAATTTCAGACAATATATGAACTTAGGATAATAGCTAAAGTATATGGGTTATGCTAGGGACTCAATGTTTATTTGTTGTTTTGATGATGTATAAATATGCTGGATTTTGCTTATAAACATAAAATATAATGACAACTAATTAATATTTGAATTAGTACACCATCTTCAATAATTATTGGCTATGTATTACTTACCCTGATACCTCTCATTGTTCAGATATAATATTTTAATGTTTTTAGAGAAGTTATCCATTTTTAATAAAAATACAAATAAATACATATACTAGTTGAAATAAGCACTTGTTTCATTTATAAATATATCATTTAATGGAATTCCTCAGGTCATGTAATTCCAGAACTTTATGAAACTTTAAATTTCTCGTATTAAGAATTATGAAAGGAGCAAACTGTGGTGCTGTAAGGACAAAGGGCCAATATTGCCGGAACAGACTTACAAGACTCTTATCACTCTGTCACATTGTGACCATTACAATGTCCCAGAGCCCTCCCAAGCAGCATGCTCTGTCCCTTTCCTGTCCCATATAAGGAAAGGTATTTGTCCCATTCTTCTCACGCTCTGCACACTGGAAGTATACATACTCTGCCCAATCAGCAGATGACTCGCAGATTCCTTTGTTCCCTGGCTATAAAACCAAACCAGTAACCCTTGCTCGAGGTCATCTCTCCCTGGCTATCAGGAATTCAGCTGTTCTAGCAGCGACCCTTCCTTTTAATAAGCTCTATCTTTTTTTCATTCTGCTTTGTGTCTGGAAATTCTTTTCCAACCGACGTTCGGACCACATTCATTGGAGGTTATAGTGCATAGTTTCCTTTTCTTGTAACATCTTTTCTGGTTTTGGTATTAGATTAATGCTGACCTCGTGGAATGAGTTAGGAAATATTCTGTTTCTATCCTCTGAAAAAGATTGTAGAGAATTGGTAAAATTTCTTCCTTAAATGTTTTGGAAGATTCACCAGTGATGCATCTGGGCATAGTGCTTTCTGTAGTGGAAGTTTATTCTTGATTCTTTCTCTTTAATAGATAAGGAGCTATTCATATTTTTATTCTTGTGTGAGTTTTGACAGGTTGTGTCTTTCATTGAATTGATCATTTCATCTAGATTATCAAATTTGTGAGCACAGCCTCATTCATAGTATTCCTTTATTATCCTTTTGATTTCCATTGGATCTTTGGTGATGATCCCCTTTCATTTCTGCTATTAGTAATTTGTGTCCTCTCTCTTTTTTCTTATTTGGCCTGACTAGAACCTAATTGATTTCATTAATTCTTTTCAAGAACTATCTTTTGGTTTTGTTGATTTCCTTTCAAATTGATTTTCATTGATTTTCAGTTTCAATTTCATTATTTTTTATCTGTCAAATGATGAGAGATTAAAATGCTTACATAGGTGAAAGTAAATGGACACTACCTTAGCTTGCTGAAATTAATCTTTCTTGATTTTAATGGAAATTTGTCAATAGCTATCAAAGTATAGGTGAAGGAGGAAAACCCCTAACTTGAAAACATAGGTTTGTAATTCAAAATTCAAAACATAAGGTTAAGTAATTATGACTATATTTTAGTGAAATATGAGCTATACAATATTATTTTATTATTAATTTCAATGGATAAATGACAATTATTTAGTGCTGTAAAAATTGCAGTGTTATATGTATGATATCATTCACATAACAACATTTTATTGTAAGAAAATAAGTCCAAATGGCTAATTGGCAGCATTTACTTTCGGCATACATTACTTTCCTTGAATATTATCCTAGTTTTGTTTTAAGGTGCATAAATTAAATTTATAATTAAGAAAAATATGATTGCTTTTATTAAAAAAACAATGAAAGTAGCTCAGATGCTGAGCAGGAAGTAGTTAAGAAATCAACATCATTGACATTCACTGACTCTGATAATAATAATGGATCTAGAAAGAAATACAGAAAGTTTTATGCAGAGATTGTCTTCGGCTAGTGTGATTAAATAAATTTACTATTTTTCATTTTATTTAATTTTCCTTTCTCTGGAATTGTGTACTTTTCACTTAAAGTGATGTCTCGTACACATTTTGTTCCAGCACATGGAATGGTGTGAGTACAAACCTGATATCTGACTACCTTGGCATAGATCCCAAGTCAGCCACTCATTAATTATACAACCTTAGCAGATTATCTACCCTCTATAAACCATTATTTTCTTATCTATAAGCAGGAACATAATTTTATTTACTCACAGGATTGTTCTGAGGACGAAATATGGTGCTTTCTTTAAAATGAGATATGTGCTCCTCAAGTACATGAGAATTTTTTAATGATTATTTGGCAATGGAAAGCATTAGGGAAATATATTTCCAGAATTTCATATTCCATATACTCATTCCTAATAATCACCTGCCAGAAACGTTCCTGTGTGTTCTCTTTTCCAAACTCAGCTGTCATAAACTGAAGTCCAGACCCCAGACTTTACAAACAAGGAATGCCTCTAACCTCATTATGGTGATTTGTTCTGAGGTGTTAAATTAAATGTAGACACAGGAGAAACTTTTAAAATATTGATACAGTTATCAAGAAAGTGAACTACACTATTGGGTAACAAGATATTTTGTAAGTAGGGCAGATTTTTGGTTGTTTGTTTCAACATAATTGAAGGAGGACTTCATCTATGTTACCAGTTGATAGGTCAATAGGCATACATTCTGGTAACTGATCACCATATAATTTTTGGCATATAACATTTTAATTCAAAGATTGAGAAATGGCTATACTCAAACACCTTCCATTTCTATCCACTTATTTAAATAATTTTTTTAAAGAACTTGCTTATTTCTCTAAGGACTATGTAGTGTATTATATTGCAATGACATTTCATTGATATTGCACACAAAGCTCCATTTAAAAATTAATGTTACTATTTCTAATAATCCAGGAATTTAAACTTTTTATCTATTTCTGCATATAATGACAAATTGAATTCCATTTAAAGATCTGCCAATTTAAAAAAACTTTTTTTAAATTTAAAGGAGGAGGTTTTTGAGAAGTCTTGAGTATATTAACAAAGTGGAAAAACCACTGGTGCAGCTAACACCTAACATTAATTGCTTATTATTTTTCAGTTGCTAATTTTAAGAATATAAATGTTTTATCTCAGTTATTGCTCATACAGCTCTATTATTTTCATATAATAGATGAGACAGTGTGTGGAGAGGTGAATTAAATTCCTCATGCCTATACAGCTAATAAGTATGCATATTTGATTCTAATACAGGCACTTTGACTCAAAGTCTGTGCTCCTAACCCTTTTGGTGTTATTTCAAGTGTTTAATGTAGTAAGTAAATGGTAACCATTATTTTAATCATCAGTAGTAGAAATAATTATATAAATAAAAGCGTAATTTCTAAAACCTATTAATTATAAGACCAATATTTCTGTTTTCTAATCATTATTCTAATTATTTGTATCTCTCTCTTTTTTTTGCATTATTACACAAGCCTAGGCTATAGCATAGAGGACCAAAAACTATTTATTAGATAATTGTTAAATGGATAAATACTTAAATAAATAACAACTTCTGAAACATGTAGTTTCAGAATTATATATCATTTTCCTTGGCATCATCATCGTACTATGGGCCTTATGTTCAGCTTACTTATTTTCCTATGACATAGAAATATGTGAGGACTGAATAATAAATCTTATCATGGCCTCTTCATGAGTAAAATACAATATTAATCATATTAATAAATATATTTTAAAGAAAATCCCTTGAATTCACTTTTCCTCATGTGGTTATAAATTAATTTTTTCCCAGTAGTTCATTATATTGACCCACATGCTTTGTGGTATATATGTACACAGTGAACTCCTTGCTTAGCTTTGTGTAACATCTGTGGCCATACTTTAGGTTAAATGAAGTGCGATAGAGAAGGACAATCCTCCTATTTATACTGTATACCATTTTGCTAATATTTTATAAAATCATAAAATGAATGAAAACTGATTCATTAAGAAAATAATATGCTATATTAAAACAAAAGAAGTGTTGTCATGGTCAAATATGACTGGAGATTTCATGCCATTGTCAGTGAATCTCAATACATGTTAGCAATTGAATATCTTAACATAATTCCTGTAATAAATAAATATGCTTAAATTTCCTTAATACATTGCGTCTCAGACTTACTGATCATGCAATACTTATTATTTATCTCTTAGAATTAATGTTCTAATGGATATAATTTAAGGACAAAAATTTCATATAACGAGGCAATATAAGAATTTGATAATTAATTCAAAATATAAATAATCTAGCCAGGGAACAGCCAAGATGTAAATCATGAGTGATGCTCTGGTTCACAAGTAAACAAAATGATGTTGTATGTTTTATTACAAATCACATATTCTAGCTTTGTGACCTTTAGCCAGTTATTTAACATCTCTACCCTCTGTTTGCTCCTACCTCAAAGAGGCGTGAAGCAGAGTAAATGCCAGAATGTGTGCAAAAAAACACAGAAGCAGACCCAGCAAGCTGTGAATCTAGTCAAGTTTATGTTGATGATGATGATTGAATTTTACAATTTATTTCCTTTATGTTCTCTTGGGACCTTGAATGTACATAGGAATTATTAAATCCTACATAAACTCATTTTAGAAGTTTCTTTTTTTCTGGAATATTGCTTCAGTAATAGTGTTTGCTTAGTGTGGAGTAGATGGATTGATATTTATTTTACTTGCTCACCTACATATTGCTTTGCACCTATCGTATCTATCCATCCATCTATACCTGTCCTATCTGTCCCTTTCTGTTTCTATAATATAGATGAGTAAGCAACTGAAATGTATTTGCAAAATCAATAATATAGGTTATTGTGCATATTGAAACACTTTTTGAGAATACAAGAGAACTACATGACCTCCCCTTTTTGATGTTTGCTCATGTTTTAAAACCATGAGATTTTACTTATTTTCTTGTCACAGAGCTAAATAATAAGCTAGATATTGCTGTTATGGGAAACATAATGTCTACTGTGCCATTCAGCATGGAAAGGAAATCACCTGTGGCTAGTTTGAAGTTTGTTCCTGAAATAGGTATGGATCTGTCATCACCTGCCTGATGTGATAGAGGCCCAACAAATCCTTTTATCTCAGCTGTGCTAGTGCGAGAGCCTTTGTTTAATCGTGATGAAAAAAGATCTTCCAGTAAAAGGGAAAGGGGTTCCCTGCAGAATAGGAGCCTCCAAATGGCCATAAAAAATGTGTGTGGGTAAACATCATTTATACAGTATTGCATTATAGCAGATTATAGGGCACATGTTGTGTGCCATAGACTCCATGGGGGAATCAGGAGGAAAACAGTTTCTATTTCCTTGAAAGTCCTATCAGGATAACATAGCTAAAACAGTTGCTAGAAGTAATCCCTCAACAGAGTTTGAAATCACATTGCTTTAAAGAACAACAATGACAAATACAAACCAGTACAATATTTGGCACAATTTTCTAAAGTATATTTATTTTAGATCATAAAAATATCAATTCTGTGTGCCAAGAATATTTCTCAATTATAACTGTGTTATGTCAAGAGAATGATAAATCTATTTACTTTTAAATATAGCATACATTAAGATAATGTCCTAAGAATAAAGAAAAAATACAGATGCAGGTATTTGAAACATGTATTTTGAAAAGATCATGTTTTTCCATCTTATGATGTTCATTACCTTATGATTCATCAAAAATGTTAGTAATGTGATAATTACTTTAGGTCACTAGGTTAATTGTATTGGCAATAAAAATGTCTATATAACCGTGTGTGTGTGTGTGTGTGTGTGTGTGTGTGTGTGTGTGTGTGTGTGTGTGTTCCAATAGATTTACAGAGGTTAGGGCTAATAGATGACAGTCAAAACTACAATCAACAGGGCTTCCCTGGTGGCGCAGTGGTTGAGAGTCCGCCTGCCAATGCAGGGTACGCGGGTTCGTGACCCGGTCCGGGAGGATCACACATGCCGCGGAGCGGCTGGGCCCGTGAGCCATGGCCGCTGAGCCTGCGCGTCCCGGGCCTGCGCGTCCCGAGCGTGCGCGCCAAAAAAGTTAGAGGCCCGGCAACCCAAAAAAAAAAAAAAAAAAAAAAAAGAATTAAATACTTTTTTCAGTTAAGTTATTTACTCCTCCCCTTCCTCTTTTTTTGCCGTACGCGGGCCTCTCACTGTTGTGGCCTCTCCCATTGCCGAGCACAGGCTCCGGACGCGCAGGCTCAGCGGCCATGGCTCACGGGCCCAGCCGCTCCTCGCGGCATATGGGAACTTCCCGGACCGGGGCACGAGCCCATGTCCCCTGCATCGGCAGGTGGACTCTCAATCACTGCGCTACCAGGGGAGCCCTCCCCTTCCTCTTTTTCCTATCTTCATCATTGCCATCATCACTTCATCATCATTATTTATATTTATCTTCTGTAAGTTTTACCAATAAGGTCTGTTAATGTTAAACCTCAGTATAAAGAGGAAAGTACCAAAGGAAATTAGCACTTTTGAGGATCTTTAATACACTGTATGTGGTTCTACGGAATCAAGGATGGCTGAAGAAAGACTAAACCCTTTATTTCTGTAGTTCTTGGAATAATTCTTTTGCATTTGACCCATTATTTGCTTTCCAAATACCCCCTAACTCTCCTTTATTTTCTTTATAAAATATGCGATTTTCTTTACATTCATTCTTCTCTCTCCTGATTAGGAAAGGAATAATATTGTCTTCTTTTTCAGAATATCTATGAATTTTTTTCCAAGGAAATTACTGCATGGTTTACTCTTCATAACAATAATTAGTCCAGAGTTTCAAACAGGTCTTAATTTATTAGTAGTAGTCTAAATAAACAGATTTGCCATCCATGTCAGTCAAGGTTCTCTCTGATTTAATCAGAATAATAATTAAAGACTATTAGTTAGGCCATATAATTTTCTGGAATATCTGATGGCATGAAACTAGGTTTAGAATCATTGTAGTCAATAACACTACCCAAATTACACTAATAACTGATGTTAATAACATGCCACCAAAAGCTTGGTAAGGTCCCCGTACTCACCACTGCTGGCTCTTGGTACAGGGATTTCTGCTAGAATTTCTCCCACTACTGCATCTGAAACTTACGTGTCTCTCAAGATGACTCCTGGATGACTTCTGAGCAAACAACTTCTCATCACAGTCTTCCTAGTCAAGGAGCACATGGGTGTTTCTTATCTGTGGAGACCAGGTTAAACGCCTGCTGTTTAGAATGGCAAAGTGGGGAAAGGGCCATAGACTTGGTAATATCATTGATATCCTACCCTTAGTAGTGCCTGGATTTGCCCTTGCCACTCCTATTGACTCAGGAGACACATATGCCCTAGTTTAATCATGGTCCTACTTTTAGACTTCCAGTTGAGTGAGATAATATAATTCATTTTTATTAAGCCAATTTGAGTTAGAATTTATATTGCTTGGCCAAAAAGTTATTCTGGCTAGTAACATCCTGGGAGTGTATATAATAAGGCCAAAACAGCCCCTTCCAAAGAGCAACATAAACAAAGCCCAGTCTAATCAACTTGTTTTATGAAAAGAAAGAACTGAGTTTTAAAGTTGGCATTTTATTTTAATCATACACATAGTAATTCCAATTTGCTCCTCTCTGGTTCTGCTTGCTTGTTTTCCCCTAATGGGCTTTATAATGAGAGTTAGGGTAGAACTAAAAAATCCTGGTATTTTTGTTATTTGACAAGGAGGCAAGCCTGGTGAGGTCCTCGTGACTGTAATTCTTGTTCATACGGTCTCATCTCAATGTACACATTAAATTCCCTATTTCTCTTAGAACTCCCGTTTCTGACATACTGTTTTAAAACATTTTAAATTCCCATGTGTTTAGTCCTGTTGCCCAACTCCCCTCCCCTTGCCAACATACTCTCTATTGAAGTAATTAAACATGTATAGGCTAACTGAATTTTAGAATACTCATCTTAAGAAAATTGTTTCTAAGGTCAATTGTAATATTTTTAAAATAAATATTTCTTCCCTGAAATACTTTGGATAACACATAGGAGCTGAATAGTTTTTCATTTTACAGTATAGCTGAGGATCAAATTACTTTACAATGTTTTCTCTGATTTATATATTTTTTAATTTGTGTCTTATTTCTCAGTTAATGTACATGACTTTTCTCAGCATGCAACCTAAACAGAAAAATTGTGTCATTTTTAGACTGTGTTTATGATGTTCAGAATAATCAACTCCCAAATGTAAATTTTCTCTTTTTGGCACATGCATTATTAATTGCAGAACACTATATATGGTAAAAAATATCAAATCACTCAGTGGACATCATGGAAAAAGCCTTACATTTCTAAGTGACTTTAACTCATTTCCTCTACTGTGCCTTCCACAGGACGTTTAAGCTATATATATTTTTCTTTATCATGGATTATTGAACTGAGTATTCATTAGAAAAATATATTTCACTGTCAGTCTATACTGATTCTTTATATTATTTCATTTCTCATATCTCAATTTCCTTATATAAAATGATACATAGTTCAGATCAGATGATAGTAATGATTCTTATTCATACAAATTGGATGAATAAAAGTATAATATAGAGGAAATATGATTTTAGATATGAGAGATTTATTAAATAATACAAACCCAGAAGAAAACAAATATAGTATTATTTTGTTGGTACCAGAATGATCTATTTTATCACTCAATTATATATTTTATTTAATTATTTTAATTAAAATATATAGTTGAATATTTCCTACCTTCAATTAATGAAATATAAACCTCAAGAAGTAAATATCTTCATTTATGTGAAAATTGATAATGTGATTTTTGTCATTATTATTTTGAGATGTGATGTATAGGTTATTGCATTTATCAGCTTATGCATTTTTGGATCATGTCTCAATATCTAGCTCAAATCTGATTTCCTATCAATTGTCTTGACAATGTGAGTGCTTCAATTACACACAAACCATGTAACTGCTAACTCTACACTGTCCCATCCCAAAACATATCCACAGTACTGAATAAAAATTTAGAGGGATCATTTGTTTTCTATTTAAATTAGTTTTCTGACATCAATATCACACATATAAAGTCCTACACACTATTCTTTAAAGTACATAAACAGCACGTGTTCTACCAGCTTCTAAAAATTTATATATTGCAACTTTGTATACACTTGGTATCTAGACTCTGAGCCAAAAAATGAGGGATTAGCAACAGACAAAATCAATTCTGTGATGGTGCTCATGCCAACAAGGTTTCTTCTCCACTACTCATTCTAGTTTTGAGTCATTCATAAAGCAGGGAAATTGCCCTGGTCTTTTCCAGAGAGCTAAATCAGAAGTGACAGATTACTCTGGTTAACTGCAGTGGCTGGTTGGTCTAGAAATGCATTTTGCAAAATATATCAGAATATCCCCAGAGGGATCTATAGACAGAAAGCAACAACAACAAAAACATGGAGTATAATCAGTACTTGTTGATTGTAAGAAACTACCTTAAACAAGTTTTAATATGAAAAATCTTAAAACATATTTTGCCAGAATTACCTGAATTACGTATTTTAAAATTTAGTCTTAGTAACTAAATAATTTGACAGATGGCGGCATTAGATTTTGAAAAGAAATGAGTGTGACACTACCGAATTTTTATTTATAATTAATGCACATGTAATCCAATTTAATTGATTAGAAACATTCAGTTTACTTACAATTAAACATGACAAATGTAAAGTATTGGCTGCTCCAATGTTTCTAATGGATGACTGGTCTTTTCATCTCATAATCATGGTTACACAAGGTTTTGATGATATTTCTTTGATAGCGTATTTAAAGAAATACATAGTTTGAGATAAAAGAAAAGTTATTAATTATTCACGATTTTTTAACCAAATGATGATTATATACCACCTTTGCTTAGGAAAAAATGCTTCCAATTATACCTATACTGACCTAGGAGTTGAGTTACAGAAAGATGGGTTAAAGTTTTCTGTTACATATACTTCTTGGTAACAAAGGATAATTTTCAAGTTAAAAAAAAAATGCCCATTGAAATAAAATTGTGACAAAATTCTCATTCGTTTTAGCCAAATGTGTTGGCATTTGACTTATATGGGTATAAAATTTAAAGCACTTGCCTTTATGAACGTGACTTGTATATATTGCTAAAAACCTGTAAATTTATAAAACAATGTGATAATTTCTATGAAATATTTTAAAGAAAAATATTTCAAAATATGAAGGAGATATAAAGCAATAAATTGAGAAGAAGATAGGGAACTTCGCAGAAATTATAGTTGGTAAGTGGCTTAAAAGTTTTATAATTTTGTAAGTAGAAGAGATGCAAAGGAGATCTGGATAGGCTAAAATGCTATAGTTAAGAGACCCCCAAACTGATAGTTTTAAAATATAAGAGCTTAATTTTCTCTCTCATATAACTGCCTGGAGTTGAACTGCAGTCTGGAAGGGCAGCTCTGCTTTAAAATATTCTGAGTTTCACGGTTCCTCCATGATTTTGCTCTTACAGCCTCTAAAGGCGGGGGTCAATAAATAACAGTTCAAGAGATAAATCTGGCCTGCTGTTTATTTTTCTAAATGAAGTTTTATTGTAACACAGCTATACCAATTCCTTTATGAATTGTTTATACCTGCTTTTGTGGTACAATGCATACATACAGTGTGATGCATGAAAATCGAGCCCCCCATAATGTGATTAGTCCTTATATGAAGAGAAAGAGACGAGAGCTTTCACTCTGAGTACACACACAAAGAAGAGGTTATGTGAGCACACAGCAAGTTACCAACCATTTACAAGCCAGGAAGAGGGCTCTCACCAAGAATCTGTAGGCACCTTGATCTTGAACTTCCCAGTCCACAGAACTGTGAAAAATAAATGTCTGTTATTTAAGCCAACCAGTCTATGGCATTTCATTATAGCAGCCCAAGTTGACTAACACAGAAAGTTATGTTTATCGTGTTATTTTTTATAACATTAACATATGTCCCTACAAAACTCTTCTGGGGAAATTCTAATGGATCAATCTTCATTTCTTCTGATATATAAAAAATCAATTTGAACACTCAACACAGTTAAAAATGAATATTTTTGTTGAGTGATTAAAAAAATAGCATGATATAACCACTTTCCTTTTACTTTCACTACCATTACATCTCAAAGCTAAATAAAATGAGTTCTAGATATTCACATGCTCAGAACTGTTTTGGCAAACAGATGCAGTGTGTGTTTTCACTTGGACCAGGACTTCCCCAAAGGGTCTTCTTAATGCTTCTCAACGTAATCTGATCACATGATGGGAACAGATCGTACTGTTTCAGATATATGAAGAACTTGTACAGATGTAGCTTTAGGCCATTTCCTCCATCTCTTTGTACAATATCATCAAAACAGTAAAGTTGAAGATTTATTAGTACAAACTATAAAAGGGTTATTCATTGTCTCCCTTTATTTGTAACATAGCTTTGACTAATTCTATAAGTTTAAGGTAAGTCTCAAACATCATCGCCATGTTTTTAAAGCAATTGACCTCTTATGACTCTATAAGGAGACAAATCTGCAGTCCCTGGTAAACACTCCCATACAAATGAAGATATTTTCTGTGATCAGAAGTGGAAACATAAAGAAAAAATCATGCTTACTGTAGTGAGACACATTAACCTGTAACAAATGAATCACAGATCTCAATTTTTTAAACAAAAGTTAATTTCTCACTTATGCCACAGTCCAATATATGTTCTAATCCACAAAATCATTTAGGGATCCCCTTTTCCTTCATCAAATAAGTCTTCCTTCTTGAACCTTAGAACTGTCAATTAGATGCCTAAGGATTTAGAAAAGAGATTTAGAAGTCGCTTATGTCACTTTTTACTAAATTTTATTGGCAAAGCTCAGTCACAAGACTATCATGAAAGGGACTGTGACATGGAAACTATCTGTATATTCTGGAAAAGAATACAGGGACAGGTTAGCACTACTTTTCAGTTTGTCTACTCTACCGTTTTGAATACCATATATCAATTCACTCCATGCTTCCCATACATAAAATAGTCTTCTGGTAAAATTACACAGAATTTAGTCAGTTAAAACAACCATTTAATTTCATTTACAATAATGAGGGTCAGGATTTGGGAAATGTCTTAATCAGGAAATTATTTCTTTGAGTTGCTCATGTGTTTGGAATCAGATGTCATTAGGAATCAGTTGTCGGCTGGAAACAGATGCCATTTCTAGGACTAGCTGCACAGGATGACCAAGACAGCTCATTCACATGGCTGGCAGTTAGAGCTGCTGTCACCTGGGAGCTCATCAGGCTGTCAGCTGGAACTCCCATGAAATCATCAAATAGAAAACGATAACGTACACAAATATGGGCTACATGCCTCTTTCTAAAGATAACAAAATATTATTTTATTTTTAATTTGTTAAACTTAAAAAATATGATTAAGAAAAATATAAGCACTTGGATTATATTAAGTATATAATTTATTTAAGAAAATAATTATATTAGTAAGAATGAGAAAATGTGTGAATAATTATGGGGAAAAAGTTTTAATAAAGTTTATGCTATTAATATATTTATATTAGGAATAATTTTCATTATAAATTCAGTTAAAGGGTTGAAATATAAACCTGTTGCTCTTTTTGTGAGCATGTAGCTGAAATTTTTGTTTATATGTATATATATATATATATATATTCGTTTATTTATTTAAATGCTTCAGTGTACAGATTTATGAAATTATATATTGAACACATGTGTAATCACAATCTGGATGAGATATTAAGAAATAGACCCTTATCAAACCTTTGTTTTGCTTACAATTTGCACACACACCCCCAACACAAACACATATCTGTTTTAGTTTTTTATATACCAAGAAGTTCAGTTGCTAGTTCATAGGGTATGCATATGTCTGGGTTTTATAATTAGAGAGATTTTTCCAAAATGTTATATAGTAGTAAACAACATTTCTAGGTGCCTCTCTCCCTCTCCAACACTTGGTATCTTGGTTTTTTTAAGTTTAGGTTTTCTGGAGAACCTCACACCTCACTATGGTTTAAATTTCCATTTTTATAATGACCAATGACGTTGAACCTTCAAATAATCTTATAAACCATCTTGGCTATCTTGTTTCAAGAAATGTTCTTCCAGATTGTCCAGTTTTTAACTTATGGTGGCAGTCTTTTTGTACTTGATATGGAAGAGTACTTTATCCTCAATATGATTTCTTTTTGAATATATGCATTACACACAACTTTTCTCACTCAATGTCTTGCCTGTTTTTGCATAGAGCCTTTTAAGTAATAAAAGGACTTAAATACACTCTATTGATGAAGTAAACATATTTATCCTTAACTTTATGTGTGGCACCCTTTATATTTGGATTAAAAGGTCATGAGAAAACTTTCTGTATTTTTTTCTAGAAGCCTTATTTTAAAATAACATTTTGCATATAGATGCACAGACTGGAACTTGCTTGCCTACATTGTGACATAAGGCTCTTCTGCTGTGTCCAATTTACTATTTATCTAATCTATTTAGTTATTAATTTCAGTCATTAAAATTTTTATTTCAAGGATTATAACTTGATTCAGTTTTGGTTTATTTGTTTGTAATTTCAATTCTCTGATGAAACTCTCCAGCATATCTTTTCTTTATTTCGTCGTATTCACCATGGCTATTTTAAACTTTTCCTGAGATTTGTAGCGCCTGGAACAGCTGTCTGTTTTCTCTTGATTCTCCTTCAGTTAATCCCATATTCTGGCATGTCTTTTAATTACTCTGAAATGTTAGACTTTGTGTACCCAAAAGGTTAGTGGCTCTGAATGTCGTCTTCATCCAAGGAGAATTCAATGTGTTCCTTGCAGCAGAGGGATTGATTACAGGCACATCACCTTAATCCAAATAAGGCTAGTCTACTTCCAGCTTTTATGTAATCATAAACTATAAACCTTTCAGATCACTGACTGAGTGCCTTGCATGCTTACTAGCTCTTCTCTTTCTTTTGCCCCTTAATCCAAGTTTTTGCTTCTCCAGTTCTCCTATGGCAGCACCAAATTCTATGCTTAGCTTCTCAATCTTTCAAAAAGTTGTTTTCTCTCTTTATTTCTAAGTAACAAATCCCAAGCTTATAATAAAAGCCCCAGGGTCATATATATATGACATTTGTTTGTGTTGCTTGGATGTTTTACACAGTATTTAGTATTTACATACAAGAAAATGCACACAGGTTTTCTAGTGATTAAATAATATGACTATTTCATTCAGAGATAGATGCTAAGTGATTCTATAATCATGCATCTTAGAGTTATATCCAAAAATGCAGGAAAGATACAATATAACTATTTTCACTAAACTTGGATCTCAGAATCTCTTTTGTATTTCCACAACATAATCTTATAACCAAAGTGCTATAATTTCCATGGTTACTCAGACAGCTAATGCTTGCTATGGTTAAAATTTGTGTCAGATTTCTCGGAGATTTTTCATAGAAGTAGACAATAGCACAGAACTATTTCCAAGGTTACCAAATTTGGCAAGAATTGTGTAGGTGAATACCAAGAACAACAAAAAAATTTTTTTGAGTTCTTACTATCTTTCTGAGATATCTTTAATTGCTTTTAGTTAGGTGCTCTGAATCTCTGTCTTTGATCAATGAATCTCAGCAACTGATTGTATGTCTAGGTTTGTTCTACAGACTTGTTAAAAAAAAATTAACTTAGGCTCTACAGCTTAGAAGAATGACGTTAACTTTAAATGACTGTAATTATTGTAAATCATGCGGGAAATTCAAGTTGCCTCAACTATGACAATCCAAGGAAGGATTTTTGTAGTAGATCCTGACTATTTAGTTTCAATGAACCTATTATATATTGGCTAGCATTTGTTGGCTATTTTGTATTTTTTCTGATACTTTGATATGATCTCAGAATATTTAAAAAGATGTTTCTATATAAAAAGTATTTATTTTCATTTGTTCAGATATAACGCATATTGTTTTCACATTATTCTAATTTACTAGAAATCTGTTGTCTGAATTTTTAAATATTTATTTATTTATTTATTTTTGGCTGCGTTGGGTCCTTGTTGCTGTGTGGGAGCTTTCTCTAGTTGCGGCGAGCAGGGGCTACTCTTCGTTGCCGTGCAACGGCTTCTCATTATGGTGGCTTCTCTTGTTGCAGAGCATGGGCTCTAGGCACGCGGGCTTCAGTAGTTGTGGATCGTGGGCTCTAGAGTGCAGGCTCAGTAGTTGTGGTGCACAGGCTTAGTTCCTCCGTGGCATGTGGGATCTTCCTGGATCAGGGCTTGAACCCGTGTTCCCTGCATTGGCAGGTGGATTCTTAACCACTGTGCGACCAGGGAAGCCCTGTTGTCTAAATTTTTTAAGTCAAGTTTTCTTTGGTTTTTGTAGCTCACTTATTCATGAAGATGGAAGACATTATTATATCAACTTGATGCTTACTTTATTTAATAAAAATTTAAATTTTATATTGCAGCAGAAAGCTTAACAAGCCTTGACTGCTATCTTTCTGAAAATCTGAATGAAAGAGTGACACTACCTACTACAAGGGTGGAATTCATAATCATAAAATGTGAGGGAGAGAACAGACCATTTTTTAACATTTAAGATATAAATAATAACCTAAGTCCACATGGGTTTCCCTGCATAAAATTTATCAAGTGGGTGGAGAGTAAAGTATGAAATATGAAGCTTATATTTTCAAGAAAATAGGAAATGTACAAAGTTATCATTATTCTACAAGCTGGAACTAGTGTTAAGTCCATGTATTGTCAGTAAATGAAAAGCTAAACACTGTATTTACATGCAAATACAATGTATAATAGTAAAAGCAACCTGTGTTGTGATACTACTTGCTAAGTATCCAAATCTCTACGTTAGCTTCAAATTTTATTAATATTATTTTTGTAACTAATTAATCATTTACATGATATAAATTTATTATACATTTTGACAAAATTGTAATTCATTTGACAAAATACAATGAATAAATTGAGTAATGTATCATTTAAAGCTTGTGTTTCCTTATTTATTTTCATTTCGGATGATCTCTCCATTGGTGAAAATGGGGTGTTAAAATCCCCTATGATGTGTTACTGTCGATTTCCCCTTTTATGGCTGTTAGTATTTGCCTTATGTATTGAGGTGCTCCTATGTTGGGTGCATAAATATTTACAATTGTTATATCTTCTACTTGGATGTATCCCTTGATCATTCTGTAGTGTCCTTCTTTGTCTCTTGTAATAGTCTTTGTTTTAAGGTCTATTTTGTCTGATATGAGAATTGCTATTCCAGCTTTCTTTTGATTGCCATTTGCATGGAATATCTTTTTCCATCCCTCACTTTCAGTCTGTATGTGTCCCTAGGTATGAAGAGGGTCACTTGTAGACAGCATATATATGGGTCTTGTTTTTGTATCCATTCAGCCAGTCTATGTCTTTTGGCTGGAGCATTTAGTCCATTTACATTTAAGGTAATTATCATTGTGTATGTTCCTATTACCATTTTCTTAATTGTTTTGGGTTTGTTATTGTAATTCTTTTCCTTCTCTTGTTTTTTCTGCCTAGAGAAGTTCCTTTAGCATTTGTTGTAAAACTGGTTTGCTGGCGCTGAATTCTGTTAGCTTTTGCTTGTCTGTAAAGGTTTTAGTTTCTCCATTGAATCTGAATGATATCCTTGCTGGGTAGAGTAATCTTGATTGTAGGTTTTTCCTTTTCATCACTTTAAATATGTCCTGCTTCTCCCTTCTGGCTTGCAGAGTTTTTGCTGAAAGATCAACTGTTAATCTTATGGGGATTCCCTTGTATGTTATTTGTTGTTTTTCCCTTGCTGCTTTTAATATTTTTTCTTTGTATTTAATTTTTGATAATTTGATTAATATGTGTCTTGGCGTGTTTCTCCTTGGATTTATCCTGTATGGGACTCTCTGTGCTTCCTGGACTTGATTAAGTATTTCCTGTCCCATATTAGGGAAGTTTTCAACTATAATCTCTTCAAATATTTTCTCAGTCCCTTTCTTTTTCTCTTCTTCTTCTGGAACCCCTATAATTCAAATGTTGGTATGTTTAATGTTGTCCCAGAAGTCTCTGAGAGTGTCCTTAATTATTTTTGTTCTTTTTTTCTTTATTCTGTTCTGTGGTAGTTATTTCCACTATTTTATCTTCCAGGTCACTTATCTGTTCTTCAGCCTCAGTTATTCTGCTATTGATCCCTTCTACAGAATTTTTAATTTCATTTATTGTGTTGTTCATCATTGTTTGCTCTTTAGTTCTTCTAAGTCCTTATTAAATGTTTCTTGTATTTTCTCCATTCTATTTCCAAGATTTTGGATCATCTTTACTATCATTATTCTGAATTCTTTTTCAGGTAGACTGCCTATTTCCTCTTATTTGTTTGGTCTGGTGGGTTTTTACCTTGCTCCTTCATCTGCTGCGTATTTCTCTGTCTTCTCATTTTGTTTAACTTACTGTGTTTGGGGTCTCTTTTTCACAGGCTGCAGGTTCATAGTTCCTATTGTTTTTGGTGTCTGCCCCCAGTGGTGAGGTTGGTTCAGTGGGTTGTGTAGGCTTCCTGGTGGAGGGGACTGGTGCCTGTGTTCTGGTGGATGAGGCTGGATCTTGTCTTTCTGGTGTGCAGCATCACGTCCAGTGGTGTGTTTCTGGGTGTCTGTGACCTTATTATGATTTTAGCCAGCCTCTCTGCTAATAGGTGGGGTTGTGTTCCTGTCTTGCTAGTTGTTTGGCATGGGGTGTCCATCACTGGAGCTTGCTGGCCATTGAGTGGAGCTGAGTCTTAGCATTGAGACAGAGATCTCTGGGAGAGCTTTTGCTGATTGATATTACGTGGAGCCAGGAGGTCTCTGGTGGTCCGGTGTCCTGAACTCAGCTCTTCCACCTCAGGGGCTCAGGCCTGACACCTGGCCAGAGCACAAACACCCTGTCAGCCACATGGCTGGAGTGCCTTCAGAGTTGGAGAAGCTGGCCTGCAATAGCTCTCCCTCTTCGCTGCACATTAGAATCACCTGTTTCTGCCTTGTTTTGCCCCAAAGGCAGTGTTCTACAGAGAAAAACAGTAGCCTTGAAAATAGTCACAGCTCTGAGATGGCTTTTTTTTTTCCTTTGTGCCTAGTTGGTTTCACTTGCTCACAGGGGGCCACGTGTGGAGATCTCACACCAGGCTCATCCAAACGGAGTTCCTAGTGCAGAATGGCTGCCGCCAACACCTCAGCTCAGGAGGGCCATGTCTATTTCTATTCTTATGATAGTTAACCTTGACATTTTTCCTGAAAAGAAATCCTGAAGACCCATCCTCTCTAACAAAATACTGTCATTCAAGTATTTATTTCAAGTATTTATTTGTAACTTTGTTTTTTTTTTCTCTTTTTTTCTTTTCTTCTCCATATATATATATATATATATATATATATATTTTTTTTTTTTTTTTGGTAATACCCATGTACGTGAGGGTGTAACCCTTGTAGCATATGGACTGTCTGGGTGTCTTAGTATCAGCTCCTGTCTAGAGCTGACTCAAGGCTAAGTCTTTTACCCCAAGGAAGGCTTTAGAATTTATGTGATTTTTATTGTAAATAATTCCAGAAACAACCTTTCTCTCTCTACGCAACTGAGTTATTGCTTCAGGTCAGGATTATCTGAATTTCAGAAACTTTTTTGTTTTGAGTCATGGAATAATCAGTTACTTTTGTAGGAACTCAGTTTTGCATTATAAAAGAATTTATGGGTTTTTTTCTATTATTTCTAGGCATTTT
This sequence comes from Aethalodelphis obliquidens, assembly GCF_003676395.1. Taxonomy (NCBI): domain Eukaryota; kingdom Metazoa; phylum Chordata; class Mammalia; order Artiodactyla; family Delphinidae; genus Aethalodelphis; species Aethalodelphis obliquidens. The sequence continues at coordinate 21,400,648 of NW_020837959.1, read as the reverse complement.
ACACAGGAGGGCATTCAGGCTATATACATCTACAAGGGAGTTCTAAGAAGTGGAAATGGAAAGGAAAACTTAATGCCAATACATTGAAATTTTTGATAATATATACAGTTCTTCAGAAACATTCAGATAAATAACTGTATAACATTCTAATAGTAGGTAGCTTTCTAACAGTTAAATACATTAGATCATCTCCTACAAGTTATACCCCCAGTAGTTATGCATATATTTATGATCTTGTTTATTTCAGTAACTCCTCAAATGGAGTCCACAACGAACCAATACTATTGCAAAACTACCTTTACAATTGTCTGATTTATCATCTCTCACCAAAACTACTCCAATAGCTGCCTGATGTGTCTCCCAGATTCACTCTTGCCCTTCTTCTTTCTGTTCTCCATACAAACTAAAGTGATACTCTTTCCTCAAAACTATTTGAAAGCAAGATTCACAAAGGCAGAGATTTTTTTCTTTCCTTTCTCTTTGACAAAATATAGTTCTTAGAGGGCCTAGCATATAGCAAGCAGTTGATAAATATTTATTGAATTACTGAATGTACTTATAGTGAATTTCTAAACAGTGCGGCCTCTGGGTGTCACTTTAACCAGAATTTCTACTCCCGTTCCATTCCCTCATCAAGTATCCATCTGTCTTCCTACTCTCTTGAATTATGCCTATGGCTTTATGGTCCAGAGATGTTCACTTACTTTTATGAAAGATGTATATCAAAGAATGAAAGTGGAGAAAGAAAAAAATGAAAAAAGTATTTGGAGCAATATGGGAAAGCTAAAAAAAGCATATATCTTTTCTTACAAAATATTTTTATAAACATAAATTTCCTTTCATCCCCAAAATGTAATCTGTCAAAAAAATGCTCATAACAAAGGTAAGAAAATGAGATAATTGTAGCCTAGACTAGAGAAGCAGTTTTATTTTCCCTCAGTTTTCTCAAATGTAATTACATAATGAAATAACAGCATGTAGATTTTTAAAGTGCTCCAAGCAGCTTATGATGTAATAATTAAATATATCATTTAATGTGTGAATTTTATTCAGGCCAATGAGCATCTTGGATAATCTGTGTCACAGGGAAAAATATCTATTCAAAATTATCTTGAAAAGTTAGGTGTTTTTGCTTTTGAAAAAATATAATAGTGCTTATCTTTTGGTGCAAGATTCTCCATCTAGGTGTTACAATATCTAAATTCTATGAGTTGGTAGTAATATCTTGCATATAGTTTTTACAGCAAAAATGTATACTATAACTCATTTTTTTTCACAAATAGGATGCTTTTAGGCGTGTTCTCGTAAAATAGTGTTTTAAAGAGTATATGATTCCTTGTGACAACCCCAAAGTTTATATATAGTAATAATTTCACCATAACACTGCAAAAAACATTTGTGTGTAGAAAGTTCTTGAAGTAAAACCTTTCCTATTTAATTTTTCAGTATATACACTTGTATTTCTCTCTTCATGATCAAAATTATTCTTCGGTTTCTCCCAACAAATGTTATAGTTAAAATATTTTTACAAACTGCATTTGTTTGCTTTTTGTTTGTTTCAGTTGGCTGGGTAATTCTAAATGTATCACTATAGCAGTAAAGAATCAAGGTCAGATAATGTATAATGGAAATACCTCATAGATAAAAGTTAAAAACTTTCCAGAGTTCTCTGTGTTAGAGATAAAATCCATTGTGACAACTGACTGAATCAAAACAGAACACTGCATATTTGCTCAGTTCAGTATTTTAGTAGAGTGATGGAGTGACTTAAAAGATTACTTCTGAAAAGCAAATTATATTTTATTGGTTTAATACTATATACAATTAGTTACAAATATTTGCTCAGTTTAAAGTAGTCAAATATTAGACTCTACCATACCTCACACCTACTGTTAAAAAATACAAATTTTACTAATAAATCTCAGGAAAATATTAAATTATACTTATTTATAAGCAGGTAAGTTTTTTACAAGACAGTCAAAACAGTGAAATGCTTAGGAAATAAATTTTTATCAGCAACAGCAGTAATAGCATTTCCTTCCTTTCACTGCTCTGCATGGATTAAAATGATTCCTGGCATTACTTACCTGATCTTGGTGACAATGCCAAGTTCTCAAATGTCCTCACATAACATGTGGTTACAATTATGGTCATAAGTGTTATTGATAACTAGCAAAGTTTAATTAATTAATAGATCAAGTTAAGTAATCTCCTAATTCTCTGATAATGGCAATCGATTTTTAATTTTATTATAAAATTTGATGAGTGTATTTTTAAATGCATTTAAAACTGAGTCTTAGTTTTTCTTCCTTTTGTGTGCTTTACTACATATATGTTCAGTTTCATTTTATCAGAAATGTCTTTTATGAGCCTGACTTTAATGTTAATTTAATCTTTTAAGCAAATCCTTTGTGTACCATGCAAAAAGTGTTATTCTAATGACAAAAGCAGTCAAAACACTAGAATTAATGTGTTGTTAATTAACACAGTTTATTATTTTGTTTCCTTAAATTTTCAAATATTTGAGTAAAACACTGTCACAAGGTAATTAGAAAGTTAGAACATAGAAACTTGTTCTCAACTGCTGAGTAAAGTATAACCACTTTAGAAATGAAATATGACAGGTGCTATTTCTGGTTAGCATCTTGAAATGACATGTCAATCTCTAAAAGCTTACTTCTCAATATCAAAAAGGATTTAGCATTTTAAAGAAAATAATCTGTCAGAGGAATCAAAAAATAAATCCTCAAATTTTCTATCTCATTTGCCTTCTTTCACCTTTTTCCACCTTTTGTTGAGATAAGAAGAAAAACTATACCCTGCTATACTTCTATATTTCCTTACAAGGCTTTGCAATCTTCTTATACTTTTAAGCTTGTATTCTAACCTATGTGTGAAATTTTGGAATAGAATGTGTACATAATGAGACCCTTTGCTGGCAAAGTGATGACAATAAACAACAAAAATTTATTGCTCACTGTTCTTGAGGCTGGGAAGCCCAAGCTTAAGGCATTGGCAGATCTGGTGTCTGGTGAGAGCCTGCTAGACAGATGGCTATCTTCTCCCTGTATCCTCACATGGCCAAAGGAATGAAGGAGTTCTCTGGGGTCTCTTTTATAAGGGTGCTAATGCCATTCATAAGAGTTCCATCTTCATGACCCATGAATTTTGAGTGTCACAAACCTCAGTCTACAGCAGATCCTATTTGTATTTTGATAGGCTGCATGTTTGACATTTTGATAGGCTGCCTGTTTGACACACACATGTGTGTATGCATGTGTGATCAATTAAGTAATTAAATAATGGAAATAAATTTAAAAGTTGGTTAAGAAAATAAACATTTAGAAACACTTGTGTGCAAGGTAATCTATTTAACACACATACTGGTTTGTGACTACTTCAGAATTTTCTTATACTAATGAAATGGAAATAGAAGAATATTGAATTTTTTCTTGAGTTTCCATACTTCAAGGGCTCAAGTGTTACAGACAGCATATCACTACATATTCATTCATTCATACGTTTCTCCTGAGTTCAAACTTTCACTGAAATTGCTGCAAAAAACATAGAATTAATGTATTTCCTATGTATTTATATTCAATGAATTTTGCTAAAATTGAGGCTTTTGCCTATAAAGTATAATAAGATGAAAAAGAAAATTTTACATTAGTTTCAACACAGTTATTTTAACTACAGTGAGCCATATGGCATGTATTAATCCTAAAAAATAATATGCCAATAGTTTATTTTTATTTAGCTATAGTGGTTTAAAATATATAGTTACTTCAAACTTGTGGCTTCTTTCAATGAGTGAAAAGAAAACCAAAAATCATCAAGGATTATGATGATTCGGCTTCAGTCTTTGGAAAACTGAAACTAAAGGTCTCATTCCTTTGGTATTAAACAATTTTGTTTTTCAGTTACTTACTCCATTAAGTAAAAGGTCATATGCATAGAGTATAACAGCTATTATCTGTGATATTCCCATTAACAGTATTTTACTACATAGTGTGAAATACCAGTAAGATAAAATACCCTATTTTTCCCTTAACATTGGTGATGGAATTAAAACATTTATTCATATGAATTTTTATACTAACATAACATTTCCAAATATGGTATTACAAATACATTAAAATTACAGTGTTGTTGAAAGGTACAAATATGAAAGTATATCCTCTGTTTCGCTATACATCTAAAACTTGGATTTTAAAATATCTGTTCCCATTTGGGCACTAACATTCACTGACTAACTGAATCAAATATTCAAATATTTTGAAAGCCAAGTTATCCTATTATATAGTCCTTCCGGTATGTGTTTGTGTGTGTGTGTGTGTGTGTGTGTGTATAAATGTATACCCACACATAGTATAACAAATTATTCTCTCTAGTGAGAGGACAGTTAAAATTTATTACTAGCAGAGTAAAAAAGGGGAATTTAAGAACACATGGTGAACTCAATGAAATTCTGCAAAAATAAATTAATAAATGAATAAATAATATATAAAGAGCTAATATACAGTCCAAAATTTTATAGACAGAACTTTTTCAATAAGTGAGGTTGCCAGAATAAATAAAAATCCAACACATGGCACAAATACACACACAGAAATATAAACACACACTAATAATTGCTATGCAATCTTAACAGGAAAAACACAAATATAGAGGCACAAAGATCCTTTGTACAGGTACAAATTTTAAGAGAATGTAAAGAAACATTGTTTCCTATTGATTTATTTTCAAACATTAAATAGTACTGCCTCTCAACATTACCTTAATGTATTCATTCTGATTTATAGAGAAGATAAAATTGTTTTAGGAAATTATCAATACTCTGGAACAATCTGTTTATCAAAATGGTAATCATGCTCTAAGATACACATCCTTCCTGTTTTGAGGGAGCATCCTCGTGTTTTCATAGCTATTTATTCTCACAGCTAAATTAATCAGTCTTAATTGCAATATCTTAATAATGATATATTTTCCAAATCCTTGTAAATATTCTATAATACCTATTGCTAATTATTTTTAATATAATTTTGAATTAATGTATCAAAATACAATTTTTTTCTCCCAAGGAATTATTATAGTCCCTCAAATAGAGTGAAGTTATCAGAAATGAACAATTAAAAAGGAATAAAACTTTACATGTTGGCTCTTTACACATTAGACATGGCTTTGACTTTAGAAATGTATCACCTCCTTCACTTTTTGAAGCGAGGTGTCTGAGACCTAGAAAAGTCATACAATCTAAGATTGAGAAGCTAATTTTGCATAATGAATTTTTTCTATATTTGCTTTTATGTTGCCCAGTAGGTTATTTCCAAAAATTATTGAAAAATTGCTATTTTGTCCTGTCTTTTATCTAAAAGCATTAAAATATAAATAAAAGAAAACTGAATTAAAGATAAAAGAATGGTTTACACATATAATCCTTCTCTAAAAATATTTACTTCAATTTTAAGTTAATGTCTCAGTAAATCATATTTCCTTTCTCTCAGTATTTATATAATATTTTTGTCTAATTAAAACAACTTCAATAGAATTAACACAGATTATGGCCTGCCTGACTAACATAGTAAATATAAACGGAAAGTTATCTGATGAGATTTCCAGTTGAGAAACACAAAATAATTTAGGTAATAACCTCTCTTCTCATGGCAAACATTGTGGAAACTGGAAAAATTATGCTAAATAAGTAATAAGATAAAGAGTATGTGTTAATGTGAAATATAAGCAAAACTTGGCAAATAATTTAAAATATTGTTGAGGACTGGATGATATTTACAGTCCTGGATTTCTGGGAAACTGAAAGGTAACCCATTGAAATTGAGATTATACTTAGTTTAGTTTTCTTGATGCATGCTGCATGATTAAATAATTATGTGTAGAATACCTCAAGAGGTCTATATGGCTTGGATGAACATGGTGGTGGTTAAAATTTGTTTCATAATGGGGTAGACAAATGAGTAAAATTACAGAAGATATAGGATGCATGATGTTTCAAAAAAAGATAAAATGGAATTGGATTTATAAAAGAAGCTAAGTCATGAGATCAGTTGATTAGGCTTTGTAGAGAATTTCTCTCTGCTTTATGTCTACCTCAAGTATTTCTTTATAATAAGTACAGTTCCTTATGTAAAGCATAACACTGTTATGTTATGCACACTTATCAAGATAACCTTATATTCTTGAACATATAGAATATGGATTTTGGTCTATACTGTATACTGTCTATACTTTAAAAAAAATAATAAGATCTGTATTATTATATGACATCCTATGGCTAGATGCACTTAGGTGGGTTACCAGACAGTAGGAAGTTGAACAGTATTGATATGGGGGTCAGGCATTGAGGCTCTGGTGGTCTCATGGTTGAATGGGTCCACCACTGTGAAAAAGAGAACCTTGTGTGGAGGGCATCATTGGACTTGTGCACTGGGTCCAAAGTGGAAAATGTTTCATCCCAGGGCCAGGGTGGACCTTATCATGTGGAACTGTAGCCACCCAGATGAACACACACCCTGGAGGCACTGCCAGCAGGAAGAAGCCTCTGGTCAGAACTGGATCACTATACCACTAACTCTGGAATGTTTTTATGGTTTAAAAGATCTGCTCCCAAAGTCACTGAATTTAACATTACTGTGTTGTTTAGACTATGGATTTCAATTTGGGGGGTTCATCTTGGAGGTACTACAACAGTCTAGTCTTGTGCAGTTTCCTTCGAGACCAGAAGTATAAATTAAGGCATGCCATTAGATTTTGTCTACTTATGTATGGAGTAATCTCATATTTTTTATCTTGATAATTGCACTACACTTATGTATGATTTTTAACAATGAGATAAAGATAGGGTAAATTGGTTAAAACTTTTGGTCTCTAAAACTCTGATATACAACATGTTAGGTGATAAAGATGTAAAGATGAATAAAACTAAGTCTGTGACATTAAAGAAATCCTGTTTTAACCTGAGACACAAACATCTTCTAAATAACTGCAACCTGAAAGATCAAATGTGACCTGTGGTGATAATTTCTTTGAGAGCACAGAACAAAGTGAGCCCACCTAAACAAAGTCAGTTTCCTTCATTGCAACCATCTCCACTCAGAATTATTTGTCAATAAGTGTGTCCATGTCTTACTATGATCTGCAGAAGGGCTTTCCTAACAAAGTCTGCAAACAACTTTCTCTTGGGCAAATGTTATTCTGATTGGGTTCTTCCAGTACTAGAAAGCATGTCTCCAACTCATTTGTGTTGTATACTTGTAAATAATGTGCTCCTACCAGCCATTAAGTTGTTCTAATTAAAATTATTTTCTGGGCATTAATAGCAGGAAAATTTACCAGTGTATTACAAGGAGATTAAAAAACAAACTAAACAAGACAAAACAGAACAAAAATCTTTCTATCTAGTGTTTTCAGTAGAAGCATGCTACAATTTTCCTTAGCTATTTGGATTAATAAAAGCTGTTATCATGAAATATGAAAATTTTCTGAACATCAGCTTATTGCCTAGTGACTCCAAGTGCAGATTTTGTTGATATTATCCTATAAGCAGAACATATACTACAACAGTCTCACTTCATGACCAGAGACACTTTTTCCTTTAGCTTTATTTTTTTTCACTATTTTTTCTCATTAGAGGCAGAATCTGCTTCTTTATTGGTTCTTTATTTGCTTAATATTTTTTTATTTCAAAAGCAGAAAAAAGAAAAAAAATCAATTAGCATCTTTCACCTTGAGAAAACAAAAGTCTTTTTAGTACTTTTAGTGAAGTACTTTATTAAATTAGGAAACAGCTATTGGTATTATCAGGATTCATGATTTAAGTATAAAAATGACAAACCATAAAAATAGAATGCTTATTTCCCATACCAATTAAAACTTCCTTCAAACTGTTTCAAAGTACTTGTGCTTTGCCTCATAAGATGCTATTTTCAAACTTGAAATAAGGAAATCATTTTTCCTTCTTTCTGACAGATAAACCATTTAACTTTGTTACAAAATGTTATAGACTACGATAAGTGACAATCACAAATATATATTGCAAATGTCCTTGTATTGTTCTACATATGTTAAACTTATTTAAGTATTGTAAAAAGTAAAATTTCAGTAAATCATGTTCTGATTGCAGGTGTGCTGATAATCAGAAACTTGAGGCAGAGTTTATTGAAACAAGTCATAGTAAAATCTATAAAGCCCTCAATTCATTTATCTCAGCCTAGTCATAGATAAAAGAGTCTTGAGAATCATTAACTATACAGGATGTCCCTACAAGCTCACTAAATGATAGAGATATATAAATGTGGTAATATTATGATGAAAGATGTAAGAATATTAAATTTTTAAAAAACTATATTAAAATTATTTCAGAATTAAAATACATAGCTATAAGCTATTAATAGTAATGTAATGGTAAATCTATTTCACAATATATTATCTCTATACTTTATTGGAAAGATTTTTAAAATAATGCTCAATGAATACTCAGATTATACCATTGAAATTTTCATGAATTTAGTGCAATCTATTTTGACTGCATTCTTATATTGCCAGTTTTTCACCTGATCTATTTCTACAGATTATTTAGCTGTCCGTATATCTTGATATTCTTTGGTTACTATTATAAAAATACATATAAAATAAGTTTGAAAATTAGGAAAAAGTTTCCATTCTGCCATTGACAAGCATTGTCATTGACTAACCTAAGACAGACTGTAAAATATCTGTGTAGCCTCTTGAATGTCAATAAAAGTGTTAGATTGTTTGGAAGTGATTTATAGCCTCATGAGAAATGATTACCCATATAGTAAAGGATAATTTAAATCTTAAATTGTGTTATGCTTATGGTTCAAAGAATAATTATTACAAAGAATCTCTAACCTCTCATATATCTTTTTATCCACTGTTCAACAAACTTAGCATCTCTTTTGAATAATAATGACCCTAACTTTCAAATTTGACTTTTAAAATAACAGCATACAGATATATATAAACATAAGTGTATTTTTGAGGAATATTACATTATTAGGTTTATTGTTGAAAAATATCCCGATTTCTAGAAATTTACAAAATAATTTCAGAAAACTGCAGAGCGTAGTAATCCTTTGAAAGAAATAGTCATTTCTCTAAGGCCTAAGTTAGTATGAATGCATGTGGAATGTGCTAACTAAAATATTTTGTCTTATATAATTTATCTATATATTATGTAGTAACGTTACTTCATTGTCTGGGTCAGTCATTTTTGCAGCACATATGCACTGAATGCTTGTTTACTGTATACTTCTCTCTATTCCAATTTATTGTCTAGTTCCATTCTGGGTTCCTACCACAGATCTATCTTCCACCTTATCCCTCACATTTTTAAAGACTAACCTTAATTATCTGGCATCAGTAAGGATCTAATAGTCCTTGTTAGATAAAGTTTCTTTTCTTGTCTCCTTTGCATGGTATTGGCTGCCTCTGATGTATGTGTCCCATACAGAATATATATATATTTTTTTTCTTTTTTTTTTGCGGTACGTGGGCCTCTCACTGTTGTGGCCTGTCCCATTAAGGAGCACAGGCTCCGGACGCGCAGGCTCAGCGGCCATGGCTCACGGGCCCAGCCGCTCCGCGGCACGTGGGATCTTCCCGGACTGGGGCACGAACCCGTGTCCCCTGCATTGGCAGGCGGACTCTCAACCACTGCGCCACCAGGGAAGCCCCAGAATATTTTGATTAAGGGTATTTCTGGGCATACTTAGCAACTGACTACCAGAGTCTATCCACTTTAATAAAATAGTATAAACACATTTTTCAAATCATACTCTATAAATGCAAGAAGATACAGTTACTTGGGAGGACTGAAAAAGTTTTTACCTCTACCTTCATTTTTAGAATTTTTCTTAAATCAATAGGTTTGCTTTTAAAATAATTAAAATTTCCACTTTTTGAAAATAATAAACACCATAATTTACATGTATGAAGTAATTTAGATTATACAAATAATTTCCTATAGTTATCTCAATAGAATATTTTAAAATATAGTTCAAATAATATATACTAAGTAAATTAGTCTTGTTTATTTTAATTTAAATTATTAGTCTAATTTAGTCTTTTTATTACTGACTACAAAGTTAACTTTGTTTTTATTACTTTTTAATGTCAGAGTGATTCAGACCTTGGAGATATTTATTAAATATAAAACAGCAGGCACACAGTCAAATTCAAGTCAAATTTAGAAGGACGCAAGAATTGTGTTTTTAATGCCATCAATTCTTTACTTCACTTGGAGGTGCATCTGCTGAACATGTGGGTGATTTCAGACAAAAAATAAGCTTTCTGGTCCTCATGTCTTACAACCTTTGCATAAGACCACAAGCCAAGAAAGTAAAGGTCTTATTGCAAATCAGTGTTGCCCTATTTTATTTGTATATGTGTTTAATGCATCACTCTTATAGTCTACATCTAATTAAAAACAGTAACAATTATATTTAGCTATAAAACACAAATATATTTTGAAAATATTATATTTTTTCTGCTGCTGTTTGTATTAAAGAAATATACACTCATGTATTAACAAAGTTTAGCTGAATGTTTCAGTTTCCACATAATATAGAAATTAAATTCTCATAAATTTCAGTTTGCAACATTCTATGCACTATTAGGATTATAGATTAAAATTTAAATCCTTAATGATGCTTAATAATTCTATTAATTTATTAGATGTGTTTGTTTCTTAATATCAAATCCCTGAGCTAGATTTTATCACAGAAGCCCCAGTAGAAGGTGAATGTTGCATGCTTGCTTATACTCAAAGATTAGGTGACCTGTGGTCTAGCTCATACACTAAATTGGAATCTTTTCAGTCCACAATATACTGAAGAGGTTGCCACAACCTGTTTTGGGTCTCATGTGTATCTGCTTCCCCAAGCTCTTTGACTATATCTGGATTCTCATTCTTAAAAAAGTTGTACCACCACCTATGTAGTTGTTGAAACCAAAACCCAAGAAGACCATTTCTCTCTTTTTCTCATTTTTCTTGTTAAGCCCATTCCATAGTCATAAATATATCCAGTATATATCCATTAAATTTTCTCCATCTCCTTTTCTATCATGCTAGTCTAAGCTATCAACATCAGGTAAGAACCAAGGCTGTTGCAATAGCTACCCAACTTCTTTCCTTGCTTCAACTCTTGCACAATTCATCTTCCTTATAGAGACTAAAGTTACCTTTTCAAAACAAAAATAAGTGTACTTCTCTCCCAGCAATATAGCAATTCTGGTATTATGAAATGTTCTCCACAATCGCAAAATACCCAGATGACAGACAAATGAAAATAAACAATTTTATATGCTTCTAACTGAACTGAAACTGCAGAAGTAGATACACTGAAACACTGAAGCAAATGCTTACTCAGGGACACAATTTAATAATGAAGGTTTGTGAGATTAACAGACATGTGGAGGAATTAATCTTAGTAAAGCAACCATCAAAGCAATGTATTCCCTGACTTCAGATAAGGTAAATGGTTCCCAGATTTTGTAGCCTTGAGCTTTTACTATTACTTGAAATAATTTTGGACTTGTAATACCCACATATTTAGGGACTTCCTAGACTAATACTTTTTAAATGAAATAAAAATTTAAAAATATATTTGAATAAATACAACTAGTACCACACATTGACACTGGTGAAGGATATCCTCATTTCAGAACTTTCCATGATTCTTGCACATTAAAATATGCTTAGTATGACTTCACAATCATACCTCAACTGATATATAAGAAAATAAGCAATCATAGTTAAGAATCTGAAAAACCACAACGTATTAGATACTAGGGCTTGAAAGACTAGACATTGAATGTTGGAATTGTAACATATAGAATAGGAAGTTATTTTTAAATAAGGCTTTAATGAAATAAAAGCTAGTAGAGGAAAATGAGAAACAGTATGAGATTATCAAAAATGACAAGGGGAGTTTGAAAAAAAAACCAAAACACTACAAATTCTGAAAATGAAAACCAGAATTTTTTCCATCAAAATTCAAAAGAAAAAGGTCTACTCTTTCAATTGCTGAAAAACTTGTTTTGGATGAACTCTCTCACTTAGCATGACTAGATAAGATAAAAACAAAAACAAAACCACTTTTAATAAACCTCATAGCAATAATGGCAATACTAAAATGTTGGGTCACAGTCTGGTAGAGGAACAAAACCACAAGATAAGGCTGATATTTGAGGTCATTTTCCCCCTTGAGGAAGTTATAGATATATAAATATAAGTGACAGCAATAGCTGTAAGGCTCATTTTCTATATCATTATCCCATTTTCACAAGTGACATTTGGCTGGAAAGACAAACATTAAAATTCAGGGATAACCAAAAAAAAAAAGAAGTTGTTAAGCACTCAAATCTTTCACCCAAAAGATACACCTTAGGAGTGAGGCTGCACTGGGTATAGATGAACCACCACAAAGCTTGAAACATAAAACTGAGTCTTCTTAGTCCCTGGTTGTAACAGGTGATTTGCCACTAGCCTAATGGCTGTATGGTGAATCTTCACTGCAACAGGATAACAATATCCATAGCCTTACTTTATACCTAAGAGTTTTCATGAATAATGTTCACATCCAGTTTTTAAAACATCTAGTATTAATATCACAGATTTCATCAAACAAGAGGAAAAAAGATGACAATAGAAGCAGATCCAAAAGATATCCAGATATTGGAGTTCACAGATAAAATTTTTTTAAGTCAGCATTTAATATGAACAAAGAATAAAATATTATGGTAGAGAATTATAATAGATAAGTGGAAACAAAAAATAATCATAAGCAAATTTTAGAAGTGATTAAATTTAGTAACAAAACTCCAAGTTTGTATTTAGCAATAGATTGTACATACATAAAGAAGGAATGAGATAATTAAGAGATAAGTCAAAAAAGGAAAAAAGATTACAAAAAGACCAGGATAGAAGATTTAGGAAGGATCATAAAAAACATGTGACATATAGTTGAAAGATCTAATAAATGGATAATTGGACTCCAAGAAATGAATGAGAGTGAGATGGAGGTAGGAGAGCAGCACAAAAAGCAATATGTAACAGATAAAAACTGAAGAAGATATCAAGTTACAGACGCAAGAAGCACTTTATATAACAAACAAGAAAAATATAAAGGGAATTATTCCTATGCCTGCATCATAGTAAAACTAAAGAAGTCAAAGATGAAGAGAAAATATTAAAAGCAGTCAAAGAAAGAGCTTTTTTAAAAAAAATAAGAACAAGAATAACAAGTGACTTTATAGGAAAAATAGAAGCCAAAAGAAAGTGACACCTTCAAATTGTGGTTAAAGAAGATAAATTTATGAAAGTAGAATTTTATATTCAGCAAAAATATGCTTTAAAATGGATATACACTCAAAATATCTTATAACACTCTAAAACAGAAAGCATTTACCACCAGCAGGTAGAGAACTAATTAGAAAGGGAAACACACAGGAAGATTCAAAGATGGTAATGTTTTATTTCTTAACTTGGGTCATGAGTATTGAGACATTTGCTCTATTCTCTTGTCATTATGTCATATATATTTTTATGTATGAGATATTTTATATTAAAATCAGAGTGAGCCTGGTCAAATGTGGCTGTTTCTGCATTTAGAGCTGGTGAAGCAGGGAGCAGGCCACAGCAGCCTGCGCCAGTTGGACCCCAGAGGGAAGTAGTTGACAAGTGGGCTTCCACTGGTCATTGAGAATAGTTTGCCCCTCCCGTCCCCTCTAAAGAGAGATGAGTTCCTCTTTAACAGGGATCTTTTTAAACATTCAAAGAAGTATATTCCTGAAGCTTTTCATTATGAGCTCTTTAAAAACTGCAGAGAGAGCACTAGGAAATTGGAATCTGAGACAAGCTGCTATGTTGGGGAAGAGAGAGGGAACCACAAAAATGGATCACAGTTAACATTGTGGCTTTCTTCAACAAGAGTATTACAGAATTCTGTCCCGAAGAAAGTTGTCTGCTCATGTCTGCATGCCCAACATATGAATATAATTTGGCAGGTGACACTAATATTAAAAAGCCAATCAAATACTCTGCTCCAATATACATTGACTACTTGATGACTTTGTTCCTGGTAAGCTGGATGATGAAACATTTTCGTTCTACTATTGGTGTCCTGTTTCCCCAAAACTTTATCTATGGCAAAGACTATTTTAATGTGTCTGTTCAGGGTTTACACCTGTACTTCTCAGCTGCACTTTCATTCTGTAATACAACTGCAGTGTTTATACCTGTATTTATCCGCTGCACTTTCATTTTGTAATGCAACTGTGAGAGGAGACTTAACTCACATTTCCTGTAAACATTTATTTCCTTACTCAGGAGGTCAACCTGATTGATAGGCATAAATTGGCACCAGGAATTAGTTGAGAGGCTTGGATCAAAAGGCAGATAACCACTTCTTCTAGAACATGATTAACACTCTTGCTTCATTTATTACTATTTCTCAAAGCTATTTGTTATAGACTAGTGATTCAAACTTTGACAAAACAGGAAGAAAGACACCCAATGTCTACCTACTGCTAAAATGGCTTCAAAGGTAGGTGAGCCCCATAGCTTTTGAGTGAGAACTTAAGAGCACAACCAATTCTGAGTCACTACTATGTGTGACCACTTCTGCTGTTGTCATGGAATCACTCTTAATTGTAATATGTGATGACTAACCTGTAGTTTATTAGTTTAGTTATTTTTATAAATTGAAGAAAAATGACCCTCTACTTTAGGTAATATCAAAGGATATAAAGAATTACTAGAAATAATTTTAAAAGTTTCCAAAACAAATTTCCTAAAAAAATCCAAATATGTCTTATTTCACTTCTGTTTATGAATATAAAAGGTAACTTTAACTTTCTATAACATTTAGAACATTTGTATCACTTTGGATAACCTTTATTCTCATGTTTATATGCCAGTGTTTTATAGATTAAGAATATATATTTATATTTTTACAAAACCTATGATTTTAATTCAAATCATCACAGGGCATTATGATATAGGAGCAACCAAAATTGTTTCTAAAATGACTTAAATTTTTTAATCTTTATTTGGAATTTTACTAACAAATAAATTGACCTAAATCTTGTATGTATCAGAAATACATTTTAAGGCTTCTAAGGATGATTTTGTAGATTTTCACTTTTAAAAGCTTTATTAATCAATGTTAGTTAAACACATAGTTTTGGTTAAGGAAGAAAAAATCTTCCAAAAATTGTGAAAAACTTAGTTTTCAAAGTCACTTTATATGTTGTTTTTCAAATGTGTTTAAATTTCGGTTTGGAAAATGAAAGAAAGTGCTTAGTATTTTAATTATTTTGTTTTGAGTTCACTTTAAAAATCACTTCTATACTTGTTTTTATATGACTGAGTCTTTAGTTAAGAGTACTGTGGAATGTAACATACTAGGGATGTAATGTACAACATAATAAATATAATTAACACTGCTGTATGTTATATATAAAAGTTGTTAAAATAGTAAATCCTGAAAGTTCTTGTCACAAGGAAAACAATTTTTTTTAATTTCTTTAATTTTGTATCTATATGAAGTAATGCATGTTTGCTAAACTTGTTGTGGTAATCATTTCATGACGTATGTAAGTCAAATCATTATGCTATACATCTTAAACTTATACAGTTCTGTATGTCAATTATATCTCAGTAAAACTGGAAGAAAAGAAAAAGTACTATGGAAATGGATGAGCTTTATTTAAATAAATATAACCTAAGGAAAACTTAAAGAGAACATAATAAAGACCATGAAAGTGAACTAAATTTAAAATATACACACACAAATATTGTTTTAACAGCTCAGTTTAAATATTCCTAATTAAAAGAGTAAAATTATAAGTAATGGGCCAAAAAAAGAGAAAATGAATTAAATCTACAATGTATAGAATTTCATAGGCTTAATGAGCTATATTTAAAACATATTGATAAGTTTTCACATATATCTACATTGTGAACTAAAATTGTTTAGTTTTTTGAGTAAAATCTTTAGATTCCTGAATTTAATAAAAATTCCAGAAGAGGGAGATGTTTACTCTCAAATGAAAAGTTTTTTTCAGTGTGAATGAATTGAATTCTATAAAACAAAGGAAAAAAAGACCTTTATATATCATCTTAAATATATAGGAATTATAGATGGTAAACCTCTGTGGTGGTTAAAAGTTTATCTTACTCTATGATCTATCACAGGTACTTTTGCTATATGAGGTTAAGATTTTTATATCAATTTATTTGTCTTATTTATGTTCCCTAAAACATGTGCTTAATTTTTCAAACATTTAAAAAATATTTTATCAGTCATTTAAAATAGAAATTAGTATTCAACTTTAGGAATAATTCATTAAGATATATTTTCTTACTAATCATGAGATGACTAATGTTTTTGTTAAAATTGTTTAAGAATAATATAGAAACAATTGTCAATATTCTGAAATAATTTTAACTTAATCATGCACTATTTCTAAATATCTATCTATATGTAAGACCAATATACCTTTTTATTTGACTCTTATTTACTGAACAATCTACTAAATAAAAATAATTTCAAATAAATTTTTAAAGTATTTTTATATAAATCATAATAATTCCTAATAAGTAAAGGCAATGAATGATTTTCCATTGTCTTTTCTGATGAGAAGGAATGACAATAGATTTAATACTGTATATTAGTATGCTTAATTATAAAGATATTATCACAGCAAAACACATTTGTTATTTACACAGCTAACTAGCCCATGAGTCTCAATATTGGCAGTCTGGATCTTTCAGGAAGAGCATACATACACAAAACCCTATGTTATTTTGTTTTCCTCTGCAGTTATCTTGACATTAAATTTGTATTTCTACACTCTCCTGTTTCAATTTCTTGTCTCAGTTATTAAGTACAAAGTATGTGAAAAACCAATACTAATTTACATATTATTTTCATCAGTGTATTCTTTTGCCAAATCTTTTTATTTCCCTGAAGCAATATGGACATGTGCCCTACATTTTTCACCAGCTTTATTTGAGTTTCCAGAAGTTACTCTGAGGAATAAGCAGTGCCTCGTTAGCACAGATTTTCATATTGTTTGCATCCACTTTTTCCTCAGCTTGCTATTCCCATTGCTTCAGAACTGTAGGGAAATTATGGGCTGAAATGTCAATGTCAGAATTGTTGAAATACAAATAATATTTTCAGAGAAATACCAAAACTAAACTTACTGATGGTGAACCTAAACTTTTTCTCAAAAAAAGTGTGTTAAGCACTGTGAATCACTGTCAACATTATAGAAATGCTAACACCTGCACCAAATTAAGTGCTAATTGTTTTCTGGAATAATTTCTTGTTAAAGAAAATACAGTACTGATTTAGACATGCTACCCAAATGGGCTTTCTTTGAAGAAAGTTTACACACAGGGTGAAAAAATATTCCTATGGGATTATTTGCTAATTGACTTGTTTTAATAATGAACTTGTGAATTGGGCAGGCTATAGTAAAATATGTGAAAAAATGACAATTCTAAATCTTCATCTCCATCTTATTTTATGCCATATTTTACACTTTTTTCATAATCTACAGGAAAATATATCATCTCTATCCAACCTCATTTTAAATATTCAATATTCCTTCCATATAACCTTCCTTCTAATTGGTTATTACCTTTCCAAAGAAAAGTCTGAGATCCCTCCTTCCTTCTCATTTTGTATTAAGTGTTCCCAGTCATAATCAAAGAATAGTTTTACAATGCCAAGTTGATATCCATATATATTTGAGAATATTTCTGAAAGGAGTATGAGAAAAGAATGCTCAAGATACAGATGCAAAAGTTAAGATGAATTATTTGTCTTCAAAGTGGAAATATCACTCTCATAAAAATCCTTCAAGCACTCTCAAGTGTGTTCAAATTAAAATTCAAATACTTTGGGATGACATTAAGTAATCCTATCACCTGGTCACTAGCTCTTAACCTTTAGTAAGTACTCCGTTACTTCAAATCCAGAAACACCCAAGGACCCAGTCTTGCTTTATTGTGATGCCTTTATGTCTCACACTCTGGCATATCCTGCTACATTTGCAGTTGTGTTTACTGCCTAGAACTGACTGAACCCTAGGATTTTTTCCAGGAAACACATATTCATCCTGTATAAAACTTATATTTTGTGTCTTACTCTCTTGGAAGCTTTTCTTTTCTTTCTCACTCTGTTAATTCCCATACAGTGTGTTTTATAGTGCATTTTACTTACTGTAATCAGAGAACTATAATGTCTCTTATACTGAGACATTTTTTTCCACTAGTTTTCAATACATAGGGCCTGTGCCTCTTTGTATGGTATCTTGGAACTTGCACATAGTATTCACCCAATAAGTAGTTAATTATATTCCAAGTTTATGTTAACCTCCTTACCTTTCATGTTCTCTTATCTTAAAATATCTATGCTTATGATAATTCTTATTTATGTTATATCCATTATTCAATTGCAGGCTCACATTTCCCTCCATCACTGACTACTTCAACTTATTATTCCAGTCATCCTTGATGTTTTTCTACTATATTCTTAGACGTATCTATTTTAAACATTCCAGTGATTAGCATTTATATATTATCTTCTATTGCTTGATGACTCATATTGTCCTTATTATTAGATTTAAGCTCTTCAAATCAGGAACATAGTATTATGCTTATTATGAGTCTCTAATGGTCTCTAGATCAGAACTAGACCCAAAATATGTGCTCAATAAATATTGATGGGTTTATTAAAAAGGGTCAGAGAGAATGAATAGATGATAATACATGACAAGTCATTTTTTAAGATGATTTTTACAGGGGAACAAAATTTCAGCTCTTTTAAAAGTTTCAAATGTTAGGAGACAAAAATAGTGCCCTTGAACATAAGTGATAGACAGCTGGCTGATAATATGATGATGAATCATTTGACGTTCTTTTCAATTTCTTCCTTTACAACTCTTAATAAGAATGTGTGCCATTAATCAACAGCAAAGAGTGCTGCATAGTTTGTGGGTGGATCTCAGAAGTAGCCAGATTTTGTCGGAATATTCAAATGATAATGTTGTCAATCTACTAAAGGTATATTGCCATGTGGATTGTTAGGATTCTTGATCCAGACATGCAGCAAAGGAAGCATAATACATTATAGGTTTCTATGTTCTCTCTGTAAATGTAGTTGTGTGAAGGCAAGACATTTTCTACCCACTGCCTGGAATCTTTTCTCCTAGTGCTTTCACACAAAATAGGCTTCTGTTTGCCAGTGAGATTTAAGCCTCAAGACCACGACATGTTTTTTTCCCAGCAGTGGCTTTTTATTGCAAGCAGAGCTATCAGCAGTGCCAGCCAAGATAATAGCCCCATGCTGAAAGGTTTCTTCATTGCTGGAACAGCTCTCAGGATATGGATTTTTTGAAGGTTGTCAAAGCAGCGTGAATTTCTAAAGAGATTTTTAAATATAATAATAGACATTCTTACGAAAATATGTGTGTTCGTATTTATTGACGCACATTATCATTTTTATGCAAAATATCCCATAAGGAATATAATCTAATTCTACCACCTGGAAATGAAAACATGTTATATGTAATGTGTATACTTATATAACATTCTTTCTCCATATTGTATCATGTTTGTAAACTTTGCTCTAATACAAATAACTCACCCATTATTAAATATTCCTCTGAACTTCTACCTCTTTATTCAAATTTGTAAACATGAATTTTATAAAATCATGGTTTTTAAAGCTATATCTTCCTAATGTAGCTATATTTCATTTTATATTTGAAACATGGGGAGTGTTATATAATTTGTAATATCTAAGATTTAAAAGATTTTTCTGGTATCAAATTCTACGTGTGAGATGTACATCTTGAGATAGAGATAGCAAACTTGGTAATACAACAACTGACTAGAGTGCTTACGATGATACATCTCTACTTTTAAATGGAGGGATGTCTCTTAAGATGGACTTCTGCCTGTATTGTACTATTGATATTATATATCTAGGACATCCCAGACAAAACCACTCTGCTCATAAGCAGAAACATAATACCCCAAATGATGCAGATGTTAAAAAATTCTCAGAAGTCCTGCATACAAATAACTACATTTTATACGAGTGAAATCAAGTGGTTGAGGTAGACTAGAGTGCTATGAAAATAGAAAACAAAGTTCATGTTTTTAAGATTAAGTTGTGATATACCTTTTACATTTTTTTCTTGCTCTGAGTTAAAACAGACGATATTCTATGAAAAACTTTACATTTTTTAGAAGTATCCAATATATACTCCTATTAAGTCTTTTTTATTAAAAAAATGTTATTGTTAGGAAATCAGCTATTACTGCATGGTCCAATTCCTGATGTGAGAGGAATAGAAATAAGAAAAATAAATTACCTTGAAACTCATGTTTTGAATTTTCTTACTCTAAGTTTGCATGGCTATATTACAATATAATATTAATATATAGATATCATATATCCACTACAGTAGCCAGAAAAACACATTAAACTTATCTATGTAATTAAAACATTTTGGGAAGAATTTTGAGGTAGCTCACGATTAGAGGTATTAGCATGACTTTTTCAGTAATCCAATTGAAAGATGATTGCTCCTGACCCAGTACATGGATAATAGAGAAGAGAGAAATAGATAGATAAGTGGACATTTAAAATTAAAACTGAAGAGATGTCATAATTGATAGAATGTAAAACATGAGAAATAGAGGGTCAAAAAAATGATTTGTTAACTGGGTAGAGTAAAACCATTTATAGTACTATGAGATGTGCTTGGGAAAGGCACAAATTTCAGGTCTAAGAGGTCGAATTCAATACTGGAACTATTTGATACAAGCCACATTGATATAAACAACAATTTGTCTTAGGAAAGACAGTTTGCCAAAAGCAAATTAATGTATGCCTTTAAACAGCCTCTGACATCTATTGTAGCAGAGATGTCAACTTGACAACTTGTCAGCATAAAGATTGTAAATAAAGCCATGGGCTTTAAGAAGATTGAAGATGAGTAGAAGGAGAAGAGAAAAAAAAGCTTAGGAAAAACAAGATTTCTAAGAAGACAGAGAGGAGAAGCTAAGTTTAGAGGATAATTAGAACTTCCAGAGGAAAGTAGTGAGTGTATTTTCCCAGAAATTTTGTGGAGCATATTTCAGCAGAGAGAGAAATATGTAACACTTTCCTACAGATCAGGTGCTAGATTTTATGTCTACTAGTTTTTACTGCCAGAAGCTCATTGAAATTTTAGTGGAGGGCACATCTGGAAGGTTGAATAATAAAGAAATGCATAGGATTGAGGCCTATGTGTGTAAGCAGTTCTTTCTGAAAAGTTGTGAAGGGGAAGAATCAGAAAAAAAAACCATGTTACGTGGGAACTATAGCTAAACCGAGATGTTGTGTAAATGGGTTAAGTCATTCAGATGAAATTATGGTTGTGAAAGAGAGAGAAGCTTAGGATATTAATAAGAAAGGAGGCAATAAATAAAGATCTGGTTCTGAGGAGACTGAATAAGAAATGATACCAAGCATAGGAGAAGAGAGTAAGCACAGAAACTAAGAAATGCCAATGTCATTATAGGAAGGAGGGAGGATGAGTGGGTATCCATAGAAGATGTTTGATTATAGGAAGTATTAGGAGTTTAACTCTATTATCTGTTTAATTCTGTGTGAAGTTTTTTTTAATTCTGTGTGAAATTTGTTTTTACCCAAACAACATATTCTATTTTATTATGGAAACGGATTGTCAGGATTACTGAAATGTAGTCAACCCTGCATACCTGATGGATCTGAGATTCAACCAACCACAAATCAAAAATATTTTTAAAAATTCCCAAAAGCTCCAAAAAGCAAAATGTGAATTTTCCATGTTCTGGCTATTATTTATATAACATTTACATTCTATTTACACTACTTATATAACATTTACATTGTATTTGTTATTACAAGCAATCTAGAGATAACTTAAAGTATATGACTGGAAGTATATGACTGGAGGATGTGCATAGGTTGTATGCAAGTATCAATACTATGCCATTTTACATAAGGAAATTGAGCACCCATTGATTTTGTTATCCAAGGGAAAGTCCTGGAACCAATTCCCTTGGGATACTGAGGGATGACTGTATTTCATCTTCTCCAATTAAAAGTTTGATATTTTCTGTTATACTAATTTTCTTTAATTTTTTCTTTTCTTCATTTTGCCAATTATTCTTTCCAGAGATATGTGTCATTCATTAATGAAGTTTAGTATATATTGAAACCTATTTCCTTTCACCTATTTTTTTTTAATTTACCATGTAATTTTTTAATTTTTAAAATCATAAGTTATTCCAGTGACAGTATCAAGTAACTTTTCCTATGAAAGATAAAGAAATAGATATGCTCAAGTCTTTTTAACCATTTTTATTTTGTATCGTTCCCTGGAATTTTATATTCTGGTTATTATCAAATTTTATATTTTTATTCAATACTCAAGAATATAATTTCTATTTACATTCAACATGTAATCTATATTACAAACATCTATACAATGTAGTGTAAATTTTTTATATTTGAGATTTTTAAATATATATTCTATTATTCCAAATTGTTATTTTGAGATGAAAAACAATAACTTACTACCAAAAGTTAAGAAATATTAATATCAGTTGTATTTACATAAATTAACCTTGAATAAATAATGTTAAGTGGAATATGCTAGACATAAAAGGATGCAGTTTATTTGATTCCATTTATATGAAATAGCCACAAATGGTAAATCCCTAGAGACAGAAACAGATTAATGTTTACCAGGGTCTAGGAGGCAGATAACATTTGGGAAGTGACTGGTAACGGATATGAGGTTTCCTCATGAGGTGATAAAAATGTTCCAAAAATAGTGATGATGGTTGCATAACTCTGTGACTATGCTAAAAACCACAGAGTTGTACACTTTGAAAGGATGAAAGGGAGGTATATGAATTATACTCAATAAAGAAAGTTGTTTTAAACAATGTAGAAAACATTACAGGTAAGGTTGTAGGATCCTTTGTAGATACCATCAGTCCCTTTCCTTTTCCTTCCTCTACAGTTTATTTTTTTTTTAATTCTTAAGCTTCATAATAGTTATGTGTAACTATATATACTATTATTTTGTGTTTTTGTTTAGTTCACAAGTCAGTTTTCTTTATCAAGTTTCATTATTCTATTTTTTTCTCCCCTGCTATCATGTTGGGCTAAACAGTTTTCTGTGTAAAGATTTTTCTTTTTCTAGTTTTGAGCCCTATTCTATTTCTACTGCTAATTACCATAATTTTCCTAAATATTTTAAATTATATTCAATATCTCAATTTCCTTTTAAATGATGCAATACTGTTTAAACTCTTTAAATTGCCTTGGGGCAATGTCTCTTTTCAGTGTTTCATATTATATTTATTTTGTTATATCCAACTTGTTTCTATAGCAGAAAAATAGGTATATATTTTTTTCATTAATTTACTCCTTAGGTTACCAAAACGTTGTATCTTTGTGGTTGTTCAAAGTTATTGTTTCTTTTATCCCAGTTCTGCCTATGGGGTTCAGATGATTTGTTGTTATTTTTTTCTGTTCAAAAATATCCTTTAATTTTATCTTAATTGAAGACTTTTGTGGGAGAAACTCTCTTCATCTACCTATCACCTATCTATCTATCTATCTATCTGTCATCTACATTGCTATGCTTCATAAATTACATTTTAACTAGGTACCAAATTCCAAGTTACAATTATTTTCCTCAGAAATGTAAATGTATTATTCTAATTTATGATAAGAAGTTACCTGTCAGCCAGGTTATATGAAATGTTTCTCTATGGTAATATGTGTTTGATCTATTGCAGTTTCTTTAATTTTTGTTTTTTCTTTGAGAATATGTGATATCACCATTATAAGTCTAGCATTATTTTCCTTCTCATCCTACTCCTTAGTCTTTGTGATTTTTTTCAATCCATGCATTTATGTACTTTTAAAAAGTTCTCTAAAATACTCTAATAAGAATTTCAAATAATGCCTCTCCCTCATTAATTACCCTGTTTTTCTGGAATTCTCATTAGGTATATTGTGAAATTTCTCATTCTAGCTTTAATATTTTATAATTTCTTAATCATAATCTGTATCTTTTTACCCCACTGTTGCTATACACTGTGCTGCTCTGTCTACTTAGAGCTTTATTTTTCTACATTATTTCAGTTACATAATTTCCTTTTTTATATATTTCCATTTTTTCTAACTTCCTTACAGGACCATTTTTTCCTAACTTCCTTTTCAAACAGGGCCACTTCTGCTCTTTACTACTCCTAATACTGATAGTATTGTGACTTTTTAGTTTCTACACAACTTAATTAACATTCCTCCATCATTGTAAGAGCTTTTTACTGTATCAATTATTTTCTTTTATTGAATTTCTTATATGATGAAGTATGTA
Source organism: Aethalodelphis obliquidens (assembly GCF_003676395.1). NCBI lineage: Eukaryota > Metazoa > Chordata > Mammalia > Artiodactyla > Delphinidae > Aethalodelphis > Aethalodelphis obliquidens. The sequence goes on along the minus strand of NW_020837959.1, from coordinate 21,376,165 downwards.
TTTCTTTGAATTTTGTAGAGAAACAAAAATACATTTGTTATGAGAATACATAACAATGAACATTTGTATTCTTTTGCTAATTATGTACATTTTGCTAATTATGTACATTTTTTTCAACTGTAATATTTCTTTCAACTACAACAAAATACTTTCTCACTTTTTTTAAGCCACTCACTCATTTTGTAAAAAATGGGTATCCCCAGATCTGCTTCTTGCTTAATAACATCTTTTATCATCTAACATAACTATAGATTAGTACTCTCAGGTCTTCATGCAGAAGGCTCATTAAAGTGTAGACTTTCCTGATATCTGTTATTACCATAAATAATTCATGAAATACTCCAAACTTCAGACCATCTCATTTACACAATATCAGAAAATGGGGAACTTTCCTACTTGGTGATTTCACATTCAGAATATGACACAACCTCATGTATTCACTCCATATCAAAATTATACTTCTTGAAAGTATAATTCCGGAATGGATGCACCAAAAGATATCAGTGTGAATGTGTGGGATAAATTAGAAAAAAGAGTGATCAAACCTTCCCCACCTTTAGTTGGATATTCATAGTGGTGGGTGAATGGGAATATTTATTACAGCTAATCTTTCTAGCCAACACTTTGCATTTTAATTTTTATCACTTTATTACCATCAATTGGTCCTTATGAGTAACAGATTACTGAATAAAATTTCTTATTTCAGAAGTTAGTGAATATTGTGTCACTGTCTTTATATTCTAAATATTTAGGTATTGGCAGATGAATCCTGATTTCATTTGTATAAAATCTAACTTAGAACTCTTCTATCATATGGTTTCTTTTTGATATGCTTTTGCTATATATAATTTTGTTGTAATTTTGTTATATATTTTGACAGGAGTTGCATTTCTAACAATACTTCCTTCTTAAGGCCCATATGGCTTATTGCCTTTCTTAGGATGTACTATGCAAGCTGCAAAAGTGTGCTTCAGAAAATGAGATTTTGATATATCCGCAAATTACATTAGTTGTGTTCCCTGTTAAGGACAGCTAAGAATTCCTGAAAAGATTATTACTTGGGTCACTTGTGTCTTCTAAACACAAAAAAGTTTTAATGTTCACAATGAAGATAGATTATTTTCCCCAAAGTACCATTTTTACAGTTGCAATGCCTTTTAGTTCTTAAACCAGGAAATTAAAGCTACCTAGCTGAACAAAATTAAAGCATTTTCTTTGTAATTATTATGCCTTAAATTATTTCATATAAAAATTAAAATATGATTAAATACAACTACTACTTCAATATACAACTAAAGGAAACATGTAATTCTGCTAAATCTTTGTAGTTATTCTTCTTTAACAAACTTTATATAATTTCACTTAAGCTAAAATGCCTATGGATATCTTTCAGAACATAGTGATCAAGAAAGAGATCATAGAAACATCAAGAAAGCAATGCCCATGTACAAGTGCAGTTTTTTACTCTGAAGGATGTATTCCAAGAAATGGAATTGTTGGAACAAAGTGTAAATGTATTTTTAATTTTTGTAGAGGTTGCCATATGGCTTTCTAAGATTTTTTTTTAACAATTCACATCTCTACAAGCAACGTAGGAGAGTACTTTTTGCCTACATTCCTGCTGACAATAGTTGTTATCACTCATCTTAATTTTGTCAAGTGTGATAGGTATAAAGTGATAGTTTATGCTTATTTTAACTTGCATTTCTCTTACCAGGAATGCATTTCAACATCTTTTCACATTTGAATTTGAGTTTGAATTTGTCGGTCATTCGGATTTGCTATAATGTGACTTGTATTTTCACATTCCTGCCAATTTTCCTATTACAGGTTCTGCCTTGTTCTTGTGACACACCTTGTCTTTTTATTGCAAATGTTTTTCTTAAAGTAAATCTTTTGTTAATCTGCTCATTTTAGTTACTATCATGATATTTTTCTTTAACAAAAAAGTCTTCATTTTAATTTATGTCAATTATATTTTTTCAGTTAAGAGTGTATTTCCTCCTCTAAGATTGTACATGCATGCTAAGGGATTTTTTGGCTGGCTTTGTATTTAAAACACCTATAATTTATTTTTGTATTTTAAGATGTACAACCAAATTTATACCATTAATTTTATTAAAAATTGCTTCATTTTTCTTGCACCACTTGCAGTTGGTGTTACTTCTTAAAACATTTAGTAGAATTATCTGCTTCTGAAGATATTATTTGGGGGCATATTTTTAACTAAAAATTCAACTTTCCTAATATTTATAGGGCTTTTCCAAATATATATTTCATATTGAGAAACTTGTGATAGTATTTACTTTTCTTGGAATCAATGCCTTTTAACTTAACTGTCAAATTTATGTGTTTAGAATTGTTTGTAGCAATAATATAATATAATCCTTTTTATGTTTGTATGGTCCTAAAGCCGTCCTTTACTTTATTCCTAGTGTTAGTAATTTCTGCCTTCTTTTCTTTACTATTAGTCTTCTTAGAGGTTTGCCAACTTTATTGACTTTTTCAAAAACCAGCTCTCTTTTTCATTTTCCTTTTCTGTGTTTATTTTCTATAATCGATTTCATTAAGTTCTGCTTTTGTTTTTATTATTTTCTTAGTTCTAGCTGCTTTGCATTTTTTGGTTTTTTCTTGCTTTTGAAGTGGGAATTTAGATTGTTGATATAATACTTATTTTTTCCTAATCCAAGTCTTTAGTGACACAAAGTTCCCTCTAAACATTGCTTTAACAATAACCCATAGACTTTGGTAATTTAAAAAAATTTATTTATTTTATTTATTTTTATTTTTGGCTGCCTTGGGTCTTCATTGCTGCACGTGGGCTTTCTCTAGTTGCGGTGCGCGGGCTTCTCATTGCGGTGGCTTCTCTTGTTGTGGAGCACAGGCTCTAGGCGTTTGGGCTTCAGTAGCTGTGGCACATGGGCTCAGCAGTTGTGGCTCGCAGGATCTAGAGCACAGGCTCAGTAGTTGTGGCGCACAGGCTTAGTTCTGCGACGTGTGGGATCTTCCTAGACCAGGGCTTGAACCTGTGTCCCCTGCATTGGCAGGTGGATTCTTAACCACTATGGCACCAGGGAAGCCCAGCCTTTGGTATTTTTTATGCTTATTTTCATTCAGTTCAATGTCTTGTTTGATTTCTTTGAAACTTCCTCTTTGACCAATAGATTATTACTAGTTGGCAATTATAAATGTAGATGCTATAAACATTCTTATTGAAGTTGTGTGCACATAGGTTTTCAACTCATTTGTGTAAATACCCAAGAGCATGCTTCCTTGATCGTATTGTATGACTATGTTTTGCTTTGTAAAAAACCATGGAAACATCTTCCAAAGTGGCTGTACTATTTTGCACTCCCACCAGCAATCTATCAGAGTTTCTGTTGCTCCATATGCTTATCAGTGTTGGGTTTTGCTAATGTTTTGGATTTTAGCCATTCTGATAGGTATATAGTGGTATCTCATTCTAATTTGCAATTCCTTAATGTCATATGATATTGAAAATTTTTGTATGATTTTTTGTAATCTGTCTTCTTTGGTTCAGATATTTTACCCATTTTTAAATTGGATTATTTTCTTAATTTGAAGCTTTAAGCATTCTTTACATATTTTGATCAACAGTGTTTATCAAATATGATTTTTTCCAAATATTTTATCTCAGTCTGTGTTTTATTATTTTATTCTATGGACAATGTCTGTTGGAGAACAGAAGATTTTAACTTTAATAAAGTCTCATCAATTTTTCTTTCATAGATTATGCTTTTGATGTTTTATCTAAAAAGTTATCATCATAACCAAGGTCTAGATTTTCTCCTACGTTATATTCTAGGATTTTTATAGTTTTGTGCTTTAAAAATTAGTGGCAAATTTTAGGAAACATGTAAAGTTTGTGTCCAGGTTTATTTTTTTGGCCTTTCCCCAACTGTTCCAGCACCATTTGATGAAAGGACTATCTTTTCTCCATCGGTTTGCCTTTGCTCCTTTCTGAAAGATCAGTTTATTATTTGGGTGTGGGTCTATTTCTGGCTCTCTTTTCTGTTCCATTCATCTATTCACTTTTTTTTTTCTTTCCTGTAGCACACTGCCTACCTCACTGTAGTTTGAAGTCAGAAAGTGTCAGTTCTCCAACTTTGAATTTCTTAAACATTATGATGGCTATTCTGCTCTTGCTTTTGAAATAAACTTTAAAATCAGTGCATTGATATTCATAAAGTAACTTTCTCAGATTTGGATTAGCAGTCCAACTTTACCCTGAGAACCTGGTATGGCTCCTGAAGTTAAAACCCACAAAGGCCTTCCTTAGAGTTTTTAACTCTCACATTAGTCTACACGAAGTCTTTGGTAATTCATTAAGTACAGCTTCAAGTGTTCCTTCCACACTAGTTTCAGATGCAGGTTTTGGCTCCAGGTATGCTGTGATTCTGTGTGTCTGCCTGTCTGTCCAGTTTTCAGGGCAACTGTTTGCCTGTGACCTTAATTATTGATGGATTTTAAAAGAGCTGTTGGTTTTCACTTTGTTCAGTATTTTTTTTTTCATGTGACGATGAGGGTGATTGCTTCCAGGCTCTTTAGATGTTGTATTGGAAAGCAGAAGTCCCATGTGACCATGTTATTTTACTTTCTATTTAAAGAAAAAGATCTTTCTCCTGTTTCATAAAATATACCCTACAACTATTATTTGTACATTGAGTTTATGAGAAAAATACTTTGGTTTTAAGTTAATAACTCTCCTCAGTTCAGTTTTTTCTTCATTGTGTTCAGTATATTTTTATTCTCTTGGAAAATGTCCAGTCTCACTTAGCAATTCATCCTTTTAATCATTTATAATCCATTCCTAAATTATTTTTAGACAGATTTAAATGGAAGCATCCTTAATATTACATGTTTCTAAAAAAAAAGTATGATAATTCCTGAAATTCAACTGTTGGCTGTATAAAAATATAATTTATGGAATGATCTAAATCAGGGATTTACAAGCCATAGCCCATGAGTCAAATCTGGTCTACCACCTGTTTTTATAAATAAAACGTTATTGGAATACAGCCACCTTATCTGTTTATAATTTTCTATGGCTGCTTCCACATTATGGCATTATTGCTTCTGTTGTAACAGAAGCCAACTATCCCCAAAAGCCTAAATTATTTACTGTCTGTCCCTTTAAAGATAAAGTTTGCTGATCCCTGATATAAATAATAATAATCATTGATCATGGAAAGTTTGCCAAAAAAACAAATTGAAATGAAAAGCATATCGTTTTAAACAGAGCTGTCACTTCAAATTTTGTTATACCAGTATTATTCAATCTTCTATAGAATATAATTCTTGGCCTGATTTAAAAATTATGCTAAAGCAAACTAAATATTAAAATAAAATGTTACTAATTCAAAATTAAACATTTTATTTATTCCTTATTGTGATATAATTGACATATAACATTATATTAGTTTTAGGTATACAACATAATGATTTTATATTTGTATATATTGCTAAACACTCACCACCATAATTCTAGTGAACATTTATCACCATAGAGAGTTACAAATTATTTTTTTCTTGTGATAAGAACCTTTACTGTCTATTCTCTTAGCAACTTTCAAATATACAATAATGTATTATTAACTATAGTCACCACGCTGTATATTACACCTTCATGATTTAATTATTCTGTAACTAGAAGTTTGTATTTTTTGACCACCATAAAATAAATTATAAACATGAAGTTTTAAAAAATATTGTTGAAATTCTCAAAATGTAAATATTTTGTATGTAATTGTCAGAAATTCAGCTACAGTTTCTTCATTTATTTACATCTGCCAAATTTGCTAAAAATGACTAATGTAATGGTTTATAATTTATATCACAGATGCTGAATTTTTTTATATCACAGATGCTTTTATTCAATGAATAAAAGATGGAGCAAATTAATGACACAAAGACAACTTGAATTGCCACTTTGACAATGAAATATGGCAGGCAATATATAGAAAAAGTGGCACATTTTCACTTTTAATGTAAATAAAATCGAGAACACTAAAATTAAGAGGTAAAGATCCAAAAGGCAAGTAGACGTGCCAGAAACAAACAGCTTTATTAATGAAGTGACATTGTGTTTCCTCATTCCAGAATGTCTAGAATGACACGTGGCCTTTGAGTTCCCTAATTGATCACATTGCTCTGGAAACACCTTAAGAACTTGAAAATAAAGAAAATCCTGGATACAAGTTAATAAATATTAACTAGATATTATGTGTCTGACTTGAGAAAAAAATACAGTTACAGATAAATTTTCTTGGCCGACAAAAGAAAAACAGGCCATTATTGGAACAGACACATGCTTTCAGGAAGATTGTGTTAAAATTTGTTTCTTGAATAAAGTGAAATTTAAGTAAAATTTTGAAAATGTGCAATACAGAGTTGAGCATTGTAAATATTTAATAGGAAAGACAAAGTGTGCTTAAGTGATGACATTTATTGAGTTGAAACTAGTGATATGGCCAGAAAAAGGTAAAAAATGTGAGTATTTTAGTAAAGAATGGGGAAAAGAGCCTTTCTGGTCTTTGGTTAAAAGTTGTAATTTCATGTAAGAGGCAATTAAAGACCATGAGAGATTTCAGAAAAGTGAATGTCTTGACATAATCAAAATGTCACTTCAGGAATATCATTCTTCTTCTTTTTTAGTACATTTGGGAAATAGAAAAGAATAGAGACAGGATAATTATGCTTCAGATAACTAAAACATTAGGATAAAAATTTTAATATACCTGGACTAATATTGATGATTAATTCAGAGGAATGAGGTATAGAAGACATCCTGTGGCAAATGTGACATGAAAAGATATTAAGGTAGCAAGATGCACGGATGCAAATTCCTCTCCAGGATACTATGTCTGAGAGACTCATTAAAAGAAGAGATAGGTATACTTCTCCTATACTCAGAGATGTAACATGATGGGTAGGAAACATGGTGCCAATTTCAAAGGCTGGAATTTCAGGTGTCTTTAAATGGTTATAACATATTGGCTAATATAAGCAAGCGATATTTCAAAAGAATATAGAAAAAAATAAATGATTCCAAAATGAAATCAATTAATAGATGATATATATAAATAGCTACATTCTCCTTGTCCCTTACAGCTCATGAAAATCTGCAGCTTCTCTTGGAAAGCCCAGCCTCATACTCTCATCAAGTTACTCAGCATCAGAGGAATTTTATTGGGATGACACCTGCCCATTAACAGCTGCATCCACAGCTAATGAGAAATCTGAACCCCTGAGAATTACCTCTTGGCATAGTGCAGATGCTCATAAACTTTTGCAAAATAAGACTGCAGTAGTTAAGGACAGTGGCAGCATGAGGAGGATGTTTTACCTCTAGAGCATTTAGTATGTTCTCTTCTTAGGAAGGACTATGCCCTCTCGTCCTTTGCGGAGGCTTTTACGTAACAACTCACCTGCTAAGTAAGGGAGCCTCTCCATTGGCTTCACAGAGAAGTATTTTTACTACACACTTTATAATATAAATAATTGACAAATCCTTAATCAAGTTCTTAGTTCAGTGGAATAAATACAGCCATTGAAATTCCAGTAAGGCCTAACCCACGTCACCTAAAAGAGTTTACATAAAGGTTTAAAACCAAATATTGGTAGTGAAAAACAAAATTTTTCTTGGCATGCCTCCTTCATATAGACTTTGAAAAAGTCAACATTTATAAATAATTAGTTGATAAATTTGGAGTCTTAATACCTTCTCCATCCATTTCTGTTAGAAACACAACTAAAAAATTTAGATAATTCTGGGGTAACTAAATACATAAAACAATAATTACATAATATTTACTTTAAATATCAGAGTAAAAAATTTTTTTAAAGCTTGACTTAATTGGGAGGGGAGGATTTTTTAAATTAAGATGTAATCTTTAAAATCATACAAGGATTATTAAAATCAGTATAATTTTTAGCCCTGCTAATCATGTAAAATATATGAGCTTTTTGTCTGTTTTCTGTACAGAAAATGGAGTGCTTTAATCAGGAATAATGCCACAGATATTCCTGGAATAAAATATAAAAGAGAGAATATATTTTTATTGCAATAGCCTCTTCTACTTGGCTCAGCTGTTTTAAAACACATTGGATTTTAGAGCTTTTTTATTATTTAGGCTGACTGAAGTTTAATTCACATTAGTTTTATGTTCTTGTAGGAAAGAGTGGTTATTTTGTGACCAAGGAATCCATTTATTACTGATTCTAACATTGATTTACTATGTGCCCTTGAACAAGGCAATTAACTTCTTTTTGACTCTATTTCTTAATTTATAAAGTGCAGGTGCCACTGTTATGCAGACATGGTGGAATAAATTTTAAATTTCCAATGAAGAAGAAGCTATGGAACATAGGGTATAATGTGATGGAAATCTTGTCAGCTGTTTTAAACTGCTAACATTTAAATTCTATGGGAGCTACTTAAGCTAGCCAAATTTCCCAGTCTATATAATGGTGAAAATCAAGTGGTAGAGAATTGAAGAGAGGCAATATATCTAATTTTATTTTCAAACAAGGAAAAATGTCATTTTACATATGAATAAAGTAATGTTTCACCAGCATCAGCTGGCTTCCACAGAGCAATAAGGACAAGATATAATACCAATCAGAATAAAAAATGGAAATTATTAGAAAAATTATTTTAAAATTATATAAAAATTATTAGAAATAATTTTTACTTCCTTATCATAGAAATCTATGAAAAAATAATACTGCTAGTTTTCAGCTTTATAGAAGATTTTCAACATTAAATGTAATTTGAATTGTTTTGCATAAAAATATCTTCTTCAATAATGATTCAGATACCTGAAATTATAATATTAGAAAGTTATTTTCTTTTCAGATATGAAACTTTTACTCAATAATATGAAAAAGTTTCCCCAATCAACACAACTGAAATCCTGAATTAAACATGACAAACATCTTCTAGTTTACCTATAGGTACAAACAAATCACCAGGAGGATAATGGAATCTAAGATGGAAATTTCACCAGAAATAATAGCTGCCTTGGAAAATGTACAGTATTGAGAGAGCGATTTGGAGTTGGCAAGAAAGAGCCATGATCCAAGAAAGGAGAGTTTCAATTTACATAAAAGTTTGATCTAGAATAAAAAGTAAAATAACTAAAGCCAAAGAGAGACAGGATACTGAGAGATAGAGAAGAAAAGAGGATAAGAGAGAAGAGGAGAGGGGGAAAAGAGAAATTTTCTTCACCTGGGATTTTGTTAACAAGGAATATTTTTCTCCAAAATTATAGTTACGAATCTTCCCTCCTATTATTCCATGGTTATTAAAACCCAGTTTATAAAATTTTTATGATCTGTAACAATATTTTACCCCTCTGTACCAAATTTTCTATGCTATGTCTAACCTAAGGAAACAAAAAGTCTAAAACAAGAGTCTAAAACAAGATATTATATTCCACATTTATTGCAGTGGATCTACCATTATCAATACATGACTTTAATTACTGCGTGCACTTTCTCTCAAGAAGAGTGAAAGAGAAGAGCCTATCCATATGTTACAAGAGTTTCACCTGTAAATGACGGAAAGAAATATGTTTGCGTCCCATCCACTAGAATTCAGATACAGGGTAAAAATAAACCACAAGGGGGCCTGCGAAATATTTTCTTTAGCTAAAAATCTAGTGACAAGGTAAAGAAAGTTCTTTCTTATTAATTGGAAAATAAAACTATGGATATTCATAAAATGCATAATAAAAAAAAATCAAGGTTAAGGCATATACTGTTCTACATAGAGGGATACTATCATTTTAACTTTATGTATAGTAGAAAATATAGGATTAAGAAAGTTTTTATATTCACTAAAAAATACATAGTTCTTCAGAAAAAGTACCTGAAATCTGCAAGAGTATAAAATAATGGAACATAATTCTATGCTAATTAATGTAATGAAAAAGTGATTTAATCACTTTATTAAAACATAAATATATATTTACTATACAAGACAGACAAATAGATAATTGGAACAGAGTCAGAAAGAGACCTAGACATATATAATCACCTGATTATGACAAAAATTCCACAATAATTCAGTGGGAAAAAGAAATGTTCTATTCAACATGTAGACCTGAAACAACTAGACATATATATGGTAAAAATGACCTCAGCCCCTACTTCAAACATAGACAATGAATTTGAGATAAGTGATAAATATAAATAATAAAGTAAAATAAGAGTCTAGAAAAATACTTAAGGAAATAACTTCATAAACTATGGGTAGGGAACGTTTCTTAAACAGGACACAAATCATAAAAAAGACTGATAGATGTGCATAAAATAAGTAACTATTTTCATGGAAATAAGCCATATGCATGGTAAAACAGTAAGCTAGAGATTGGAAGGCTATACTTGCTCTTATATACAGATAAAGCACTTATATGCAAATAAAGCACTTAATTCAGTATATAACATGATTCTAAGTTAATTAATAAAATAAAAAGTAATAAAAATGTGCAAAAACCATCAGCATTTAACAAACAAGATTATCAACATTATTAATTATCAGAGAAATAAATATTAAAACAATTTACCTGAGTGACTAAAATTGAAGAAAATGAAAATAATAGGTGCTGACAAGGATTTGAGGAATTGTAACTCAAACTTTGATAGTGGAAATGTAAATTAACTCATCCATTTTGGAAGATTGGCAGTATCTACTAAAGCTAATATATGCCAATTCAGCAATATGTTCTCTGGCAATATACCCAACAGAAATGAATACTTATGTCCATCAAAGACACATACCAAAATATTTATAGTGGACTACTCTTAGTTGCCCAAGTAATAAGGATTACCCAAATGCTCATCTACAGAAGAAGGAAAAATAAATGCTGGTCTATTTCCACAACTGAATATTACAAAGCAATAAAAAGATCTTAAATACTAATACTAGCAATAACATGAATAAATCTCAAATTTTTACTGTGGGGGAAAAATGTCAACAATATAAGTACAAACTTTATGTTTCTATTTATGTGAAATTCAAAAACATTGACATTGATATCAAGCGGTAGAATTTTAAATTTTGGTTACATTCTTGGGAAGGGCTTGATTGGAAGAGACCCTGAGGGTGGTGCTGGAAATATTCTATATCTTGATTGGGTTTATGTCCACATGGGTATAATAATTCACTGAATGATGTAATTAAGATTTGTACAGTTCACTTTATCTGAACAATACATCAATTAAATATACAGTTTCCTATCTTTCAATTAATTGCCTTGTAAATTCTCAAATTCTTGATATACAGCAAATAAGTCTAAGTTTCCTCATTACTTCACTGCATTGTGGGATCTTACCCAACAATTGACTTAGGTTACAATTTGTTCATATGTTTTAAACACAAGTATTTTTATATATTTTTTCTTTTGAGAACATCACACTGCCTATTAATTTATAGCAACATTTTTCACATATTTTTTTCCAATTTTAATGAAGAATCACTTTATAAGTTTGAGGTGTACAGCATGACGGTTTGTTTATATATATTGTAAAATGATAACACAATATTGTGTGATAGCACAATAAGCTTAGCTAACTTCCACAATCTCACATAGACATCCTTTCTTTGAGTAAAAATGCTAAATATTCTTTGTTATGTAACTATAACTAACTTGATTCTTCCACCAATGACCCAAGAATGCATCTAAAGTGACTAAGTATACTAACAGTCCCACAATTCAAAATTGTACTTTGTAAAAATATATACTTATTTTATGCAATTTATATAGATTGGTATAGATCAGTAGTATTTTTAACCCCAGTATACCTTGAACCAATGATTAACATGAAAAATTTCTGTAAAGTACACTAATATACACTATAGGAAAAAGCCATTGCTATCAGGGACATATCTAACTTAACTGTCTCTGATTGTCATAGTAAATAGAATTTCTTTATGTTTTATCCTTAGGGTCCAAAGAGTATCTAGTACATAATATTGCCCAATACACGTTTATTAAAACTAGAAATATACTATATTTTTAAAGTCACTATGGTATTCATCAAATATTTTTACATATTTTACCTAATATACTTTAACTAAGAGAACATATTCACAGAGTAATTGTTGAAAAAAGCATCTATGTGTGGTTACATAGAATAAAATTCTAATTAACTATTAATTACTTATTTATTCATTAAAAGCATCACATATATCTGTTTAAATAACTAAACACATTTTATATTATTTTGTTTCATATTCAAAACCATGAAATGTGTTATTAATTTCAATGTATATTCAAAAATATAATCTGTTAGGTGCTGCTCTATATAAAAGGTCATTGTTTGATGGGTTTATTATCTAGTAGATGACAGACATAAATAAGTTAAATATTAATAAGCATATTCATTATATTTCTAATGCCATTAAAGAGTTATGAGTATGATGTTCCAGAGTATGATGACAGAGAACGTCTGCTAAATCATCTCAGGTAGGCTGGAGAGAGAAAGTCCATTAGAAGATATGCTTATCTTGAAGATTGAAGGAATAGGAATTAGCTGCAGGAACAATGGATGCAGAGAGTCTAAATAGAAAGAAAACAATGTGCAAATGCCTGAGATGAGCAAAAGTGGAGTGTATATGATGAATTTAAAGGAGATCAAAATTTGTGAAAGAAAAGACTAGGTACAGAATTAAGAGTTAGATATAATTAAATCCTGGGAAGCTATGTAAGTTTTGAATCCTTATTTCAAAAACTATGCTTAACATTACTAATTATTAGAGAAATGCAAATCAAAGCTACAATGAGGTATCACCTCACACCAGTCAGAATGGCCATCATCAAAAAATCTAGAAACAGTAAATGCTGGAGAGCGTGTGGTGAAAGGGGAGCCCTCCTGCACTGTTGGTGGAAATGTAAATGGATACGGCCACTATGCAGAACAGTATGGAGGTTCCTTAAAAAACTGAAAATAGAACTACCGTAGACCCAGCAATCTCACTACTGGGCATATACCCTGAGAAAACCATAATTCAAAAAGAGTCATGTACCACAATGTTCATTGCAGCACTATTTACAATAGCCAGGACATGGAAGCAACCTAAATGTCCATCGACAGATGAATGAATAAAGAAGATATGGCACATATATACAATGGAATATCATTCAGTCATAAAAAGAGACGAAATTGAATTATTTGTAGTGAGGTGGATGGACCTAGAGACTGTCATACAGAGTGAAGTAAGTCAGAAAGAGAAAAGCAAACAGCACATGCTAACACATATATATGGAATCTAAAAAATAGTGGTACTGATGAACCTAGTGGCAGGACAGGAATAAAGACGCAGACAGAGAATGGACTTGAGGACGCATTTTGGGGAGGGGGGAGCTAGGGAGAAGTGAGAGAAGCATTGACATATATACACTACCAAATGTAAAATAGATAGCTAGTGGGAAGCAGGAGCATAGCACAGGGAGATCAGCTCAGGGCACTGCGACGACCTAGAGGGGTGGGATAGGAAGGGTGGGAGGGAAGCTCAAGAGGGAGGGTTTATGGGAATATATGTATGCATATGGCTGACTCCATTTTTGTACAACAGAAACTAACACAGCATTGTGAAGCAATTATATTCCAATAAAGAAGTATGAAAGAAATAAAGACTAGATAATGTTCTCATGATTCTTATTTACTTGTGTATATTATATTTACTTGTGTATATTTACTTATGTATAGTGATGTAACTTAAAAATATATATATTTCATAACATAAAGTTACATAACTACTAGAAGTCAAAGAGTTTAACTGGCCTGTGATACATTTCTTTCCTAAATACTGGGAATATGTTCTAGGGAAAAAAAGTGAAGACAAATGATCCATGTACTTTGTCAACATAATAACTAAAACTCTAGGTAAATAGACTAAAAATACTTGCTAGCAGAAGAGTCCTTATTTTTGGAATGTTTCTCTTAGGAATGCTTTAATAAAATAACCCAGAATTTATAGATACATGGGGCATGGTCACACAAGTTGGAGTTTAAAATATATGTATAAATTTCACAGATGAAACACTACCCTGCTGTGTGGGAAAACCCCAAAAATCCCATTTGGAGATTTCTTCTACAGTTATGATATTGTAATGATATCACAACACATGTCTGATATGGGAAGAAAAAAATGTGGAAAGCTGACCTTGAGGTCCCAGACAACCGATGTTTTTTTTGAGTCTCTTTGTTTCCAGTATCCTTGAAATTATTAATAAAGCAAGATCTGTACTTCATAAAAGTCTGATTTGACAATCCAGTCCTGTATATTGGTCTTCTTAATTATGGCTTTTTAGTTGTCTATTATAACAACAATTTCACACGAACTGTTGAAAATAAGCTTAGAATATTTTATATGTTTTTTCCTTTATCTTAAAAATATCACTATATTTGCAATAAAATATATATTTATGAGTTTAAAATATTTGAATATAAATATGATTAAATCTCTGACATCTTGGAGTAAAATTTTGTGGGGTATATATTCAAGGTATCTTGGCATTTTCTGGGCAAATTTTATTTGATTAGTTAAATAAGGCATTCTTAAAATTTGAGACTAGTATATTAATCTTCCATTTGGCCAACTTAAGTGATCAAGAGAGCAAACTAAAATGCAAACAAATGGTTCTTAAAAACACAGGTACAGATTTTAGTGTTCCTTGAACACGCATTTGCTAAATTCAAATGCACTCTAATTTAGATTTCCTTTGACATAATTCTATTATTTCTTAACATAAGTCTATTAATCAAAATTACAGTGGTAATAGAGATGCCCTTAAAACTGCCCTTGAAACATGCAACCATTCCTTAAGAATTTAAAAATATTTTGCACAACCTTCTGACACTGAACCAGGAAGAAATAGAAAATATAAACAGAAGGATCACAAGCACTGAAATTAAAACTGTGATTAAAAATCTTCAATAAACAAAAGCCCAGGACCAGATGTCTAAACAGGTGAATTCTATCAAATATTTACAAAAGAACTAGCACTTATTCTCAAATTCTTCCAAATTATAGCAGAGGGAGGAACACTCCCAAACTCATTCTATGAGGCCACCATTACCCTGATACCAAAACCAGACAAAGATGTCACAAAAAAAGAAAACTACAGGCCAAAACTCCAACAGTACATTAAAAGGATCATACACCATGATCAAGTGGGGTTTATCCCAGGAATGCAAGGATTCTTCAATATATGCAAATCAAGCTATGTGATACACCATAGCAACAAATTGAAGGATAAAAACCATATGATCATCTCTATAGTTGTAGAAAAAGCTTTCGACAAAATTCAACACCCATTTATCATAAAAGCCCTTCAGAAAGTAGGCATAGAGGGAACTGACCTCAACATAAGAAAGGCAATATATGACAAACCCACAGCCAACATCATTCTCAATGGTGAAAAACTGAAATCATTTCCACTAAGATCAGGAACAAGACAAGGTTGCCCACTCTTACTGCTATTATTCAACGTAGTATTGGAAGTTTAAGCAATAGCAATCAGAGCAGGAAAAGAAATAAAAGTAATCCAAATCAGAAAAGAAGAAGTAAAACTGTCACTGTTTGCAGATGACATGATACTATACATAGAGAATCCTAAAGATGCTACCAGAAAACTACTAGAGCTAATCAATGAATTTGGTAGAGTAGCAGGCTACAAAATTTATGCACAGAAATCTCTTACATTCCTATACACTAATGATGAAAAATCTAAAAAAGAAATTAAGGAAGCACTCCCATTTACCACTGCAAATAAAAGAATAAAATACCTAGGAAAAAACCTACCTATGGAAACAAAAAACCTGTATGAAGAAAACTATAAGACACTGATGAAAGAAATTAAAGAGGATACAAACAGATGGTGAGATATACCATGTTCTTGGATTGGAAGAATCAACATTGTGAAAATGACTCTACTACCCAAGGCAATCTACATATTCAATGCAATCCCTATCAAACTACCAGTGGCATTTTTCACAGAACTAGAACAAAAAAATTGCACAATTTGTATGGAAACATAAAAGACCCTGAATAGCCAAAGCAATATTGAGAAAGAAAAAGAGAGCTGGAGGAATCAGACTCCCTGACTTCAGACTATATTACAAAGCTACAGTAATCAAGACAATACGGTACTGGCACAAAAACAGAAATCAATGGAACAGGATAGAAAGCCCAGAGATACACCCACGCATCTATGATCAACTAATCTATGACAATGGAGGCAAGGATATACAATGGAGAAAAGACAGTCTCTTCAATAAGTGGTGCTGGGAAAACTGGACAATAAAAGAATGAAATTAGAACACTCCCTAACACCATACACAAAAATAAACTCAAATTGATTCAAGACCTAAATGTAAGACCGGACACTATAAAACTCTTAGCGGAAAACCTAGGAAGAACACTCTTTGACATAAATCACAGCAAGATCTTTTTTGATCCACCTCCTAGAGTAATGGAAATAAAAACAAAAATAAACAAATGGGACCTAATGAAACTTCAAAGCTTTTGCACAGCAAAGCAAACCATAAGCAAGACAAAAAGGCAATGCTCAGAATGGGAGAAAATATTTGCAAATGAATCAACGGACAAAGGATTCATCTCCAAGGTATATAAACAGCCCATGCAACTCAATATTAAAGAAACAAACAACCCAATCCAAAAATGGGCAGAAGACCTAAATAGATATTTATCCAAAGAAGACATACAGATGGCCAAGAGGCACATGAAAAGCTGCTCAACATCACTAATTATTAGAGAAATGCAAATCAAAACTACAATGAGGTATCACCTCACACCAGTTAGAATGGGCATCATCAGAAAAGCTACAAACAACAAATTCTGGAGAGGCTGTGGAGAAAAGGGTACTCTCTTGCACTGTTGGGAA